>NC_058406.1:17371060-17535039 GCF_002201575.2 Neomonachus schauinslandi | reverse complement strand
GGAACTTTTCTAACCCCCCTTCCACACGCTTCTCCGGAAGATATATTAATTAGAAAGAGTATACATCCCCCCCCCCACCCCCGGGGAGAGAAAGGGTTGAAAGAGCCAGCCATCAAGAGTTAGGCTAGGCCAGGCTCAGACAGGCTGAAGGGAGGAGGGGGCCTTCCCAGATTCATGGATTTTTCTGGCATCAGAGAAGCTGGATGAGGATCCGGGAGTTTGGGCGCCAGGCTGTCTGAGCTCCAATTCCGGCCCCACTATTTCCCCCAAGCTGGTGCCTTCACTCCTCGGGGCCCCCTTGACCTCCTCTGCAAAGTGGCATCATGATGGTACCAATAAGGAGGTTGTGTGATAGGAAGATATATTAATTAGAAAGAGTATACATTCCACCCCCCACCCCCGAAAAAGTCATCCAAACGCATATCATTTCACAGTAGGCCAAGCAAGCAAATTGAAACCTCTGCAGGCCACAGCCACATGGTTTGTAGGCTTTGGCTGGTAAAGGAAAACACGAGACCCCTTTGTCAGGATTGGTCTTGTATGTGGGTGTGGAATTGTGTAAGGTCTTGGGTTCATCCCGAGGTTCATAACTATGAAATTCCAGGGAAGTACTTTATGTCCAGCGTCCAGGTTCGTGCCCAGCATGAAAACCATACTCAGCATACAAATATCTATTTCCAGGAGCAGCTTGACCTCCTGCACCCCCACTCCCAAACCTCACCCCCACCCCCTCACCACCGGGCCTGGAGCCACCCTGAGTCCCCATCCACCACTACTGTCCCTGGCTTCCATGCAGGGACTGTTATTCCCTGGATAAGTGCCCAGGCTGATTCTCTCCTAGAAATAGAATGTAAACAGGGTAGGGGGCTTGTGGTAGAAATCCCAGAGCCCCAGAACTCCTAGCTAGAAGTAGAGTCCCAGTAACGAGTCAAGAGGGGGAGTAGGGTCACTGGGTGTGTGCCCCTAAATTGCCATTCCTCCAGCTGGGATGCTCTTCCTCCTCTTTTTTTGGCGACCCCCAACTTGTCTCTAGCTAATGCATCATCTCCTCCAGGAAGCCGTCCTTGTCCACCCTCTCCCCAGTCTGAGTCAGGGGCCTCCGGGGCTCCCTTGCACCCTGCTTACCTCATCACAGCACTTGGCACAATCCAGTATAATTGCCTGTTTCCTTGGCCAGCCCTCCCCTCCCTGGCCCCACACCTTCCCACCCCAGAGAGAGCGGGGAGGAAGGCAGGGAGTGGGTTTTATTGTCTGTATCTTGGGCATGTAGCACAGGGCTCAGAGCGGGCCCTCGTAATCTGGTACTTTAGTAAACGCCTGACTCTTAGCACAACAATTTATAGGAGAAAGGTTATGAGTCTGGGCTGTGGATCCTGACACACCAAGACCCAATTCCAGTTCTAGTCTCCCTGGACCATGGATAAATAATTTTCTCCTTGGGCTCTGTTGTCCTCTTGGATAAAAGGGGGGTAATAACAATCCCCACAGTGCGGGTTGTGGCCAGAATTAAATGCAAAAGTCATCACAAGGGATTGGCTCAGAGCCTGCTACACACAGCAGGTGCTCCATAAATGCCCTGGTGCTCCTGGTTCCTCAGCCGCCATAATGTGGCAGATAGAACTCTCCACCCACTCAGGGGCGTGGGGACAATGAAGGGCTCACCCAGAGGGGGACCCAGGGAGCCAGGCCTCCTGAGTGGTTGGCTTCCTGACCTGGATCCAGGGCTCCTTCTGAGAGAAGAGGCGACACCCTGGCTCACCCCTCCTGGGGCTCAAAGCCTGGGGCTCCCTCTCTCCTTGCCAAAAATTAGCCTATCTCACCCTGTGAAACTCAGGTGGGTGACTCAGAGACCAGGCAGGCCACCTTGCTTGCTGCTGCCAGGGCCGGGCTCATGGGCAAGGCCAAGGCGTGGGCCGTCTGCACACACCCAGGGCCGCAGGACCCCAAAGCAGCTGGGGGCACCCCTTCCTCCCTCTCAGAACAGCCAAGGAAGCCCACCTCCCCCACCCCTTTCTCCTCTTTCCTTTTATTCCCACTTGTCTGGCCTATTGTTTTCTCGCAGAGGTGAAATGTGAGATCTGTCCTTAGAAATTGTCTAGGGGCTAACAGAAGTAACGCCAGAGAGTGAGGAGAAGGGGGGCTGGGCTCGGGGCACCACACACATTTGGCTTTTCACCAGTCCCTCCCTCCCCAGCCCCCAACTGCCCTCCCACGGGGGACAGCAGGGGCCAGATGTGTTCACACCCAAAACACAACAGTTGTTTCTGGAAATAGTCTGGGAGGGTCTTCCTACAGCAGCCATTCTCCAAAGGTGGATTCCTTGGGGTTCCAGAGACACTTTAGGGGGTCCACAGGTCAAAACAATTTTCCTAATAGTATTGAGACGTTCTTTGTCTCTTTCATTCTTATTCCCTGACAAAACTCATTCTCTGGAGTTTTCCAGAAGGTACATGACATGTGGTATTGCAACAGATTGAATGCAGTAGTGGCCACAAGAAAACAGACATTGAAGAGGTCTGCAAAAATCAGAAAACAATGCCACTCTTCTGGCTTTTTTCTTACTTGGAAAATATTATTTCTTTTTTAAAATTTTTTAATATTTAAAAAAAATTTTTTTAAGGATTTTATTTATTCATTTGAGAGAGAGAATGAGAGCACAAGCAGGGAGAGAGGCAGAGGGAGAGGGAGAAGCAGGCTCCCCGCTGAGCAAGGAGCCCAATGTGGGACTCGATCCTGGGATTCCAGGATCATGGCCTGAGCCTCAAGCAGACGTTTAACCATCTGAGCCACCCAGGCATCCCTCTTTTTTTTTTAAAGACTTTTATTTTATTTATTATTTGAGAGAGAGAGAGAGAGAGAAAATGAGTGGGGGAGGGGCAGAGAGAGAGAGAATCTCCAGCAGACTCTCCGGGCTCAGTCTCACGACCCTGAGATCATGACCTGAGCCGAAACCAAGAGTCGGACGCTTCACCGACTGAGCCACCCAGGTGCCCCTGCAAAATATTATTTCTTATAACAATATGTTTTAATGCCCGCATCTAATGAGTTTATTACCCTTACTTTAAATCAGGGTTTCTCACCCTCTGCACTATGGCCACTTCGGGCCGAGTAGTTCTGTTGTGGGGCTGTCCTGTGCATGAAGGATATTGGCACCATCACTGGCCTCCGCTCGCTTGTCGCCAGGAGCGCTCACTAACCCCCCATCGTGATGAACAAAAATGTCTAGACATTGCCGAGTGCCCCCTGGAAGGCAAAATTGCCCCCGGCTGAGGACGACTGCTTTGAATGAATTATTGAATGAATTATTACTACAATTTCTCAGGTTTCATTTCTCTCGTGAAAATTAGCAACAGATATAACCTACAAAAACTCTCAATAATACTTACGAACGTCAAGTGGTCCCAAGACTTAAGAAGTCCTAGCGACACACAAGCCATTGTGGGCTTGCTGATAAGGACAGAGGGTTGCCTGTCCCACATGGTTTTGAAGGCCCACAGAGTGAGGGCAGGATGCTCGGCCCTCTCGCGGGGTGCTGCCAGAGATGTGAGTCAGCCTCCCCAGGGGGAGGGGGCTATATTTTCCCTTTGAAATAACATTTATTTTGTTTTTTCAAAAAATAGAAATCAGCACATAAGGTGGAAAGCATGCAAAAACACAAGGGGTGAGTAAGAACCCTGAATTATTGCACCACCCAAGGAATAAGTACACATCACATTTCGATGTTTGTCCTAACATTTAGGGAACTGTCTATAAAGTTGTGGCCCCAATTTTGTATCAGTGGACCCTGCGAGATGGCTTTCTCCCTCCCCTCAGTTCAGGAGGCCCCTCCCGAGATTTTCCAAAGTAACTTAAGTTGCCATCTGTGGACCAGGCAGTGGGTGACTGGCCACGTAGCGAGACTTCTGGAATGACCGCAGAGCCAGCTGCCTCCAGGATTCACACCTGCCCCAGAGCGTCCTGGCCACTGCTGGCCAGTGCCTGAAAGCACACCATTTGAGCAGCATATTCCTTTCATTCGGGGCACTGCTCCCTAGCGCACCTCCTAGAGGTCTTTGCAACCTTCCAGCTTAAAGCCCTCAGCTCCCCGTTGTCCACAAGTCTGCTTGAGCTAATGACAGCTCCCAGTGACTTACTGCGCTTACTGTATACGTACCAGGCTCGGAGCTAGGTGCTTTCCGCATCCTAACTCACTTAATCTCATGACCTACCAGAAGGTGGGCATTACTACCTCATTCTACAGATGAAGTAAACACGGCACGGAGCAGCTAACTAACTTGCCCAAAGCCACACAGCCAGCAGCAGATTTGAGCCCACTTCTGACGACGCCAAAGTCTGTGTTCCCAGATGTGCCACTCTACGTGCACACATGTCCCTTATAGATCCCTCCCTGCTCCTCAGCCTCTTCTCCCAGGAACATCAACAGCAAGGGCTCTGGACACAGATGAATTCCAACCTTGACTTCCTCTTAAAATAGCTGTGTGACTTGGGGGAAGTCACTCAGCCTCTCTGAGCCTCAGTTGCCCCACCTACAAAACAGGAGTAGTAATAATCCTGACCTCACAGGTTGCTGTGAGGACTCAGTGATGTAAAGCATGCTAAACCCCTAGCACTGAGCCTGTGGCCGCTAGTACATGTTCAATAAAAGAAAAGAAAAAAAAAATCCTTGACCTGACCACACCAAGATGCTTGTGGGAGCCCCTTGGCCTTTGTATGCACTGTTCCCCCCACCTGGAACGTCCTCCGCTCCTTCACTTTGAACTCCTATTCGTTCTTCAAGACCTTGTTCAGGCTCCATGTCTTCTTCAAAGTCTTTCTTCCCCTCCCTCTACCCAGCCTAAGCGCTCCTTCCCCGGACACCTGCAACTCTGGTCTTAGAAGCGCAGGCCTGCAGTTAAATCTTAGGTATGTCCAGGCCCCACCTTCCACCAGCCGGATCAGCACCGCCAGGGTGGGGACTGGATCCTGTGTCATGATAGGCTTCCCTGTGGATGAGGACACACGGCCAGTGTACATCCTCTAGGCCTGCAGCACATCCTCCTATAATTATTCGTTTCCAGGGCAGAGGGGCCCTTGAGGGCCAGAAGGGGCCCCCTTGTTTGTGGATCTCCCAACCGCTCCAACACTCACTGAGCGCTTACTCTATAGCAGGTTGTGTTCTAGTTTAAGTGCTCTGCTTATACCATCACCTCTAACCCTCAAATGATCCGAGGAAGCAGCTATTGTTATCAGGGTGGGTTCTGTGGATTGAGTCACTCCACCTCCATCCCACCCTCCTGAAGCAGGTGCAAGAACATGCCTCGAAAATTTGCTACAACAACGGGGGGAGGCTGTTATTGCCCAAGGTTATTGCCCAAGGTTTTTTGGTTTTGTTTTTTTTTAAGATTTTATTTATTTGACAGAGAGAGACACAGCAAGAGAGGGAACACAAGCAGGGGGAGTGGGAGAGGGAGAAGCAGGCTTCCTGCGGAGCAGGGAGCCCGATGCAGGGCTCGATCCCAGGACCCCAGGATCGTGACCTGAGCCGAAGGCAGACGCTTAACGACTGAGCCACCCAGCCGCCCCCAAGGTTATTGCCGAGCTTTGAAATCCATCCCCATGGAACGGCCCAGTGAAAGACTGGGATGCCAACACAGACTCGGCCCTTGAAGACAGGGAGTCCTTTATCGACTTTGGCTTTGCCAAAACTTCCTTAGATGCTCCCACCCAACCTTTTCTCCATCTCCCCCTCACTTGGAATCAGACCTGCTTTGCAGTCTCCCAGTTTTGTCTGGCTCCCTACCTATTTTCTCTTATTCAGGCAGCTCCCCTAGTAAGATCCTTGCATGTTTAATTCTGTCCCTGCATCTGCTCCCAAAGGACCCAGATTATCTTGGTGAGAAGGTTAGAAAGTGAAAAACTACATTTCCCAGACTCCCTTGCACCTAGGGTTCTGGTTAGGAGTTATATCCTAGTGAGATGTTTGTAGATGGAGGAGAGGCAGAACCCCCTTTTCCTTTTTAGTCATTCTGCTGGCCAGCAAAGGTGGGGACATAGGACATTTTTCTGCAGCAGATTTGGAGTGCCCTTTAAACACAGGTGCCAAGAGGCAGTTGCACTGGCGGCTTCTGGATCTGCCTTCCTGATGAGCCGTGATTAGCAGTTAGGGGTATGTCTTGAGCCTGACCTCAAAGTTGTAGTAGCTTCTCAGTGCATCACTTCTCATGGTTCCCAGAGGCCCTGCCTAGAGCTGATTCCCTTCCAGTGATTCTGTAATCTTGTAATTCCCCATGTTAAATCTCTCTTGTTCAACATGCCTTGAACGGCTCGTTTCCTGCGCTAACATGGGCTAATTATTATTCCCTTTTTATAGAGGAGAAAACTGAGCCCAGGTGGTTACGGGACCTAGCACAGGGACAGATTGGGCAGGGGACAGTCAGCTTCCAGCTGTGCCCTTCACACTGCCCCCCGCTGTCGACAGCATCTCGCACCCTGCTCAGTGTTCCTTCCACTGGGCAACGTCCGCAATCACTGGAGTGGAAGAAAACATTACTTCCCACTTTATAAATGTACTCTACTTTGTGTTTTCAATATGATGATTTCTTTTACCCACTTCATCCCATAAAAGATTTCAGGTGTTTTTTACTTCTAGGAAAAAAATCTTCCAAAAGACAAATCCAATCCAATTTTGTGATGTGCTTAAGAATTGCCTTAAAATACAGGGGGCGGGGAGAATGCAAAACTCAGCAAAAACACATACTTTTTGTTTTGTTTTGTTTTGTTTTTTAAGATTTTATTTATTTATTTGACAGAGAGACACAGGAGAGAGGGAACACAAGCAGGCGGAGTGGGAGAGGGAGAAGCAGGCTTCCTGCCGAGCAGGGAGCCCGACGCGGGGCTCCATTCCAGGACACCCCGGGATCATGACCTGAGCCAAAGGCAGACGTCTAACAACTGAGCCACCCAGGCACCCCAAAACATACGTTTTTAAAGCTAAAAAGATATGTGGTCTTTTTCTTATTCTAAAAGCAATATGCCTTCATTGTATTAACAAGCAAACACACAAACATACAACAAAAAAGTAAAGATAAATTATTTAAAATTCTACTCCCCAGAGAAAACCACCATTAACATTGTGTGGCATGGCCTCTGTACTGAGAGGAAAATTCACATTCGTTACCACACCTTGTACATCCTACATGGCCTGGGCCTGTCACTTCTCGGTACCCCTCTCCTCCCACTCTCCCCTCACTCACACTGCTTCTGCTCCTAGAGGTTCCTCATAATAGGCAGACACGCCCCCACCTCAGGGCCTTTGCACTTGCTGTTTCCTCAGCCTGGAATGCTCTTCCCTGATCACCTGTGGCTGGCAGCCTCGTTTCCTTCAGCATTGGACTCAACATTCACCTTCTCATCTCCACTGGCCATCTGATTTAAAATTTTACTTCCCCCTTCACCTATTCGCCACTTTATTTTTTCTCCTTAACACTTATCACTGCCGAACACGTCCTCCACTTTACTTTCTTGCTCCTCATTGTCTCTCTCACCAGAGTGTCATCTACATGAGGGCTGGGATTTTTGTCTATTCTGATACTGGACTGGTCACACAGATGTGCTCAATAAATATTCATTGAATGAATTAATTCACATCCAGAAGAGTTCATGCTTTCCAGTTTTGAAAATTTATCATTTCACAGTATGGAATAAAAGATCTGACTATAGGAGCGCCTAGGGGGCTTAGTCGGGTAAGATGCTGTCTGCCTTCAGCTCACGTCATGATCTCAAGGTCCTGAGATCGAGCCCCGCATCGGGCTCCCTGGTCAGTGGGGAGTCTGCTTCTCCCTCTCCCTCTGCTGCTCCCTCCTGCTCATTCTCACTCGCTTGCTCTCTCTCTCAAATAAATAAATAAATAATCTTTTAAAAAGATCTGACTATTTGAAAGCCGCTGCCATGAAAAGCCAGGGCCTGTGACCCGTGTACCCACGGGCAGTCGGGCTGTGACATGTGTATGCAGCCATCCTTTCGGATACTGGTGAAATGGTTTCAGATTCTTCCCAGATCCCTCCAACTCAAGACCTGAACTGGCCCCTAGCCTTGGGGAGGGCAATGTTTTATAGGGAATCTGTCATCCAGAGCCACAGCCTCCAAGGTGGGCAGCAGAGTGGGGCGGCTCCAAACCTTGTCCTTCGAGATTCCCCTTCTCTTTGGGGGCCTCCCACTGATCCCTACTGTCCTGGGGAGAGGAGCACAGCGCCCCCTTCGGTAGTCAGCTTCCAGTGTGGCCTTGGAGTTTTAACCTTCATGCCCCACAGCGCAGCTGAGACTCTTGAAACCAGACGCTACTGAGGCCAGGGAGGATATAAGGGAAAGAAGCACAAATGGTGTCACACAGCTAAGTTCTCTGTGTCACACGCCACTCACCCGCAGTGCTGGATCCAGCAAGCTCAACAAATGCCCAGCTCCCTGTCTACCTCTGTGTGCAAGAGGTGCCCTCTCCCCCACCTTCAAGAGAACCCTCCACCTAGAATGCCCAGAGTCTTGCACATCCCGATCACAGGGAACGAAGCCCAGAGGGATACAGATGCTCCATCCCTTTGTCGAAGGCCTGCCTTCTAGAGCCTGTCTTCCTGACCCAAGACATGCCTGGGAGAATCAGCTCCTTCTAACCCTAAGGCAGGGACAGAAACGGCTCCGTACACCCCTACCCCTTGTGCCCATTATCCAGCACAATCCTCTTCCCCACTAAGCTCAGATACGAGCTCAGAATCCTTCTCAACACAATGCCCCACCAAATTCATTGGGGTTGTTGGGTTCCATCCAACCTAACTGCCATCCTTGACTTGTGCCCTCGACAAGGCAACCAGCTCAGGTAATAACCCTAGCAACCCAGACTGGGGGAAAGGAGGGGCAGTGTTATTTCTTCCTGGGAAATCACTCTTTGAAGAAACCAGGAGCCTATCAAAAATGGAGTACAAGGCCTCAGATACTGCCCTTCCTTGCTACCACCACCTTGTGGAGAGGAAACTGGGAAGAAACCCTCAAGAAAGGGCAGAAGGGGAAAGGGTCAAGAAGGTCAAGGGTGAAGTTCAGGGGAATTTGTCCCCAAGAACAAAGGTCATCCCCAAGGGGCCCAGCTTGGTTACTAGAGGCTTCAGAATAGCAAGTTGTGACCTTTATTCCAGAATATAATCCCATTTGAGCCGCACAACAGTCTCTGTGGGGCATCCTCTTGGGAGCTCAGAGCTTAGGCTCAGCACTCCCGAGTTGTTTGACCTTGGACAACCCTCACTGTCTCTGAGCCTCAGTTTCTAGGCCTCTAACCAAGGTTCTCAATTGGGGGTGATTCAGCCACAGGGGCATTGGGCTTTGTCTAAAGACATTTTTGGTCATCACAACTGGGGGGTAGGGGTGTTCCTGGCTTGTAGTGGTTAGGGGCCAGCGATACTGTTCACATCCTACAATGCACAAGAGAGAATTATCTGTCCCCAAAAGTCAACAGTGCCAAGGCTGAGAAACCCTGCTGTCTCATAAAGGGATAATAACACCGATCTCACGGGCTGGTTGTGGGGATCAAGAGAGGAAGTGCATAGAAACTCCTGGCTTACATGAAGTCCTCGGTAAGCAACATTGTTGCCTCCCCGAAACCTGCCATACCAACGGAGCTTGAAGCAGAGCACAAAGTAGAGCCCGAAGATTCCAACCACACAAAAGGCAGGATGGTGTGCTGCAAAGTTAGAGTAGCCTGCTCAGCTAGCTGGCCATAACTTCTAGGGTACCAGGAGCCCATTGCCCATCCTGGTTTACTAGAATTCATATTATCATGGGGTTGTACTGAATTGTGTTGTCATTCCTATTTTATGGATGTGAAGCCCAATTTCCCATTGGAATCACGCCCGCCTGAGCACTCGCTTCTCCATCTTCAGGGACTTCTCCATCTCCAGCTCGCCCTTCCAGTCTGGCGTGGGCTTTGAAACCACCATGTGATGCCTGTTGGATTTGCTTGTAAACCAAGAGTAACTAGGTTAAAAATGAGGATCAGAGAGTACTTTCAGGAGAAAAGTCATAGGTATTGGTGCATGAACTTTATATTGCCTGTTCCGTGTGTCCAGAGGCCTTTTTCTTTTTTTTTTTTTTTGCTTACTTCCTGGTTCACAGATAAGGCTGCCTGATATGGGGTCTGAAGAGCAGAAGTATTATCGTCACCTGAATAAATTCTGTCTGCTTTGGAATGTATTATATCATTTTTTATTGTGCCTTAAAATGACTACCTTAGGTTGGACTTAGAAGAATTTTTTTCAGCAAATACATAATAGGCACCTACTCTATGCCAAGCACAGTGAGTACTGAGAGCCAGCTGGCCAGCATGGGATCCAGACCTGAGCACGCACCTCAACGTCGCAAAGAGTTATCCAACATTTCGTTAATTCATCAAGAAATATTTAATAAGGGCACCTGGGTGGCTCAGTTGTTAAGCGTCTGCCTTTGGCTCAGGTCACGATCTCAGGGTCCTGGGACCGAGCCCTGCGTCGGGCTCCCTGCTCCGGGGGAAGCCTGCTTCTCCCTCTCCCACTCCCCCTGCTTCTGTCCCCTCTCTCGTGGTCTCTCTCTCTTTCTGTCAAATAAATAAATAAAATCTTTAAAAAAAGAAAAGAAATATTTAATAAGCCCCAACGTGTGCCAAGCATTGTTCTAGAAATTCACTAACCTTAAACCTTTTATCTTCCAAAATTACCATGCAAGGGTGGTCTAATACTTGACAGACGAAAAAACTAAGTCACTGGTTCAAGACCACACCTCCAGGAAGGGGTAGAGCGGGGCCTGAGCTTGCAGCCCCCTGCTCCGCCCCCTCCCCACCCAAGGCTTCCGACTCCCCCAAGAAAGTGTGGTCTGACTGCTCTCTAAGAACCTTGCATGGAGCGCTTGGCTTTGCTGGGCTCCTGGAGCTGTGAAACGGGTTATTTTGTTAAGCCTTTACAAACCCCCTGGTTCCACCCTTGAGAGATACCTAAGCGCCAGCCTCCCATGACAGAGGGGAAACCCAGCAGATCTGGGGCCCTGGGGATGCTGGCCCCGTGCCATCTGTCTCCAGCCCCGGAGTCAAGGCCTGGCCGTGAGGACTGAGGGCTGGCAAAAAAACAGAGGGCAGGGGGGCACCTGGGTGGCTCAGGAGTTAAGCGTCTGCCTTCGGCTCAGGTCATGATCCCAGGGTCCTGGGATCGAGCCCCGCATCGGGCTCCCTGCTCAGCGGGAAGCCTGCTTCTCCCTCTCCCACTCCCCTTGCTTGTGTTCCCTCTCTCACTGTGTCTCTGTCAGATAAATAAATAAAATCTTAAAAAAACCCCAAAAAACAGAAGGCAGGGCGAGGGGTCAGCAATCCATCGGGACAGAAGGGAGGTTTGAAAACCTCTGACGGGGGAGAGTTTTGTGTTCTTGCCTTGCTGAGTGGGAAAAGCGTGGACTTTGGAGCCACAGAACCTACTCTGCCCCCTGTGAGCTGAGTAACCTTGGGCAAGCTTTATAATCGCTCTGTTCCTCAGTCCCTTCACTTATTGAATGGGGAGGATAAGCCCTACCTGTGAGGACTAAATAAAATCACGTCCTACTATATTCGGCACAATTCGCCAGGAATATGGAAAGGGCAGCCCCGGGTAACGCCCCATCTTCCCTCCGATCCTGACGGCAGACCTCGCTCATAGATCACAGACCCTTCCCCACCAGTCACGGCTTCAGACTCTTGCCCAGGCAGCTGCCTCCCACAGAGCTGACATGTGTCCTGATAACCTATTACAAAGTTGGTGATTAAAAACAAACATTTCATTGCATCTCATGCTTCTGTGGGCTGGGCATCCAGGCAGGGGTCGGCGGGGCAACAATTTAGCTCTAGATGGCATGCCTGAGGTTGCGGGGCTCAGTGGGCAGCTGGGCTCCTTTGAAGCTTCACCCATATTCCTGGCAATTCTGTGGGGGCGGCGGTGAGGCGGGGCTCAGCTGGGCGGTGCTGCCCCTCCACGTGGCCTCGGGGCCCCCACGCCGGGTTTCACCAGCCAAGGTCGTGAGAGCTGCCCCTGTGGCAGCTCAAGGCTCCCCGTGACAGCACGTAGAAGCTACCGTCTCTCAAGGCCGGACCCAGGACCTGGAAGGGCATCACTTTCTCTATATTCTGTTGGTCAGAGCAGTCGTGGGCCCACCCAGGTTCAAGGGGACTTAAACCCTGCCTCTCCGTAAGAGGAATGTCGCAGAATTCGCAGCCATCTCTAATCTGCTATAGCAGGAGACGTGAAATTCGTCTGCCAAGCTTCTGAAACCATCAGCAAACCACAGGGCCCTTCTCAGCCCTCCTTAGGTACTCACTGTCCCTCTCTGTGTTTATGCAAACCTTCTTTGTGCCAAGCTCTGTGCAGAGCACAGAAATAAGCAGGCTCGGGTCGCTGCTCTCCTGGAGCTCACTGCGGAGCTGGGAAAATCAGGGCCAAGGGACTCAGCCAGGGAGAGAGATACAGATGCTTCGGAGGCCCAGAGGAGGGACACAAGGCTTCCATTTGGGGAAAGGAGGGGGGCTGGATAACATTTGAACTGTGTTTTATTTTATTTTATTTTTTAAAGATTTTATTTATTCATTTGACAGAGAGAGACATAGCGAGAGCAGGGACACAAGCAGGGGGAGTGGGAGAGGGAGAAGCAGGCTTCCCGCGGAGCAGGGAGCCCAATGAGGGGCTCAATCCCGGGACCCTGGGATCATGACCTGAGCCGAAGGCAGATGCCCAACGACTGAGCCACCCAGGCGCCCCTGAACTGTGTTTTAAAGATGGACAACACCTTACAGCTGGAGTGCCGTATTCACCGAGCATTTACCGGATGCCTGTCTGTGGCCGTGAAGATGCACAGAGGGCAGGACAGGGTCCCTCTCCCAAGAAGCTGACCATTCTGGTTGGGGAAGGCTATGAATAGGCAAGATTGTAAACAAATAAAGAGCAGAGTTTTGATTGTGATAAAGGCCACGAAGAGAATAAAGTGGGATAAAGGGGCCGAGAGCAACTGGGGTGGGGGAGGATGCTGTAGGGGGGAGTCAGGCAGCCCCCCGCCCCCCAGGACCTCACGGGAGCGGGAATGTGACTAGTGTGGGGGCACCCGCCAGGTGAGCGCCGAGGCCAGAGGCCAGTGGCAAGGTGATCACAATTCCATCTGAGGAAGAGGCCAGTGCGGATGGTGGCCGCTGGGCAAGGTGGGAGGGGGAACAGGCAGGGCCAGGGCCGTGAGGCTGTAGAGGCCCTGCTTCCGAGTCTGTGACTGACTCAAGTTTGACTAAGTTCATTTTAAGGAGACCCCTTGGGCTGCTGTGTCTACCGAGGATTAGACCAGGAGGGTGGTGGGGGGGAGGGGAGGCCAGGGATGGAGGAGGCTGCTACAGTGTCCACGGGGGATTTGGGGTACAGAGTGAAGTGGGGAGAAGGGCTACTTTGGGGTGGTTTGGGAGGTACCAAAAGCATTTGCTGATGGGCAATGTGGGCTGTCAAAATCAAAGATGACTCCAGAGTTTGGGACCCACCTGAAGTGGGTGGAGGGACAGGGACGCAGTCCCCTGAAATGAGGAGCCTGGGAGGAAGAACGTAGCCCGAGTCAAATGGCATTGTTGTCACTGGCATTTTAGCTTCAATTTTTCAGACACCTATTATCGGGAGGGTCTTAAAATGTCATCTGCAGGACAGGCTTTCTTGTGCCCATTCTGTAGCCGAGCACACCGAGGCCCACGCAGCTCTGGCCCAGCCCCACAGTTAGCAGGGGCCGAGCCAGGGTGGAAAGCCAAGGTCCAGCCAACCCCAGACTCCTTGCTTATATTATACACTAGCAGCTCTCAACTCCACCACTCCCTGGGGGACATCTGGCCACGTCTGGAGGCATTTTTGGTTGTCACGGCTGGGTAGTGAGTAGAAGCCAGGGATGCTGATAAACATCCTACAATGTGCAGGACAATCTCCACCACAAAGAAACATTCTGCTCCCCATGTCAGGTGTGTCAAGGCTCAGAAACCCTGACAGAGACCACCGGAGAGAGGCGAGGAACAGTGTGAACGGGGTCAGGGGAGAGGGATGTGATTTTGGTGAGGGGACTAGAATGAGCAAAGGCCCTGGGGCCAGAAAGCCCAAGAAGTCCAGGTGGGCCTCGGGGCCGTGCGGGTCATGTGTGGTGAGCGGTGCATTGGGCCGGGCTGGCAGGCCGGGTCGAGGGGCCAGAACCCCCTGCGGCAGGCGCCAGGAGGGCCCGGGGGTCTGAGCCCGGTGGAGAGGCGTGACGGGGGAGCACGCTTTCCCTTCGCATAGCCCTCTCAGGAAAACAGCTCATAAACATCTTCACGCTGAGGTCCTCACATGACCAAAGAGCACATGGGGACCCCTTCCTGTGCTAGCTGTGTTTCGATCATGCAACGTGCTAAGCCACGGAAGTGAGGCCGTCGTGGTGGCGTATTCCCAGCATCAGCAGGAAGTCTGCCAGGAGTGACTTGCAGCCCGGCCCGTGCGGGTGAGAGGCCTGCGCTGCACGTAGGAAGCCCGGGGATGGCGGTGCCCTGCTTTCCCCCCATTCAGCACCCACGCAGCACGCAGGCCCCTGCGCCAGGCACGGGTCAGGGCTGCACGGTAGCCCCTCCGCAAGCCCGACAAGCTTGTGAGGACGGTCGTGCTACAGAGAAGTCCGAGGCACCCAGGGGTTAAGTGGCAAGTCGTGGCACTGACACCCGAACGCAGGCGGCGCCCCTCAGGGGCCTGTGTTCTCTATCTTGACCAAGCCCAGGAAAATCATAATACTCAGCAACACTTATTGAGCACTTACTATGTCCAAGCAGCCTTCTAAGCCCTACACATATTAACAACTCCTTCTCGCCTCACCACAGACCTGTGGGCAATACTGTTAGCATCCTAGGAGACTGAGGCCCCGAAAGGGAAGTAACTTGCCTGAGGTCACAGAGCGGCCAAGCTAGGACTCCCCTCCTGGTGGTTCCGCTCCAGAGCCCACACTCTTTCCCACCCCTCTGCCGGAAGCCCAGGGCTCGGCGGGAGGGAGGAGGATGGCCCAGGCTAGCTGTGCACCCCCGGGCCATCTCTGAGGTCTCCCACTCCCGCGATGGGAGATTAACACTCTGGGAAACTGCAGACACCAAGGATGGGGTGGGCGGTGGGGAGGGACCAAGGCAGAAAATACAGGACACATTCTTGGCTTGCGGCCAGCTGAGAAAGTTAAAGGCAAGACCAAGAAAATCTCCTTTGGGGGCCTGGTGCTATTTTGCAAGGTGTTGCCTTTCTCCTCAGCTATATTTGCTTTGCCAAACTGGAACACTTCCCTGAAATACAGCGGCCTAGGAGGCCTGGGGCTGTTTGCTGAGGGAACGGGGCCAGGGCAGGAGAAAGCGGAGGGCAGGGCTCTGCATCACCCCAGAGGCCCGCCTCTGCCGCCTGCTCCCACAGGAGAGCCACCGAGGCAGCAAGAAAGGGCGGGACAGAGAGACAAATGGCAGGAAGAGCACGCGAGCCAGGAGGTGGGTGACCTCCCTGGTCGCATTTCTACACTGATGACCCCCACCCCAGGCTTCCTAAATCCACCTGCCCACTCCACTGGGCCATTGGGATGTCTCATTGACATCTCAAACTTAATATGTCCCCATACTTAACCCTGATCATCACCCCCCCATCCCTGCTCACCCCCAGGCTCCCCAGCCCAATAAAAGTTGTTCAAAGCTGGGGCACCTGGGTGGCTCAGTTAGTTAAGCGTCAGACTCTTGATTTTGGTTCAGGTCATGATCTCAGGGTTGTGAGATCGAGCCCCACGGGGAGCCCCATGTGGGGCTCCGCTCTGGGCATGGAGCCTGCTTAAGAGTCTCTCTCTCTCCCTCTCCCTCTGCTCCTCCTCCAACCTCGTGAGCACTGGCACTCCCCACCTCCTATAAATAAATAAATAAATAAATAATCAAACAAACAAACAAACATAAATAAATAAATAAATAAATATTGCTCAGATCCAAAACGCAGGCGTCATCCTGGCTTCCTCTATATCCCTCACGCCCCACATCCTCCTGTTCGTCAGCACCTCCTGCGGGTCTGCTGTCGAGATTTACCCCATCTGATCACTTCTCACCACCCTGCAGCTTGGTCCACATGACCGGCCACTTCTCACCCGTCGTCCTGTCCGCCCTGCCATAGTCCATCGGCACGTGGTAGACAGAGCGGTATTTTACAAACGTGCATCAGATGGCAGGACTCTCCTGCTCAGAACTTCCAGCTGGCTTCCAGTCACATTAGAACTAAAAGTCACTTTTCTCACCGTGACCTCAAGATCCCCTGTGATTGGTCCCTGCTCCCCTCTCCTTCTGCACCAGCCCCCACTGTCACCCTTGCTCGCCAGGCACTGGGCACTTGGGCCTGCTGTCTGGGCCTTCTGCATGAACTGTCTCCTCTTCCTGGAATGTTCTCCTCTGCCAGAACATCCTGCGACTCCCTCCTTCCCATCATCCAGGTCTCAGTTCAAATGTCACCTCCTCAGAGAGGCCCTCCATGACCACCATGGACAATCACTCTCTATCCCTTTTCCATTAAAATTTCTTTTCTTTATAAGACATATCATATTCTAAAATTGTCAGATTTATTTATTATTTTTCCCCGGGAGAATGTTGGCAACTGGCGATCAGGGACTGAGTCTGTCTTGTTCCTTGCTGTGCCCTCAGCACTGAGAACAGTGGTCAACACACAGCCGGTGCTCAGGGTACTTTTGTTCACTTGGTGATGAGTATGCTTTGCGGCGGCATGCTCTGTCCCCCGGTTCTCTCCTGTGTAACCGAGGCACCTGACCCTCCCCTGCAAGGCCCTGTCTACCTCTAACCTTGCCTGTGACCCTTACTTCCAGAACCATAAAAGGCCAGAGGGAAGATTTAGCAGTGGATGCAAAAGAACAAATGATAAAAATGTAATTTTCTGCAGATGGTAAAGGAAGGGTTGGGGTCCCAGAAGAAAGAGATCAGGTGTGATAAGTGTCGGTGGGAGAGCTGGGTTCGAGTCTTACACCCTGGCCATTTCCTTGCTCAGTAATCTTAGACAAAGCCACTTGCTCTTCAAAGCTTCAGTTTCCTCCGCTGTAAACAGATTATGATACTCCAAGCCCTGCTCACTTTGCAAGGTCACAGGGAAGGAGGGTCAAACAAGAACATATTATATAGGTCAAATCTTTATGAACAAGTATGTGTTAAATAAAAAAAATTCCCACAAACCTTTACTGAGTGTCTGAGAGCTGGACATTGCGCTGGGGTTTGCGGACATTGCTCTGGTGGTGGGCATGTGGAGCGGCCCTTGCCCCCAAGGAGAAGGATAATCACATAAAAGTGCACTCGCCAGTAATGAGGAGTGCACTGGGGGGTGGTTGGCTTCCTCTGAGAGCCTAGTCTGGGGCTGGGTCAGGGAGGGCCTCCCTGAGGAAGTGCCATTTGGGTTGAGAAGAAGAATAAGCAGGAGTTAAATAGGTGAAGGGTGGGAGGAGCGCTGGAAAGGGCATTCCAGGTAGAGGATACAGTTCGTGCAAAGGTCCTGAGGTGAGAAAGAACACAGAGAATGCAGGGGACCTGAAGAGAATTGATATGGCTGCAGAGATTGAGGGGAGAACATGCACAGAAGGAGCCAGCAAGGTAGGCAGAGGCCAGATCCTTCGGGGCCCTGTAGGACATGGGAAGGATTCTGTCTCTATCCTAAGGGCAGTGTGACCTCAAAGGGGTTTTGGGGGGAGAGATGGGGGTAGTGACATACGGAGAGTAGTATTTTGAAAAGGCACCTCTGGCTATTGTAAGAAGAAATGTGGGGAGTAGCAGGGTGAATATGGGAAGACAGTTGAGAGACTACTGCACACATTCTAGCAAAAGTGGATGGAGCTGAGATGGGAGTAGGAACTTGCACATACCGTGTTCGGGAGTCAGGGCAGACATCTATCTGGTTGAGGGAGAGACTGTTGGTGGAGGGGCAGAGGAAGGAACTGGGCAGTGCCAGACAGTGAGGGCAGGGCTGAGAAGCAGGCTGAGGGACCCTGGCAATCACATCTCCAAGCACCTTCTTCTGACTGAGGTCAAAGAGGGAAAGTGACTTGTCCAGGGAGCCTTGCAAGCACAGTCAGGGCTCGGCCACCCATGTTGCCCCTCGTTCACTGCCCAAGCACTCAACCCTCTGCCTCAGCAGCTGGATCACACTCAAGCCGACTGAGATGGGCAGGCGCTGCTTCTTGTCCTAGCCCCACAGAAGAAACCCTGGGGCTCCCCAAGGCTTCCATCCCAAGGTCTGAACCCTCCAGAGAATTGAACCAACTCCTCTTGCTGTAATGGTGAATGCATCTCTTTGTGGGGTGGGCCAAGAAACTGGCCTCCAGGCTGCAAGGACCCCCGGACCGTTGAGAGGCAGGCGTTTACGCCAAGGATTCAGTCACCTTCGTGCCCTGGTCAGTGATTACCCAGGCCTCATCTGGGCAGCCATAAGCATAACTCGGGGCAGCCCGGCCCCCATTTCCAGGTGACTGGCTCTGAGGGGGTGCTGTTCTGGACTGGAGACTCGGGCCTCCCCTGGACTGGTGGGCAGTGGGCAGCCAGCTCATTCACCAGTGGCAAAGGCCATTTTTACTGAGAAGGTATTGGGTCAAGTCACCAATACGACAGAGGCAGTTCCTGGCTGGTGAGGACCTCGGCAAAAGTCACCCATGAGGAGAAGTGCCCGTTTTTGTCATTTGAAATCATCTGTTTCCAATTTACTATTCTGTGCATGTCTTTTCCAGAGACCTACCCACAACAAGCATAGCCATTTAAGAACAGCTTTTTTTAACAAGATAATAAAACAAACAATATTTGTCATAAACAGCATAAATAATTTTAGTCTTAATTTTAACTTATTTTCTATAAGTCTTTTTAAAGAGCTCTCTTAATTCACCAGAATAACTCAGCTCTGGTGGAGATCAAACCAACAGCTCTGTATGCGTCACTGGTCAGCCTGAGACAGATCCGGGTTCTTACTGAGCAATCCGCACGGGATCAGGACATTGCTGAGTCCTCACTGGGTAACAGCTGAGGATCTGGATACTGCCAAGTTCTGAATGAACAGCAGCTAGGGATTAGGTAATTACTGAGTTCTGATTGGTTGGTAAGTAGAGATCGGGGCTTTGCTGATTTTAATTGGATGTCCTGTCCAGGAAGAGTGTGTTGCTATATTCCGATTGGCTGAATGTACTTCCGCCGGGATGTCCCAGTATGAGTCCTGGGACACCTGCGCAGGGTGGCACGTTGCAGAAACCGATGCGTTGGCAACTTGAAGCTGCTCACGGTTATATTTCTCATGATATGTTCCCAATTTCACTGTTCTAATTAATGTCCGACAATATCCAGAAAAAAGCTGGATTTTGTGCATAGAAAGTCGCAAACCTGTATTGTCTTCCTCAAAACAAGGCTGAAATAGCCCATAGTTTTGTTGATAATAAACACCACTGCCCTTATTGATGAGGGCTCCCATTTGTTGGGGCACTTACCAGAGGCCAGGGGCTGTGCCTGACACGCATTTTCTCATTTGATCCTCCTAACAACCCTATGAGGTGAACTGTCTGGTTATCCCCATTTCACAGATGAAGAAACAGATTTAGAGAGAGCAAAAGCCTTGGCCAAAGATAGGCAGCAAGTTACAGTCTGAGTTGGGATTCACACTCAGAACCGCCTGATTTCAAAGTCCGTGCTCTGATCTTTGCCTTAGGCTGTTTCTCAATTTGCAAATAAAACCAAAATGTGATCCCGGGCAGTGGCCGGTGTCCTGTTTCCTCCCCGCAGACGGGAAGAGTGTTTACTGTGGTCCAGTCGGGCCTACACTCAGCTCGAGTGAATCCACAAAATCGTCAAAATAGCGAGACACTTCCAATCTGGTTGGTAAGCAGCTGTTGTCCCAAACCCCCCAAAAGCCTCTAACCACCCCCGCTCAACACCTGAGAGATCCTGTCTCCTACCCTCCAGTCTTCCAGGTCTCCCCACAGTTCGGTGAGTAAAGGACTCAAGCCCAGCTCACCAGGGGATCTCACTACATCTAGACCTCTAATACAGGCAACCTCGGGGATACTGCAGGTCCTGTTCCAGTCACCACAATAAAGCAAGTCGAGTGAATGTGGGGGCTTCCCAAGTGCATATAAAAGTTATGTTTATACTATACTGTAGTCTATTAAGGGTGCAATAGCATTAGATCTATAACAACAACGTGCATGTCTTTAAAAAAATATCTTATTGCTAAGCAATGTTACCCATCGTCTGATCTCCAGCGAGGTGTAATGACTGAACGCAGTTCCCCATAACAAATACAATAATGAAGAAAAAGTTTGAAATGTTGTGAGAATTACCAAAATGTGACACAGGGGCACGAAGTGAGCAATAGCTTTCAGGAAAATAGCAACGATAAATAGACTTGCTTGATGCAGGGTTGCCACAAAACTTCAATTTGAAAATAAATAAATAGGGGCGCCTGGGTGGGTCAGTCGTTAAGCGTCTGCCTTCGGCTCAGGTCATGATCCCAGGGTCCTGGGATTGAGCCCCGCATCGGGCTCCCTGCTCCGCAGGAGGCCTGCTCCTCCCTCTCCCACTCCCCCTGTTTGTGTTTCCTCTCTCGCTGTGTCTCTGTCAAATAAATAAATAAAATCTTAAAAAAAAAAAAATCATTTCTAAAACAAAAGTGTTTTTTTTTCTTAAAGATTTTATTTGAGAGCGAGAGACCACAAGCAGGGGAATGGCAAAGGGAGAAGGAGAAAGCAGGCTCCCCAGTGAGCAGGGAGCACACATGGGGCTCGATCCCAGGACCCCAGGCTCGGGATCATAACCCAAGCTGAAGGCAGACATTTAACTGAGCCACCCAGGCACCCCAAAAAGTTTTTAAAATTTCATGCTCAGGGGCACCTGGGTGGCTCAGTCATTAAGCGTCTGCCTTCGGCTCAGGTCATGATCTCAGGGTCCTGGGATTGAGCCCTGCACCAGGCTTCCTGCTCTGGGGGAAGCCTGCTTCTCCCTCTCCCACTCCCCCTGCTTGTGTTCCCTCTCTCGCTGTGTCTCTCTCTGTCAAATAAATAAATAAAATCTTAAAAATAAATAAATAAATAAATAAATAAAAATTTAAAAATGCAGGATCTGCGAAGTGCAATAAAGCAAAGTGCTCCAAAGCGAGGTATGCCTGCATATTGGTCAATGCCTGTACCATGGGAGTTGGTAACTATTTTGAACATCACTCCAGGTAATGTAAACCCCCTGGCTTGGGAGTTTCTCATGAATTAGCCCACCAAATGACCTAGATATGCTTCCTTCCAGAATCATCTCACCAATTGTTTTGAGAATTTGCTGAGACCTAGCACAGAAAGGCTTAACACATAAAGTTAGCTCTCAGTCCATGGAAGTACGTTGTGTTGTTGTAATAAGTTATTGCTAAGCTGGGTCTGCCCTTTCTAAAATATTCTTTGTCCTAGCCAAAGGGTACTCAGTAGCAGTCCAGGCCCATGAGAGGCTCCACCGTAAAAAAAAAAGTTATGAGGTCAAATAAATTTGGGAAACTGTGGGAAACTGCCACTCCATAATCCCACAGTCTCAAATCTGTTTGACCACGGGACTCCCTTGTTCCGGTGGGAGAGTCAGGTGGGTGGGCTAACATCAATAGGCATCCACTAGAATTCGCTTTGGAAACATCTACAGTTCCTGGCAAAAAACAAGATAGGATGATCAAGTAGTGTGTGTGTGTGTGTGTGTGTGTGTGTGTGTGTGTGTGTGTGTTTCATCAGCAAATTTATGTTGACAGCCATTTCCAAAGAGGGACCCAACATCTGAGCATCAGATGGAAGACAGGTGGGGCCTCCTGCAATGTGCATGCTCATTTCTGTGATGTGGAGGCTCATGACTGGATTGTGAGTTTACACCAAGCTGGGTCTCAGTCTCACCTCCTTCCCTCCCAGAGGATGCAAAGTGATGCCCGGCAATGCAGGACAGAATCAATCCGGGAAGGCTTCCTGGAGGAAGGGGCTGGTGAGCCAGCTCTTTAGGAGGGGTGGGGCCCAGATGGGCAGGGAGGAGGGTGGAGGTGAAAATGCCACACCCCTGGAACACTTGGCACGCTCTGAACCATGTGGTGCCTTGTCAAAGCCAGCTGTTGGCTCGCTGCCCTGGCTTCTAGCCCTTCATCCTTCCCCTCCTCCCCTCCCAGGTCCAGAACCATCTCCTGAGTCAGCTTTGGGCTTCCTGCTGGGGGTCAGATCCTTTTCTGCTCAGGGAAGAGAGGGTTAGCATTAAGACTCCAGGGTCCCTACCTCCTTTCTCTGGGGCAAAGACAATGCCCTTCCAAAAAGAACAGAGAGTGTAAGGCTCTGTGTCTGTTCTTTTCCACCTGAGGCTCAGCTCCCTCACCCCCAACCACTTCCCTAGCAGAGATGCAGGAATCTGGTGCCTGTTGCCAAGGGAGGGAGCCCCAGGAATGAGAACCCAACTCAGGCTGGAGGTAGGACCAGAGATCTCGGGCCCCACCAGAGGCCTGAGCCAGGAGTGGCAAGGGGTGGGAGAGGCCATACGAGGAGCACAAGCGTCAGCCAGGCTCCTCCACCCCAGCCCAGGGGAGCGGTCTAGATCCCTCCCTCCCTCCCTCTCAGCTGACAGGGCAGGGCCTGGCTAGCGTGCAGGGACCTGGAACCGAAACTCAGCAAAGAGTACCCACCCCAGGGACCCTTGCCCAGGCAGAACCCGAGCAAGCCCCAAACTACCCTAGAGCCTGCCCAGCCCCAGGACCATGCTTCCCAGGGAGGGGGCTAATGAGGAAACCACAGAGCAATGGCAGAGGGAGAGGGCTTTGGGGTCGGCCAGACGGACATGTTTACTGAGCACCTGCTATGTGTCAGGCCCTGAGTTTGGTTCTGGGAACACAGTGCAGACCCAAACCAGACCTGGCTTCTTACAGGCTGGGTGGCCCTGGCCAAGTCACTCGACCTCTCTGAGCCTTAGCTGCCTTATCTATAACAAGAGGGCTCCTAACTCCCCAATGCCCGTGAAGTTTGACCTAAACTTTCATGCTGTAGGGTATGTGACAGCCTGCAAAGGATGGTGATCAGTCAAAGCACCGTGTAGACTGGCGATTCTTCTGCAGAAGGCCGGCTGTTCCTGGGTCTGTCCTTAGCTGGTCTCTAGAACGCAAATCCAGTGCTCTCTCGGTGACCCCAGCAGGACCTGCCCCGGCCCTCGCTGGTCCTCAGTTTTCTCCCCTCTGAAGTGGGGTCACAGCGCCTGTGCTGGCCACTTCCTAGGATCAAATGGAGAGACTCTGCTCGCATTACAAAGGGCTTCCCTGGGGCAGAGGAGAAAGGGCAGGAGCGATGGATTTTCAAACTGCAGGTCACAAGCTAGTATGAGCCTTGAAAGCAATGTAGTAGCTGCAGCCAGAAATTCCCCAAAATAGACTAGAAGAAATCATATTAGAGAATATGTCATGGTATGTCTTCAGCCCATGAAACTTTTCTTCCCGGTAAATACTGACTTAGGCGCATTTCCTGAGTCAGGATGTGCAACATAGCCCTGGAGAGCGACAGGATACAGGCTCTGCACGGAGTGAGTCTGGGTTTGTGTGGTGACTCTGCCCCTCACTAATGGAATGACGTCAGGCAAGTGACTTGAGCGCTCTGTGCCTCAGTTTCCTCACCTGGAAAGAGGGATGGAAATAACCCCTACCTTGTCCAATGAACCGTTTAGAACAGCCCGGCAGGCAGCTAGCTCAGTGAGCATCAGTGATTCCTGTCTGCCTCAGAAGGTGGACCAAGCAAGGTCCTGGAGGAGGCGGCTCTGTAGGTGGGAAAGGGGTCTGCCGCCCCCGCCCCAGTGGGGAAGGTGGTTCTAGCCCAGCCCCCTAATTCCTCAGATGAGAAAACTGATGCCCTGAACCAGGGAGAGGCTGGGCTGGAGGCTGGGCTGTTGCCTCCCAGGCCGGGGCTCCACTCTGTCTCTCGCTGCCCCTTTGGCGAGAGACAGCCCTTCACTGTTTGGCTTTCCCATCTGTAAAATGGGGACAGCAAACATCCACCTCAGGGGGTTGACTGAATGAGATCCTGCACGCGAAGGGCTGAGCACTGTGCCTGACATACAGTCTCTATAAACGTGAGCTGTTTTTACTCAAAATATATTATTCAAGAAAAAAACAGGTTCTGGGGCCCCTGGGTGGCTCAGTCGGTTAAGCGTCTGCCTTCGGCTCAGGTCATGGTCGCAGGGTCCTGGGATGGAGCCCCGCGTCTGGCTCCCTGCTCAGTGGGGAGTCTGCTTCTCCCTCTCCCACTCCCCCAGCTTGTGTTCCCTCTCTCGCTGTCTCTCTCCCTCTGTCAAATAAATAAAAATTAAAAAACTTAAAAAAGAAAAGAAAACACAGGTTCTAAATACATATATATATTATACACACATATTTATATACATTTATATATGTTATATATATACACACACACACACGGTATTAACTCATTCTATAAAAGAAAAAAGAAAGTTGTGTATCTGTGGGCATGCTCCCAGGGCATTCCCAGGGATTGACTGTTTCTAGGAGGTGGGGTGACAGGGACACGTTTGCTTTTCTTGTTGTGTCTAAAATGGCTAGTTCCTAATTTTTGTACAGCTAATGTGTATTTTTTTTGTGTGCAGAAAAAAAAGAGGTTATTTTTATCAATGTGTATAATAACTACCACCCACCCCAACTGGCCATGTGCCGTCCCGGGCTGGCGAGCGGGCTGACTCCACGCTGCCTTCCATGAAAACCACCATGTGTGTCACTGTGGCTTGGGGCACCCAAGAAGCAGCCTGATTTTTGTTTTCTTTTCTTGTTTGTTCACAGTGACAGCTGATGACCTACTGGTAGCTCTCTGTGGAACAAATACATGCCAAAGATCGCAGATTTCTCATACGGAACGGAGGGAGGGTGGCCAAGGCACGCCATAGTTTATCAACTGATAAGTCTTGGCATCTCCTGTGTACAAAACTGGGCTTGGGAGTGGTTGGGGACAGATGTTCTCTAGGCCTCTGATGTCAGATCAAGAAGGGGCGCAAAGTGGGGGGGGGGGTGGATTCTGTGGAAGGGAGTGCTGCAAGGGTGGGGAAGGAAAGGAGGTTGTTCAGAGGCTGTTTCCCAGCTGACTGGCCCTTGTCCAGGGCTTTCACATGACGCCATCTCGTTCTGAGCAGCAGTGTGTGCGTGTGTGTGCGTGTGTGTGCCTGTATACAGGTGTGGGTCCACGTACACGTGTGCTCGTGCATAGAGATGTGTGTGTGTGTGTCTAGGGGGTGCAAGGGAGGCAGGGAAGAGGTAATATTTAGCCAAGAAACAGATGTGGAGGCTGAGGAGGAGTCCATGTTGGACGTTGGGCATGAGGAAAGACGGACCCAAGATGGACCCTTTAAAAAAGGCACCTGCTCGAGTGAGGCTGTGGTTTCGAGGGTTACCACAGGCATCCAGAAATTAGCCCCCTGACCAGCACCCCTCCTTCCATTGCGGCACCTTTGCTCGCCACTGTTACCACCCGTCTGAGCGCTGCGTGGCCCTCCGGAGGCCCGGCACAGGGCCCGGCAAATCACAGGTGCTCAACACATGCCCAACGAATGCCTGAGTCTGACAACGGATGCGGTCTGGGTGGCGAGTGACTCACCCATGCCTGAGGCTGGGGACACCCAGGTTCTGGCTTCCCCTTTAGCTTGCCCGTGACCCTGAGCTGGGGCGTGTTATGGAGCATGTGCTTTCCTTTTGTTCCGTCTGCCCAGTGGGTTAGTAGAACCCACCTCCATCTCCTTCCTGTTCTGAAGACGAGGAATTGGGACAAGGGCTTCCCAGAGCTGAGGGGGACCCAAATTTCAAAGGCGCACAACATGCCAAGTGTCCAAAAGACACATGCCTGGTCACTTTGGGGAAATCCGTAGCAGCTGGGAGGCTGGACCGTGGGAGGCTGGGGGCCTGGAACGCCAGGTTCAGTGGCTTGGCTTGAGTTTGTAGGAGGAGGCCTGCCACAGCGTCTGAGAAGATGAGACCAGGCCTAGGGAAAGAAGCTGAGCACGGTTGTTTGGGGGGAGCCAGGAGCTGGGTTTACTGTACCAGGGAAAAAGGGTCTGGGCATCTGCCAGGACAATCATCGGAGGTCATTACTCCAGGCAAAATTGCTCCCCACTTCCTGAATCTCTGTGGGCAATAGAGATGTAAATGTCAACAGTGCCTCCTGCTGGACAGCCCCTGCATTACAGCATCTTTGTCCTAGACGTGAGAAACAGAAGGGAGATAAGTTCTGGAATGTTCTAGCTGGAATAACACAGTTCAACAGCTACTACTGCTGCTGCTTTTATTAAGAGCTTACTGTGTCCCAGTCACTGTGCTAAGTAATTTTCCTGGGTTATCTCATTTAATCTCCCCAGTGACCGTGTGAGATAGGAACTCTTATTAACCCCATTTGTCAGATGGGGAGCCTGAAACAGGAAGGTCACATTATTTCTTCTGAGGTCTCAAATTACTTTGTAGCAAGATTAGCTTTCCAGCCCAGGTCCCTCTGACTCCAAAGCCCATGGTTTTAACTGCCTTCTTGGGCCTCCTGTCAAGTCCAAGGATGATGGAGGTCTTTCGTCTTTCTGTCACCTCCACTCGGTTGGTAGTGGTGGCCTCGACCTCTGCTGAGGATTCTGAGTGCCCCGATGAATTAATGATATCCGTCAGGGGTGCTGGCAGGAACGTGGTAGCATGTACGTCAGGTATGTCTTTGTCTCTGAACTAGTCCAACCTACTGGCTGTAGGTTCCCTGAGAAAGGGATCAAGGCCCAATCCTCTGACCTGTCTTTACTCGTTCACTCAGTGACTAAAACACATCTCAGACTTGTCAGGTCCAAATACGAACCCTTGCTTGGCTTCTCCAGAGCCATCCTGCCGCCATCTTCCCCATCCAGGCACAAGGCATTCCTGGTCTCTGTTTGCTCAGCCACAGCCTTGGTATCATCCTTGACCCTCTTACCTCCCACACCCCCCATCCAATCTTCCAACGAATCTCATTGATTCTACCATCAAAATGTATCCGGAATCCAACTACTGCTCATCACCTCCCCAGCTGCCACCACCATTACCTACCCTGGACTGACACAGCAACCATCTACCGAGTCTTGCAACATGCATCCTTATCGTCTGCACTTGGTCTCCACACTGCAGGCAGAGTTCTTAGGCCTTCTTGGTTTTCAAAGTACTTTTGCATAAGTTACACACACATACACACACACACAGTAAAAAAGGGCAGGGAATTGTCACTCCCATTTGACAGATGAGAAACATGGAGGCCCAGAACAGTGATGTAATCGGCCCAAAGAGGTACACAGAGAAGCTGCAATCCAGGGCTCTTACCATGATGTTGTACGCTCCTTGACCCCTCTAACTCCCAGAATTTCCTATGGGCACATCTGAGAATTACACACACACACACACACACACACACTCCACCCCACCCAGAGGATGCAGGAGGTCAGGTAAGGAGGAGGTCAAGGAGCCCAGGAGAGACGGTCTTCTCTCTGCCTTGGATTAGTTGGGGAAATGTGAGTCAATCACTTTTCTTTGGTGTGTGATGCCCCCTGGGGTTCACTCTTAGAAAATGCAGTTGATTATCTAAGAAAGCTTTTGGGTGGGGGACAGGCTTTGAAGGCGATGGAGGTGCCTGGGACTCTGACCACGCTCCCTCCCAGCAGAGGTCTTTGTTTCTTAAAAGCCAGAGTTTGTGTCCAGATGGGTGAGGATCATGCTGCTCCTTCTAAAGCTTACTCATCCATACCTCACAGGAACCCAAATTGGTACAGCTTTCCTGAAAGCAGTTACTAAAAAAAAAAAAAAAAAAAAAGTCAAGATTTAAAAAAAGGTTTTGAATGACATGCCCTTATATACTGCTAAATGAAAAATTAGAACAAAAATGCATATAAAAATGCTATCCATGTACACATCTATGAAAGGTAGACACACAAACGACACCAATGAGTCTCTCTGGATTAGGATTAGGTTTTATTTTTCTTTTCGTTATAATTTCTTAAATTTTCTGCACAGCAGGTTTCACTTTTCTAAAGTCAAGTTTTATAAAGGAAAAAATACATAAATAAAGCCCTTTCCACCTGGTGCCCTGCCCCTGTTGCCTACTCAGAGCTGGTCAGAATGTCCCCTTCGAAATTTATTCAGTAAGCAAAGGGCAAGTGGAAGATTTGTCCACTGGTGGGCACATGTGTGCATTCCGGTGGGGAGCTTCTGGACACAGTGCCTTACCCAAGCATGTCAGAGTCCCAGCGGGGGAGGGGGTGGTGATAGAAGGGACAGAAGAGATTCCCTGGGGACCAAGAAAACTCAGATCTCAGAGAGAAGGACTCAAGAGAGAGTTGACGACCAAGATTCTCAGGCAGAGAGGAATATGGGCTGCAGAGAGATCACGTATGTGTGCCCAGGACCAGAGAAGTGACTAGATATGCCCAAGGTCACACAGCAGATGGTGACAGGGTATGTCTGGTGTTCAGACCACCTTCCTCCAATTCCTGAGTTCTTTCCACACACCAGCAACCTAGAACTTTCAGGAAACTCCCACAGAAATGCAAATTAGCACAACGGTGAGAAAACACTATTGGCAGCAAATTTTAAGTTTGACGCGATGGAAGGTTGATGAGGGTGTTGGGGAAAGGATATGCTCATGTATGCTACTGGTAGGAGTTAGATTGGTTTAGCCACTGTGCGGAGCAATTTGCAGTACCTGTGAAATTTTTAAATGCATCGTATGACCCCACAGACCCACCCCTCAGTATTATCTACCCCAGAAAAACACCCACCTGAGTGTATGCAGAGGTGATCATTGAGGTGTTGTGTCATCTTGAAAAATTAAAACCATTCTAAATATCTATCAACTGGAGAAGGGTTAAATAAAATATGACACATCTGACCTGTGGAATAGTTTGAACAGTGGGGGAAAAAAGGTCTCCATGTACAATGTGTACAATGTGGAAAGTTCTCCATGGAGTTTTGTGGAGTGAAAAATGCCAGAAGCAAGTCACAGAATGATAGAGTATTTAACAATTGATATAAAACCACACAGACAGATGCACAGTATCATCTGTTTTCCATGGGTCCATAGAAAAACACTTGGAAAATCCCCCCAAAAAACTGTTAACAGCAGTGACCTATGGTTTGGGTGTGATTGGCGGTAGATGGGAGAATGGTGAATCTGTACTCTTTTAACGTGTGAAGAGGAAAGTGTATCCATCTATTGCTTGTGTCATCAAAAATTCATTATTAAAAAGAAAGTGATAAGAGAAAGACCCAAAGGAGGAAAGGGAGGGAGGCAGGAGCCACCCAGGAGGATGCGGCTTGCAGCAGGCCCACAAGGACAGGCGACAGGAACTGAGACCCCACTGAGAGAGAAGAATCCGGCAGGAGCAGAGACTGGGGCACAGAGGTGCGCGGCTCCGGGGCCGCCCTCGCTTTCCCAGAAGGAGCGGGCGGCCAGGCCTGGGGCGCTGGGCTGGGTCCCGGCAGGTGCCCGGCCGTCCCTGCACGCCCGGCGGTCAGCACACCTGGGAACCACTGTCAAGCGCCCAGGGGCCTCCCCAGGCCTGGAAGAGGCAGACAGAGGCAGGTTTGGAAAGAGCCCACCTGTTCTTATGGGAAAGGGAGAACCCACCGCCCTGCCTATCCCCACCCGCAGCCCTCCCAGGGCTCCCCGCCCTGCTCCCGTAGCAGCGCCTGCCCATGTCCTCCTCCCATCAGGGCCTGAGGGAGCAGCAGGGGCAGCTGAGGCCAGCGGGGAAGAAAGAGGGGGCTTGCCCAAGGTGAAGAAGGGCTGTGCCAAGGCCCGTAATCACAGGCTCTTTCCAGGCTCCCATATGCCCCTAGGTTCAAATCCCTGCTCCACCTCTCCGTCTGTGCCCTTAGCAACCCCCTCTCTTTAATTGAGCCAGAATTCACCTACCACAGAATTCACCCTTTTGAAGTGTGCAGTGTTTAATATAGTCACAAAATCAAGCCACCATCACCACCATCTAATCCCAGAACATTTTCATCACCAGGAAGAGAAACCCCATAGGAACAGTCACTCCTCTTCCCCCGGCCCCTGGCAACCATGACTCGACTTTCCTATCTCTGTAGATCTGACCATTCCGGACATTTCACATAAATGGAATGGTACAGTATGTGGCTTTTTGTGTCTGGTTTCTTTCACTTAGCATAATGCTTTCAAAGTTAACTCATGAGGTAGCATGTGTCAGTCCTCCATGCCTTTTACTGCTAAATAGTAGTCCATGGCATGGACCTACATTTTGTTTATCCTCTCATTAGTTGTTGGACAATGTGGTTACTTCCACTTTGGGGCTATTATGAATAATGCTGTTATGAACATTCATGTACAGTTTTTAAGCAGACATGTTTTCCATTCTCTTGGGGCTATGCCTAGCAGTGGAATTGCTGAGTCGTGTGGTAACTCGAGGTTTAACTTTTTGAGACACTGTCAACCTTTCCTCCTATTACATTCCCACCGGCCCCATTTCTTATCCTCTCTGAACCTCAGTTTCTCGTTGGCAAAGCTTCAGTATTGATACTTAACCTTACAGACTGGCTGTAAGAACTGGATGAGCTAAAGTATCGAAAGCAGTTAGCATATAGTAGGTGTTCAATAAGTGGAATTATTATAATTACAAAACCTATAGGACTCTGAGCCTGTTCCTTCTGCTTCCCTTCAAATCTGACTCGGCATCTACTCTTCATTATCTCCACTTATTTTACCTATTTCTTGAAATTTCCTTGAATTAACTCTACTGTGAAGCACAATTTCGGCTGCCTGCTCACTTGCGCACGGGCTCATGTGCTCTCCATCGCGCGCGCACACACACGCACACGCACACCATTCAATAGGGACCTAAGCTCAAGCTAAATGGAAAGTAAAATCTCCCCCCCCCCCACCCCACATCATGGTATGTTAGAGCTGGAATCCATTACTACGGTGGTTCTTAAAGTGTGGGACCCAGACCGGCAGCACCTGGGAAGTTGTTAAAATGCAAATCCTCATATCCCATCCTATAGACACACTGAATCCAGGGACACTGGGGATGAGCCCCAGCGATCTGTGGTGATTCTAATACACACTAAAGTTCCCAAATTGTGAAGGAGGAAACTGGGGCACAGAGAAATTGTTACGGAACCTGGACTGGATCACCCGATGGAAGATCCAAACGGCACCCGGAGATCTTGGAGGATAGGAGGTTTATTTAACGCGAGCAGGCTCAGAGGAGACTGATCTCCAAGGGTCTGAGCGCCGAGCACAAACGAAGGGGGCAATTTATACACTTCTACTTCTGCATACTGGGCACTTTTGGCGTGTGCGCGAAGTGGGGCAGGGAGAAGAACCCGGATTGGTGCGCGTGCGGGAAGCAGAGCAGGAGAAGAACCCAGAAGAGCCCTGGGGCAGGGGCTGGGACTCTCCCGCTGGCTTGGTCGGCCATCTTAGGACACAGATTTTCCTTATCATTCCCCACTTTGATGCCCCTTTAAACACCTAGTTTAGACGGCATCATTTTCATTCTCTAAGGTGTGATAGTGAGTAACGAGCAACTGGAGTCTGATTTTAGCAATCTGAGCAGTGATAAACCTAGTAAGGGCATTAAGAATACAAGGACCAGGGTGCCTGGGTGGCTCAGTCGGTTAAGTGACTGCCTTCGGCTCAGGTCATGATCCTGGAGTCCCGGGATCGAGTCCCGCATCGGGCTCCCTGCTCAGCGGGGAGTCTGCTTCTCCCTCTGACCCTCCCCCCTCTCATGTGCTCTCTCTCATTCTCTCTCTCTCAAATAAATAAATAAAATCTTAAAAAAAAAAGAATACAAGGACCAAATGCTACTATGAGGAGGCGCAAAAGGAGGGGGCCGACGAGGGGGGCGAACCAAGGGAATCATCGTGAGAGGGAATCCCACCAAGTTGTCCGCTGGAGTGTTGCCCACCAGCGATGTACTTGTTCCTGTAATTGGGTCAGAGTTTCTTGGACCACTCCCGACTCATTAGTATAGAAACAACCTTCCTCCTGTAAGAAGAGGCAGAGGCCCCCTTGCGCGGCCATGAGCAAGTGCCCGTTTTGGAGGACCACTGTGGCCAGTGAATCGAGTTGGCACTGCAGGGCCAGGGCCGACTGAGTGAGGGCAGAAAAATCCGCCGTGAGTTGTTGAGTTAACCCCTGGTACTGAACCTGAGACATCCCGACGCCAGTGGCGCTAAGGGCAACACCTGATGCTGCCAGCAGGCTCATGATAAGAGGGATGGCCGCAGGGGAGCTTCGAGGGTGGCTAGGAGGTTCCCCCTATGAGTGGGGCATCGCTCCCGGGGAGGACTGAAAGATCGGGTAAGAGACTGACAAGCGTGCATGATTGATGGCCCAGGGTGATGCAGATGTATACACCTTGATCACAAGCCAGAGAAGTGTTGTTAGGCGCACAGACCCGACTGTGGCCCGTGATGGGAGAGGAAGAATTGCCATACAGCGGGACCGGAGCCAGAAAGGGATAATCTGAGGTCCCCGGTGCTGAGGTGGGAGGTGACATGGTGGACTGGTTGAGGATGACACCTAGGTATTGGACGGGCCGGGCTTCATACAGATCCAGCAGTCAGACCGTAGGGGTGGATTTGAGCGGTTAAGCACTTGGTGGGAGGCGTTAATCATACCTAACAGTTGCGCTATAGATGCTTGCTGTGTGTGGGTGGAGGACCCAGGGGGCCCCAGGGATACGCCGGGCCGAGCTACTGTCTGTCTGACTCTGAGGGTTGACTGCAAGGCTTGGGGAGAACACGGACTTAACCATAAACTTGGCCGTGGGCTTGGTCCCTATAGAGTGATATTGGCCCCACAGGAGAGTGATTCCTGTGGCCCATGATGTGGCATTGCATTCTGGGACTGAGAGAGTGAGCAGTATACAGTGATTGTTAGGGCAAGAAGATGGGGTGGCGCTGCGTGACAAGGAAATCTGGATGTCACTGCGCTGTTTGAGGTGCCACCACCCATTGGACCATTGTTCCATTCCCGGCCAAGTTGCCACCCAGGACTCACATCCCCGGGCTTGTGAGCAGAACTGAGGGCAAGTGTTTGGCTGTTGAGGTGTAGGGTCCCCACAGATGTAGATATATACCAGCCGGTAACCTGAGTGAAGGCCATGGTAGGAACACCGTCTATGAGGTTCCCAGGACGTATCAAGAAGCTGGCATCCATCAAAATGGAGGTCAACCTTTGGTGTGTGCCCATCCCGGGTGGAAGAAGTCAGTGAGGGTGCTGGTGGTGCGGGATTGAGGGGGATAAGCTGGAAAGTCCCTTTGCTAGTAATGGTGATACGAGAGTTTGCCCCCCTTGCCGGGCTGGGCAAGCTAGAGGCAGTGCGGAGGAACAGCACACCAGGTAGTAGAAGACCAGGACTGACTGGGGCCAGGAAAGCCATGGTGAAATGAGCTCAGGAGTAGACAGCAGAGGGCCAGTGAAAGTGGGGTCTATGACCTTAGGTAGAGGGAGCCATCATGGCTAACCTGTCAGCAGATGAAACTCGTGGACAAGTAAGTGCAGTAATACACCCTAGGGTCACCCAATAAGCAATGACAATAGCAAGCCTCTGGGGGAAAGTCCAGTCAGGAGGGGCAACAGTGTAGAGTCCAACTCCCAAGATGAGGGAAATCACGCCGATGAGAGCCAGGGACCACGGTGAGCAGGTGTCCATCAGTCGGTGGGGTCTCGTCGAAGGTGAAGCCACAGCGGGTTTGTGAAGTCTGGCTGGACTCTCCACTGGCATGGCTCCTCGTCCGAATGATGAGCTTTCTTCACTCTGGAGTGGTGGACCCATGGGGTGACACCTGAGACCTTGAGGGCAGTAGGGGTGGTTAGAACAACAGTGTGGGGCCCTGTCCACTGCAGTTTGAGGGTGTCTTTTTCCCAATCTTTGACCCAAACTGAGTCCCCTGTCTGGAAGGAGTGTACCTGAGACTCTAAGGAGATTGGGGCCCTCTCAATGGTGTACTTTTGTAATTTATGTAGGGTGGCCCCCAGGGCCTGAAGCTGCTCCTTTATCCCTTTATCTCCAACCTTATGTAAGTTTCCTGGAAGGCTTCCCAAGCACGGGGGAGGCCATCCATATATTAATTCGAATGGGGAGAAACTTGATGTCCTGGGCATGCAGCAAGCACGCAGGAGAGCTAGGGGTAGCAGATCCGGCCATGGGAGGTTAGTCTCCTGACAAAACTTAGCTAAGGTTCCCTTGAGGGTGCGATTCATTCGCTCCACCTTCCCTGAACTTTGGGGCTGGTAAGTGGTGTGCAGTCTCAAGGTCATGTTGAGAGATTTGGTCAAGACCTGTATAAGGTCTGCTACAAATGTAGGTCCATTGTCACTATGGATTGTTAATGGCAGGCAGAACTGGGGCACGATCTCCTGCAAGAGGACTTTAGCTACTTCCCGGCTTTGCTCCATCCTAATCGGGAAGGCTTCGACCCACCCAGAGTATGTGCACACTATTACTAGGAGATATCTGAACCCCGTGGTCAGCTGCACATCTGTGAAGTCTACCTCTAGATCCTTGAAGGGGGTTGCTCCCACCCTCTGGACACCTGGCGGGGACCGCGGTGCCATCCGAGCCTTATTTTTAGCACATTATGCACCATTCACTCGTTGCTCGGCACAGTGCTGGCAGCTGACTGATGTAGTAGTGCTTCTTGAGAAGCGCCTCTAATGCAGTTTTTCCCAGATGAGTGAGTTGGTGGTGTTCCCTGACTAGATGCCCTCCAGTTGCTGTTGGAACAAAGATGTGCCCGTCTGGCATCATCCACCATCCCTTTACAGTCAGCCATGGCCCATTCCTTTTCCTTTTTAGTGTCATTGGGCGGAGGGACTTCTTCCGGGGGTGGTAGGGCCATGGTGAGGGAAGGGGCTCTGTCCATGTCCTCACTGGCTGTGGTCTTGGCTGCCTCATCTGCCAGACGATTTCCCCGCGCTATGGGGTCGTCTCCTTTCTGATGTCCCTTACAGCGCAGGATTGCTACTTCCTTTGGAAGCCAGACGGCTTTGAGGAGTCTCAGTATCTCCTCCTTGTTCTTGATAACTTTTCCTGCTGCGGTTAGGAGGCCCCTCTCCTTGTGGATGGCTCCATGTATATGTACAGTAGTGAAGGCGTACCAAGAGTCAGTATAGATGTTGACTCGCTTCCCTCCCCAAGGGTGAGGGCTCGGACTAAGGCATATAATTCAGCCCGTTGAGCTGACCATCCAGCTGGTAATGCCTTAGCTTCTAGGACTTCAGTGGTTGTGGTTACTGCATAACCCGCTTTCCGGGCACCCTCTTGTAGGTACCGTTTCGAGGGTGACCCGTGGGTTTTCGCAGAGGAGCCCTTGGTATTGTGCTAGCCGAGAGTTGGAAAGGAAGCAGTGTCCCTGTGCATTCATGAGGGACAAACTGCATGAGGGACCTTGACGTTAAGTTCTTGCCCCAGGGTAAGTTTGTCCGCCTCCTTGGTAGGACTGTGGCTGCCAGCACCCTGAGGCATGGTGGCCATCCCGCTGCCACGGGGTCCAGCTTCTTTGACAGATATGCAACTGGCCATTGCCAGGGCCCAACAGTCTGGGTAAGTACCCCGAGCGCTATCTTTTCTTTTTCATGTACAAAGAGATTGAAGGGTTTCTCTGTATCTGGTAGGCCCAGGGCTGGATCCTATCCCAGGGCGGTCTTTATCTCTGTGAAGGTGGCTTCTGCTTCCTCAGTCCAGGCAGGGGGTTCTCGATCTGGTCCCCCTAACAGATCATAGAGGGATCTTGCTATTGCCGAGAACGCAGGGATCCAGATGCGGCAGAATCCTGCAGCCCCCAGGAATTCTCGTAGGCCCCTTTTTGTCTGGGGCTATGGCAGGGAGATGATGACTTTCTTTCTCTCTGGCCCTAGTTCTCTTTTCCCTTGGGTGAGGAGGAAACCAAGGTATCAGACCTGTTGTTGGCAGATTTGTGCCTTCTTCCATAAGACTCCGTACCCCGAGTCTGACAGGAGCTGTAGGAGGGCCTTTGTGCCTTTTGTGCAGTCTCCCTATGTGTCACTGGTGAGGAGGAGGTCATTCACATACTGGAGGAGGGTGCATCATGTGGCCTCTGTTGGGAAGCTGGAGAGGTCCACGGCCAGCCCTTCCCCAAAGAGGGTTGGTGAGTTCTTAAAGCCCTGTGGGAGGCGCGTCCAAGTCAGTTGCATCTGGCGCCCTGTATCAGGTTCAGATCATTCAAAGGCAAACAGTGGCTGGCTCTGGGGAGCTAAGCGGAGGCAGAAGCCATCCTTCAAATCTAGGCAAGTGAACCATCTGGCCCTCCCTGTAATTTGGCCGAGGAGGGTGTATGGATTCAGGACCACTGGGTGCAGAGAGATGGTCACCTTGTTGATGGCCTGCAGGTCTTGAACTGGTCGGTATCCCCCTCCTAGCTTCCTGACTAGCAGGAGTGGGGTATTCCAGGCTGACTGGCACTTGACTAGAATACCTGCTTCTTTGAGTTTGGCCAGATGTTCTTGGATGCCGATCTTAGCTTCTTGTGGAAGGGGGTATTACCTTTGCCTCTGAGGTTGGGCTCCTGGGATCAGTTCAGCAATGACAGGGGCCCGATTCTGGGCTAGTCCAGGTGGGTTGTTTTCAGCCCATACTGAAGGGAAGGCGAGTCTGAACTCCGGTGGGCTGCTCAGTTGGGCCTGGGCACAGAATAGCCTTCATTCTTCCCTTGGCGTGGTAATTGCTAGTATTAGAGACCCCGTCTCCTCTTGCCTTTGGTTCAGTTGGAAGCTAGTGTGTCCAGTGGGCTCAAAGGTTATCTGAGCCCTAAGCTTGGAGAGTATGTCTCAGCCCAGGAGAGGGATGGGGCAATCAGGCAGATAAAGGAATTCATGTCAGACCTTGTGGCTCCCAAGTTCACACTGGCAAGCCTGGCAAAAGGGCTGTTGTATTGCCCGTGTCCTGGTGGCCCCAAGGATGGTCGCAGTCCTTTTGCTGAAAGGGGCCACTGGGGTGGTGACAACAAAGTACTCGGCCCCAGTATCAACCATAAAAGTCACTGGTTGGCCCCCCACCTTCATTCTGACCATGCGCTCATGGGGGCCAAGGAAGAAAGAGCCTGGTCGCCCTCAGTCTGAGTCCATTCCCGCAAGGCCTATGAGGTCCTCCTCTCAGGGTTCTTCCTTGTAGCAGCTGGGCTTCTGAGCCTTTCCCCGGTTGTGACATTCGTTTTTCCAGTAGACACATTGATCCCTTGCCAAGGATGTTCTGGGTCTCCCCCCTTTCGGTGGTCGGGGTCTCCCCGCCTTTGTGTTGTCCTTTTCTTTCAGGGCGATGGCGAGGAGGCTGACTTTCTTTTTCATCTTTTTGTTGGCTTCCCGTTCACATGCGACCTCCCTGTTCACCTAAACCTTATCAGCAGTCTCTATTAGCTGGGTGATGTTCATCCTGGCGAAACCCTTCAGTTTCTGAAGTTTTTTTCTGATGTCTGGGGTGGTCTGAGCCACTAAGGAGGTGTTTACCACCTGTTGGCTTTCCTGTGCCAACAGGGTCAAATGGAGTGTATATCCTGTAGGCTTCACATAGTCTTTCATTGTAGTCCCGGGGGACTACCCTGGTTACTGAGTGACTGAGGATACCTTAGTCATGTTCATGGGTTTCTTAGCTCCTGCCCGGATTCCCCAGAGGCGGGCCTCCTGGTACCAGCGGACATGGGCCTGTCCCTCGGTTGTGGTGAAGTCCCATGCTGGGCGCTCTTCAGGTGCAGCCCTATTAGCCCAGGCAGCAGGGTCGATGACTCCCACTGGTGCGTGCTCTTCCAGGTACTGCCGTGCACCTTTCATTATTCTCCTCCTTTCCTCTGTGTTAAACAGGGTGCGGAGTAACTGTTGGCAGTCTTCCCAGGTTGGCTGATGAGTCTGGAAGAGGAATTCTATGAGGTCTACCATGGCCTGTAGTTTCTCAGAGTAGGATGGGGTGTTATGTTTCCAGTTGAGGAGGTCGGTGGTGGAGAAGGACTGATAATACATCATGGAACGGCCAGTTTGGACTGTCCCATCTTCATCGCGCCTCTCGGGTTCCTGCGTCTCTCGTACCAGCATTTGGAGGGCGCTTGCGCCTGGCCTGGGGCACAGCCTGGCTGCTGGTCCTGGAGAAAGTGGATCCTTTGGGCCTGGGGGTGCCGGTGAAACCGATGGCGGCGGAGTGTCTGGAGCTGAAGGGCCAGGTGTAGATGGTCTTGGGGGTATGTACGGTGAGGGCAGAATCGGTTCATCCTCGGGATCTCCGGCTAGGATTTGTAGAGACTGGGGTTTTTGCTCATTTTCTTTAGGTAGCTTGGATGAGGTGATTAAGACCCTGGCCTGTCCCTGCCTATTGCAAGCGAATCGCACCCAGTGGGGAAGGATCTGGGCAATTCCTAGCCAGGAGCCAATATACGGAAACTGGTCAGAGTATCCTGGTTCTCCTGTTAGGACTCACCATACTCGACGAATCGTTGGTACATCCAATGTCCCTTCTGAAGGCCACCCGACATCAAAGGTGGGCCATTCCAATTCACATAGGGTTCTCAACTTGCCAGGGTTCATCCTGACTCCACAGTCTCCCAAAAAACCCTTTCTTGAAATTTTTTATCATGGTCTCCAGAACCATAGGTTTACTCTGCCCTGACCCCATGGTGATGTCCCCGTGTGCAGTGGCACAGAGACAAAGGGGGGGGTGCCTCCTGAGGTGAGGAGACCAATCAGGTGCCTGTCTAGCTGTGTCCCGAAGGAGCTTAGGTGAGGCTTAGCCGTAGCCGTCTCAGCGTTGTGACTTACGATCGGAAACTATTCCAGTGCGGCCATAGACTGTATGCTGTTCACCACAGAATCGCAGACAGGCCCACTCAGACCCCGGAGGCTTCTGGGGACCTTAAGGGTGCCCGCCCGTGGAGTCACAGAATCAGTCCGCTTGAGCAAGCCAGGTCGGACTGCACAGTCACTCACACATTCACACTCCAGAAGTTATTACATTCCCTCCCTGGGAATCCCTACCTGAGAAACCTCTAAGAGGTCTCTGGGAGGTGATCAGGCTCCCCTTCCACCCCAATGAGGGTGGGCCTGTCTGGGTCCTGGGGCCCTAGGCCTTACCGGAATCCAACGTCGGGACCAGGCCCTCACCTGCCAAGTCTCCTTGAGTCCGGCGGGAACAGCAGAGCGGGGCCGGCCCGAGGCGACCGGGGCGGGAGACTGCCGAAGATTAGGCAGGGCGCGCCTTCTCCATTATGATCTCTCATTCTGTCACCGCCCGCCGTTGCCCCCAAACCAGTGGCAACAATGGGCCAGCGCAGTTGGGTTTCCTGGTCAGGGAACCAAATATTACAGAACCTGGACTGGATCGCCCGACGGAAGAACCAAACGGCACTCGGAGATCTTGGAGGATAGGAGGTTTATTTAACTCCGGTGGGCTCAGAGGAGAGTGATCTCCAAAGGTCTGAGCGGCGAGCACAAACAAAGGGGGCAATTGATACACTTCCACTTCCGCGTACAGGCACCTTTTGGCGCATGCGTGAAGCGGGGCAGGGAGAAGAACCCGGAAGAGCCCCGGATCAAGGACTGGGACTCTCTCGCTGGCTTGGTCGGTCATCTTAGGACACAGATTTTCCTTATCAAAATGAGGTAACTTGCTCGAGGCCATAAAGTGAAAAGAACAGAAACTTTGGAATGATGTGGTCCTGGATGCAAATTTCACCTTCCCCATTTCCGGCTGTGTGACCTTGGGCGTGTCTCTTAACCTCTCTTTACTACAGCATCTGTCTTCGTTGGGGCTACTATAGTAGAATACCATAGACTGGGTGGCTTAAACATTTATTTCTCACCGTTCTGGAAGCTGGGAAGGCCAAGATCAAGGTGTCAGCCGATTCTGTTCCAGCTGAGAGCACTCTTCCTGGTTTAGAGATGGCAGATGTCTTCTCCTTGTATCCCATGTCAGAGAAAAAAATAATCTCTTATGTCTCTTCTTATAAAGGCACTAATCCCATTCATGTGGGCCCCACCCTCATGACCTTATTGCCTCCCAAAGGCTCCACCTCAGAATACTATCTTTTTGGGGGTTAGGGTTTCAACATTTGCATTTGGGGGGCTACAGTATCCTCATCTGTAAAATGGGAACAGGGTACAATTACTCCCAGGGTGGCCGCTACTCTGCATTAAAGGCAGAATGAGGGCTGGAGCTCAAGCCTCCTGATTTCCAGGGTGGTCTTTTATCCCCAGGAAACTGGTGGTCACCCCTACACCACCTGGTAAGAAGAATCCAGAAAACTTAACATCTGGAAGGGTCACATGGAGAGGAGGGTCTTGTATTATTCTGTGAGGCCCCAAAATGAAGAGCTGGGTTATTGGGGGATGTTAGAAGGAAGTGGGTCAGTTGAAGGGAGGTGTTCCTGACTGAAATAGTTCAGAAACAGCATTCGCAGCTCCGAAGGATAGTGAGAGCTCATTGGTGGAAGATCCCAAGCAGCACCTGGATGCCCATCTTTCCAGGATGTTGGAGAGGAGAGACTCTCAGGGTAGAAGTTGGCAGGGGTGATCTCTAAGGTCTCCTCGTATGTAACCGGCGGTAGTAGACACATGCTGTTTGTCTCTGTGGCATCCACTTTTGGAGGGCCACCCTCCTTCTGTGGAATTGGTAAGAAGACCTGTCAATCAGGATGCTCTATTCATCCCTCCCGCCCCAGGGGAGGGCATATTACCCAGACTGGCCAACTAGAGCATCTCATCCTCCCTGACCACACTGTTTCAGGGAGTGGCATGTGATCCAAACCAGGTCAATCAGAATCTTTTTTTTTTTTTTTTTTTGCTAGAGCCATCCCATAGTCACACCCACCCTTGAATTTCCCAGTCTGGTGAGCTTGTAGAATTGCTTTTTTGCTTAGGTCATTTTGGGGTTTCTGTCCTTGCCACTGATAGAAGTCTTAAATATACCATATAAAAAGGGGCCCTCTGGTGTTGGAGACTGCCTTCCTCCAGCATTGCGTTAAAACAATAATAAGAAAAACAACACTCAAGGGCACCTGGGTGGTTCAGTGGGTTAAGCGTCTGCCTTTGGCTCAAGTTTGGATCCTGGGGTCCTGGGATGGGGCAGCATAAGTTTCCCTGCTCAGTGGGGAGTCTGCTTCTCCCTCTGCCTCCACCACTCTCTCACCATCTCTCATGAATAAATAGGTAAAATCTTGAAGGGAGGGAGGGAGGGAGGGAAAGAAAGAAAGAGAAAGAGAAGGAAAGAAAAGAACAGAAAAGAAAAGAAACAACACTCAAAACAATAGGGGGTGCCTGACTGGCTCAGTTGGGTAGAGCATGAAACTCTTGATCTCAGGTCCCCAGTTTGACCTCCACGTTGGGGTTGGAGATTACTTTAAAACAAACTAACAAAAAAATCCCAGTAGTTTAAAGACATTTGTAATCTTTATTCTTTTGGGGGGGAAAATAGCACAAGGGATTCCAGTCCTAACACAGAGCAAAAAGTTCCAAAATCCATTTTCTCCACCTCTCCATACATCTCATATTCGCAGCAGCTGGCCCCTAAACTTGCTCCTTTCTTCTCCAAATATCTAAGCCCCAGTTGGTTCTTAACTTTTTCCTGTCCTGCCTTTTCCAGCATTTATTGATCCAGTCTTGCTGGACCCCTTGCTGGCCCAGACAGGAGAGGGAGAGGTTGTGAATCCTTGTCAATGTGGTTTTATACACTTTATTCTCAGAGTCAGCGGAAGAGGCGTGATTATAAAATCTCACCTATGAAGGGAGGCATGACTGTGAAGTCATACTTTCAGAAGAGATACTGAGGTCTTTTAAGTATGAGTCAATGTCAAGTTCAGCTTAGTAAACATTTAGTGAGTGGCTACCAAGTGCCAGCTAAGAGCCAGGAGTGAGGCTGAGTTGTCTGGGGCATACAGAATTTGTTTGAGCCCTAGATGTTGAAGGTCTGTTGCTCTTACCTATCATGTGCCAGGCTCTGAGGATGAGGATTCAGGAAGAGAGAGATTAAAGGCACAAAGATGATTTCTATGAAATGGTGATTAAGTACTACAAAGGAGACATATATGGGGATTGAGAACAAATCAAAGTCAGGAAGTAAGGAAAGCACCCTGAGAAAGTGACATAGGAGCTGAGACTGGAAGCAGGATTAGGAGTTGGCTGGAAGACTAGGGGGAGAGAAAAATCTGAGAAGGGCAAAGGCTGGGAGGTGTGAGAAAGAGGGAGGGAGGGAAGGAGAGAGAAAAGGGGGGGTAGGGAGGGAGGCAGAAAAGGAGAGAGGAAAAGAGAGAGAGAGAGAAACCAGCAGGACTGTCTGTGAGGCTGGAGCCTGGAGAACTAGATGAGAGGTTCAAAGAGGACATGGAGGCCATGCTGTAAACTTTGACTTTGTGTAAGAGATCTTGAGCCCCCGGCTGTGGACCATAAGCCCCACACGCCACTTAGGGTTTGGGATATGCTTTGTTCTAAACATGGAGAAGCTCTGTGAGAGTTCTTCCACCCTGTGGAAAAGCAGGCTTACATAGGCCCAGAAGAACCAATTGGGAGCATTTCTTCACAACTCTGTGTTCAGTGACCTCACACTGAAATGGGCTGTGGCAGAGGTATTCAGGCTTCCACAAATGCTACCAAGCGGGGCTTCCTCCCACCCACCGAGCCCCAGTTGTGAAACATTTCCCAACTTCCACCTTGCTACCACTCCTTCTACCTGATAATCTAATCCAAGGAGCGCTGGGACATCCCAGCGCTCATGAGAGTTTAATGCTGTGATCTTTGCAAATCAGAAAGTGATCAAGCTTGGGGAATTTTATTTTTGTCTGCCCTTAACCATCTGAAGGAAGAATAGCAGAAGTTCAAACCCACAGGCTTTGAGGACAGCCAGACCAAGGTCCAAATTCCAGCCCTGTCACTAATTAGCTGTGTGACCTTGGGTAAGCAATAGAACCTCCCAGAGTTTCATCTGTTCAAAGGGATACTAACACCCACCTCATGGAGTTGTTGTGAGGATCAAATACTATAATAAACTGTAGCACCTGCTGTGTAACAAGGATTCAAATAAATATTAATGCTATCGAATGCTGGTTTTTTTTTTTTTAAGATTTTATTTATTTATTTGACAGAGAGACACAGCAAGAGAGGGAACACAAGCAGGGCAGAGGGAGAGGGAGAAGCAGGCTTCCCACCGAGCAGGGAGCCCAACGATCCCAGGACCCTGGGACCATGACCTGAGCCAAAGGCAGATGCTTAACGACTGAGCCACCCAGGCACCCCTCGAATGCTGTTTTTGATAAAGAGATCTCAATAGAAATATGCTCATTTTATTCCAGAATGGCCTCATTTTCAGTATTTGAGAGAGTGGAAAGAAACTGAAGCAGCACTTTGAGGACCTGTGCAAAGGTTAGGTTGTGGTCACTGGCTGAGATTTTCTGGCCCACAACCAAGATGACTTCTTTGAAGGTTTTGAGAGATGCAACTAGCCTGACCTTTGTGGTCTCAAAATGTCCTTTCATGTTGATACAGCAAGGCAACCAGACACACGATTTCCTAACCTGAGATTGGGGTGGGGGGTGTTACGGAACCTGGACTGGCTCCCCCGACGGAAGAACCAAGGGGCACTAGGAAATCTTGGAGGACAGGAGGTTTATTTAACTCTGCTGGGCTCAGAGGAAAGTGGTCTCCAAAGATCTGAGCACTGAGCACAAACAAAGGGGGCAATTTATACACTTCTACTTCCACATACTTGGCACTTTTGGCGCGAGCACGAAGCAGAGCAGGGAGAACCTGGAAGAGCCCCAGGGCAAGGACTGGGACTCTTCCACTGGCTTGGTCGGCCATCTTAGGACACAGATTGTCCTTATCAGAGGGAACAGCGGAGAACAAGCATGTGGCAGATTTTGTCAAAAAGAACAGGTGCCAGATTCAGACAAGCCAAGTGGGGGGAACAGGTGGCAGATGAAGACATTTCCCCACCGCCCTGTCCCCACTGCCAAGCTGCTCCCACTTCAGTGGGATTCTGGGCCTGAAAGAGCTGCAGTTGGTTGGATGAAGACACAATTTCTGACTCAAAAGGAAATTCAAAGATAGGGATCCTTTCATCTTCCTTGCCTTTGAGGTCCAAATATGGTCCCTGTGAGACCCTGTTATAAGACGTGCCGATTGAGCTGAAGTCATGAGGCAAATCTCAGAACCATCCAGGAATTTCTGAATGTTTTCACCCAGAACCAAACTCAAGGCAACTTTTAGATCTACCAAGTTCTGTGAAAACGCATTCTCTCGACCAAGAACTGCTGGGCTACAAGTTGAGAGCCAGCATCTGCCACAGAGATGAGCCCAGGATTCTCTCTGCTCTGGGTCTACTCCTAGTTCACGGGCGTGGTCACAGCTGACCAGTGGTCACCCCATCTGTCACTGATACCCAGAGAGTGGACAAAGCAGTTACCCAGAGTTGCTGTGGTCGTGGAGTCCGGCCTGGGCCTGAACCCAGAATCTAGCACCTGCATCAGCTTTCTGGGCCTCAGAATGGCAGTATCCTCATCTGTAAAGAGGAGGCCATACCTCCTTGGAGAGTGGTGGAAAGAGAAAAAATAACATTTAATAAAGGAGAGCAATGATTGCTTTTAGAATCTTGTTGGAAAAGCAATACATATAAATTATTGAAAAACTTAGAAACCAAACATGAGCAGAAAGAAGAAATTTAAATATATATATATCTCATATATATGATATATATCTCCTCACCACCCAGAAATTAACAACCACAAACATATTGGTATAGATCCTCGATCTGTTATCCATACCTATGGACATACAGATTTTTTTTTTTTTAATGGGGCCATATTTTGCTACTTGCTTTTCTCCCACTGAGTATGTTGCAAACATACCCAAGTCATTACATACCCCTGGGCAACATCCTTTTTTAATGACAGGAGACTACACTGCGGTGAGGCTGTTTCCATTGCTTGGAAGTGATTACTCTTCAGGTGCCTGGTAATGCACCAAGGCTTTGGTGTCGGAGGCACCAACTTTCCCCAGAACGAGTCCGTTAGCTTTGGAGGCTGCCACTCCCCCGGTGAAGAATGTACAGAATAACAGGACCGACGCACCAGATTTTCAGAGATATTAAAGTGGATAACGTGTGGGAAGTGCTCGGCTTAGTATCGGGTACATAGACCACGCTCAGACACCGCCAATGGTGTCTGAGGCTGTGTTGTTAAACTGGCTCTGAACACTTCCCTTAGTCCTGTTTGAAAGTCCCATATTGGAATTCCTAACTGCGGTTATTGGTAATAAGCAGTTTCCCTTCCCTTCCCTCCCCCCATATACGGATTTACTGATTCCCGGCTCCACGCCCCCTATCCCCACCCCACCCCCCAGCGCCCGGGGTCGGGCTGAACAAAGCGCAGTGCAGGCCCTGGGGAGCCACCAGCGGTCTCGGAGCGGGGGTGGCGCGGGGAGCTGGCGTCCAGGTCGCTCGCAGCGGCCTGACTGCCCCAGGGAAAGCCCCCGCCGGGCCCCGCCCCGGGCCCGCGGTTCGGCCTCCCATTGGCTGCCGGCCGCCGCAGCCTGCGGGCCGCTGAGCCGCGAGGCTCGGGGAGGTGGGACCTGGTGGCGCCCGGCTGGCGGCGCTGGAGCCGGCCTGGCGGGGGTCGGGCGGTGGGTCCCCCTGCTGCTGTGCCTGCTGCAGTCCACTCGAGGTAAGCGCGAGGCCCGCGGGGCGGGCGGGGGCCGCGGGGCGCCTACCCCGGGTGGCAGAGCTCCTGGAAGGAGGGTCGTGGCCGCAGCCTGCCCGCAGCCAGCCGAGCAGGTGCGATCGTACCCGCCCAGCCACCACCCGTTGTCTTCTAAAGTGGAACTTGGGACGAAACAGACCAGAGTCTTTGAAATTCCTTTCCCGGACGAAACTGATCCAGTTTCCTAAGGCCAATGCAACTCCCGGTGAACAGGGAAAAACAGTGGCACTTTAAAAATTAGCAGCTGCGCTGGTTTATAAAGTCCTGCTTAAGGTTTCCTAAAGGCACTGTCCCCTGTATTAATATGACACTGGATCCTCGCTGTTAGGGGAAGCCCTGCCCTCCGGCGCGGCCCCCATCCCTTCCTCAGGCAGACGGTTTCAGAAGCGCCACACCCAGACTGAGGGGAAGGAGCTCTGGCTTAGTCTGTCCTCTCCTTTTGCTCTTAACAAGCCACCTTTTGTTTCTGCGCTCCCACTGGTAAGTAAGGTGGTACAAAATACCCCAGGCTAGGACCCAACCACCAAACCCCAACCAGTCAGGAGAAGGTCCCAATATTGCCCCCAATCTTAGACTTCCTAGTCTTAGGCTAACAATTTAAGAGCAAGAAGGGCCCTTGGTCATAATTTAATACTAATATTAAAAGCCAACGTTTCTTGACAACTTCTTTGCGCTGGACACCACATTCCCCTACTTAAGTGGTACAACCCAACCATCCTATGAGATAGGGACTGTCTTCTCTCTTTTCGGTTGGGGAAATTGAGGCTCAGAGCAATCAGGGGAATTGCCCAAGAAGGAAAGCACAGGTGGAACACCTGGAAGAGAAGACTGAGGCTGACGCAAGTGTGGCCAGCTTTGGCTGCCGGGCGGGCAGCTGGAGCAAGACCGTCCATCCACCTGGGTTGGCTCAGGGATGTCCCAGCCCCTGGCACCTCCACAGCAGGGACTGATAATGCAGCTGGCCAAGGACAGTGCACCTGTGTGTATGTGTGGGTGGGGAGGGGATCCTCTGTCCCCCTGTTTCACTGTCAACCTCAATAGTTCTCCTGTCTGGACCCAGCTACACTTTTACCTGAGGAATATTTAATGTACCCGACACAAACTGCAGCGTGTGATGGTTTAGGGTGAAGTGCAGCCAGATCCAGGTTCAAATCTTGGCTCCCACACAAACTGGCTGCGTGGCCTCAGGCAAATTATTTACCATCTGTCTCTGAGTCTAGTGCCCCTGAATGGAAGTGGAATGACACCTACCCCATAGGGTGGTTTGTCCTGAGGATTGAATGAGGTTTTGTACATAACATGCCAAACCAGTGCTCAGTAGATGGTAACCACTCTAGCTGCTATTTCTCTTGTGGGCATGTCCTGCCCACAACATACCTTATAATCTGCTTGCAGACAGACTTTGGCCTCTGCAGCTCACCTGCTAGAAAGCTGGGAACAGTGACAGCATCTGCACCCCCAGTGATCCGGTTCCAAGTGGGGATCACAGGATGAGGTGGAAGCAGGCACCCATATTTGGGTTAAAAGGCCAGGGGTGGGGAGCTGTGCCGAGAACCATCAGTAGAACTGCTCCCCCCACCCGTCCCCCACGCCATTCTGTCACCGGTGTGGGTTTATGTCATGCCCTGTGTGACACTTCAGGGAGCTGAATTCTCACAGGACCATGAGCTCCTAAAGGGCAGGAATGGAGTTACATTCCTCTTTGAAACTTCTGGCACGCAGTGGTCCACAGATGTCATTAGCCAATAGTGGTTCATAGATGTTGGAAGAATAAAGCTGAATGGGCCCCATGAGAAGCTCAAGGAGGAAATGTGGTCAAGAGCTCAGAATTTGGAGTTGGCTACTAGCCCTGGATTTGAATTCTGATTCTACAACTTATTACCTGACAAGTCCTCTGTTTCCCTCATCTCTAATGTGATGATCACACTTAGTATCTACCTTCTAGGGGTGTGGGGAAGATTGAAAGAAAATGCAACAAAGTACTTAGCATGGCTCCTGGCACACAGTTAGGACACAATACCTGTTAGCTGCTATCATCATCACCATCATCCCCATCACCCTCACTACCACTACTTAGAGATGTCAGGGAATTGACATTTGAATCAAGTCTTTAAAAGATTAGATGGTAAAAAAAAAATTTTTTTTAAACGGTGAACAATAGACAGTCAAAGAGTGCTGGGTTCAAAGTCACCCAAGAGATGTAGTAGTTTGAGAAGGACAGGAAGCAAGATTGGCTACAGCCTCATGAGCCTGCTGGGGAGCTGTAAGAGAGAGGTCGACAAGATGGCCTATCATGTACCTCAATAAAGAGCGTGGACTTTATTCTCAGGGCCAGGGAAGGGCATGGAACTGGGGAGGGGTGTAATCAGTGTATATTTCGGAAGATGAGGGTTAGCAGTGAGGAGGAGGTGTCAAGGAGGGGATGTAGGGGCCAGTTAAGGATAGTCAGGGAAAGTGTCACTGAGACAGTGACATCTGAGCAGAGATGTGAAGGAAGCAAAGGCGTGAGTCTGATAGAGATCCAGAGAGGGGGACCAGTCTAGGCAGAGGGAATAGCTCCTGGAAAGGCGTGGAGGTGGAGCGTGCCTGGCATGCTCTAGAAACAGCAGAAAGATCGATGCAGCTGGAGAGCAGGGAGCACGGGGAGAGCAGTGAGTGGGATTAGGTAGGTCTTGGCGGGGGGGGGGCAGATTATAAAGACTTTGGATTTAACCTTGAATGAAGTGAAAGCCATTAGAGGGTTTAAAGCAGAAGAGCGACTTGATCTGACTTTCATTTTAGCCCTTGTTGCTATGTGGAGAATGGACTGAAAGGACAAGGTTAGAAGCAGGGAGACCAGTTGGAAGGCCTTTGGAATAATCCAAATTATCACAATATTCATTCGTTCAACAAATATTTATTGTGCATCTACTCTGTGCCAGGGACCATGGCAGGCAAGCTCTGGGGACATGGCTAAGAAAAGAACTGAGCACCTGCTCCTGAGACCCTCAGGGCTGTTCCCTCCTGGAGTCCAGCAAATCCAATAGATGTTAGATGGTTCCTGTTCGGAGGTGTTCCACTGAAACCCTAGGTGCCAGATGGACCGCAGAGGCCTAGGGAGGGGAAGGGGCTGCGGTACAAGCAATCAGTGGCCCAGCTATGATTAGAGTCCTGACCCTGGGTGCCCAGCCTACATCATGTCATCTATGCTTTAGCTACCCCAGATGACTCCTGGTTCTCAAACTCACCGAGCACCTGACTGCCTACCACACCTCTCTTCAGCTCCAAATGGCCCATGTCAAGACCAGCCAGGAGCTCCAGGCTTCATGACCTCTTTCTCTCCCACAGGGAAGCCCCATCTGGCCCCTCCCCAGAACGTGACGCTGCTCTCCCGGGACTTCAGCGTGCACCTGACATGGCTCCCAGGGCCTGGCTACTCCCAGAATGTGACCTATTTTGTGGCCTATCAAAGGTAGAGGGGAGCCTCCGGTCTGGTGTTTGGGGAGCCTGAGGAGGAAGGCAGAGGCTGGATGGGCTTGTCTGGGAGTGTGTGTGGTCAGCTTCCTGGTTCTCTGTGTCCCATGGGAGACAGCATGTGGCAGGTGTTTGGAGAGAGCGTTGATAAAGGTCTGGAGGTGGGAATGGTGTTGATTAGGAGACAGTACACAGGTGTTGGGTCTGCGGGGGCTCGGGAGGATCTTTGAGAAGAGTCAAACAGGGCTCAATTAGAGCTACAAGGGCCCAGGGGTGGAATTCTCCAGGGCCTAGATGAGGCGCTTGGAGTTGTTCCAGCTGACAAGGGAGGGCAGACATATCTCCTGCAGGGCCCATGGTAGGCATTGCTAGAGGATCACCCTTTTCCCTACGGAGCCTTGAGATCCTTCTCAACCCCGCAGTCCAGGCAGCCATGACTAATCCAGAGAAATCTGAAAGTGGAAGCAGATTTGCTGATTTGCACATAAATAGGAATCACTTGAGGTTCTTTAGCAGGAGAGTAAGATGATGAAAGCAGATAGTCAAGAGGACTCATCCAGGATGGGTGAGGAGGAGGAAGCAGGAAGGGGAGGTAAGTGCCGAGTACGCAGGACCCACCTGTTCCAGGCTGAGTGCTAACGTCTCGCATGAACATTTCACTTCTTCCTCCCTGTATACCCAGGCTGGCACTGCACTTCCCCATTTATTTTTTTTTTTAATTTTATTTGTTTATTTATTTGAGGGAGAGAGGGTGTGAGTAGGGGGAGGAGCAGAGGGAGCATGGAGCCCGAGACGGGACTCAACCCCACGACCCTGAGATCAGGACCTGAACCGAAATCGAGAGTCGGACCCTTAATCGACTGAGCCCTGCACTTCCCCCATTTTAGAGACAAGGAACCTGAGCTCAGAGAGGTGCTATGATTTGCCCGAGGAAACCAGGGATGGAGCCAGAAGAAAAACCCCAGTCTGTCTGACCCCGAAGCTTATGTGCTTCCTGTTCTTTCATGGTCCCTCCTTCTGTAACATCCAGATGTGAGTGAGGGGAGGGCCTACCTTGGAAAAGGGCAGATTGCCAGCGAGCTTTCAAAAGAAAGAACTGTACAGAAATGTATCAGGAGGCAGGAAACACCTAACATGTACTGTGTGCTTTGCTGTGTGTCAGGCACTGTGTCCACGCATTAACCGTCCTTATTCTCACACAGCCCCGGGGGGAGGGGTGCGGCACCTGCCCCCTGCAGGGCAGAAGATGGAGGCACCCAGAATATATTTTGCTCAAAGTCACACAGCTGGGAATAGTGGGGCCGGGATAGATTGATTAGAGTTGAAAGTCCATCCTCCAGACCTTTATGATATCGTCCTTCTCTTTTATACTTTTTCAATACCTCTGAGGATTCTAAAATGATGATATTCTAATTGTATTATTTTTTTCACTTATTAGGTGGAATTATTTTACAAAGAGATGCTTCCTCTCTTGTCGTATTTGATATTCAATGTACTATTCGGATAGGCAAGACAGGACAAATGCTTGAATTTTTTGTGCAAGTTTTCAAGATCATGAATTTTTGTGCAAGTTTTCAAATCATCTCCCAAAGGCAATTGATTTGATTTTTTTATTATCCTTATGAACTCAAGTACTTAAACATATTTGATGGTTTCAATCCATTGCAACTTGTCTACTCATTAAAGCTTGAATTGTCCCATCTTTGGCCAGCGAAAATCCTTTCAAGTTAGCTCCTGAGTCCTTTTAATATGATGCTAGTAGTTTTAATTATTTTACTGCTGTTATACCAAGATGTTTCAGGCTCATTTGTATAATTTCTGACCTAAAACCTGAATCAGCCATTTTTCCATTTAGTAGAAAATGGTTTTAAAGAACACAATGTGTGTGCTAGCTGTGCTGATTACTACTTAGCTATTGCTTTGATCTTTTCAGGAAACAGGGTGAGATAGGTAGGTAGGTAGATAGGTAGAAAGATAATTCTAATCCCACCTCTGTTCCTGGCTTCTACTGAGATGGCTAATTAAGTCCATGAGTCCCGTCCGTGATCTCCTTATGAAATGATTTCCCAACCACACCCTGACCCTTGGTGTTCCTTCTAGAACTTACTTTCTCCTTTTTTTGCCATATGCATAGGCTGAGAATTTTCCAGTTCTGGTTCCTTTTTGCCTAACAGTGCTTTCTACGTGCCTCTCTCCTCTCTCCTTTTACCGTAAGCAGTAAGGAGAAACCAGGTCACATCTTCAACATTTTGCCTAGACATCTCCTTAGCTACATATCCAAGTTCATCACTTTTAACATCTATTTCCCACAAAACACCAAAACACAATTCAGCCAAGTTCTTTGCCACTTTATAACAAGGATCACCTTTCCCCCAGTTTCCAGTAAGACATTCTTCCTTTGCATCCAAGCTCTTCCCAGAATGACCTTTGACTCCATATTCCTATCAACAGTCTCTTCAGGGCACTCTGGGTATTTCTAGCATGCACCCAAAAACTCTTCCCGCCTCTAGCCATTCCCCAGTTGCAAAGCCACTTCCACATTTTTAGCTATTTCTTACATTAGCACCCCATTTATGGTACCAAAATCTGTCTTAATCAGCCAGGGCCACCATGACAAAATACTGTAGCCTGGGGGCCTTAAACAACAGACATGTACTTCTCACACTTTCAGAGGCTGGAAGTCCAAGATCAAGGCATCAGCAGGTTTGCTTTCTCCTGAGGCCTCCCTCCTTGGCTTGCAGATGGTCACCTTCTCTCTCTGTCCTCACATGGCCTTTTCTCTGTGTGAGAGCATGCCTGGTATCCCTCTCTCTTTCTTAAAGAATGTAAGTCCAATTGGTTTAGGGCCCCACTCTTATGACCACATTTAATCCTCATTACCTCTTGAAAGGCCCTATCTCCAAGGACCTATACAGTCATATGGGGGGTTAGGGCCTCAGCATATGATTTTGGGGGGGGGGAATAAAATTTAGTCCATAATACCTAATAAACTGGATTTCATCACATTTAAAACTTTTACTCTTAAAAAAAAAAAAAAGCCTGAAGAAAATGAAAAAGCCAGCTACCGAGAAAAAAAAATTCACAGTATATACACTAGAAAAGGACTAGTATCCAAAATAGATAAAGAACTCCTGCATCTTAATAATAAGAAAACAGATCACCTGAAAAGATTTGAATAGTCACTTCACAAAGGAAGATATTTGAATGGCCAAAAAGCACATAAAAAGATGTTCAATAGCCTTAGTCATCAGGGAAATGCAAATCAAAGCTACAGTGAAACACTACCACACACCAACTGGAATGGCTAAAATTAAAGGGCCTGACAATACTAAGTGTTGTCAAACGTGGAGTAACTAGAACTCTGTGCATTGTTGGTGGGAATGTACGGTCACTTTGGAAATCAGTTTCTTGTCAAGTTTCATCTTCAGTTACCAAATCTCCCAGATTCTACTCCTCACGCTTTTTAAGAGAAATGAAAACAAATGTCCATACAAAGACTTGTACATGAACATTCATACCAGTTTAATTCATAATAGCCCTGATATGGACTGAAACATACACCTGCATATTCATATGCTGAAACCCTAACCGCCCCCCACCCCACCACAAGAGTGTATTTGGAGATGGGGCCTTTCACGAGGTAATTAAGATTAAATACGGTCATAAGGGTGGGGCCCTAAACCAATAGGACTCTGTGCTAGTATTTTTGTTAATATTTTGTTGATGGTTCATGTTTGGCTCAACTAGTTCGTTCTATTTATGTTCATTAGACCAACTTTGATAATTATGTTTTTCTTTTTTGTGTGTTTTATATACTTGCTGATTATTTTTCTTTGTTCAATCATTAATTACTAAGTGAGGTATATTAAAAATTTCTCATTATGATTGTGGATTTTCTGTTTCTCCCTATAGTTTTGTCTATTTTTGCTGTATAGAGTATCTAGCTATTTAGCAGGCACATATAAGGGAGAATTTTTATATCTTCCTGATAAATGGAATAATTTCTCATTATGTAGTGATTCTTCTCATCTTTAGTATTTCTTTGGACTTTGAAGTCTGTATTTTGTCTCATACTGATATAACTACAACGGCGTTTTTTGTTGTTGTTGTTGTTAATGTTAACATACTATAGCTCTACCAAAAAACAAAACAGAGGAGTTCTTTCCAAAAATCTGTTCTCTTTGCCTACGCCCTTCTCAGCCTCCTCCATTCACGTATTGCTTGGTCCCCAAACCCAGGAGTAACCGTGGATTTTCCTCTCCTCATGTTCCACATCCAATCCATGAGCAGGTCCTATCTGCTTTTACCTCCAAAATATATCCCCAGTCCAGCCGCTTCTCGTCATCCTCACCTGTTTTCCCTTACTGCAGCCTCCCAGCTGGTTTATCTGAGTGACCTTTTATTTTTTTCTTAAGATTTATTTATTTATTTGAAAGAGAGAGAGAGAACACATGCACTCAAGAGCCAGTGGGGGAGGGGCAGAGGGGGAGGGAGAGGAAGAGAATCTCAGGCAGACTCCCCACTAAGCACAGAGCCCAACATGGGGCTTGATCTCACGACCCTGAGATTGTGACCTGAGCCAAAACCAAGAGCCGGATGCTCAACCAACTGAGCTACCCAGGCACCCTGAGAGTGATCTTTTAAAAAAAGAAATTAGGTCACCTCAGTCCCCCTATCTGGAACCTTCCAGGGGCTTCCTAGCACACTTGGAATAAAATCCAAGCTCCTTACCAGGATGCGGAGGCCCCACCTACTGTGCCCACCCACTCCTCTGCCCACCTCTCCAGACTGTCCACACCTCTCCCTCCCTTGTCCACTAGTCTGCCGCCATGCTGGCCACCTGGCTCTCTTCTGGACAGGTCAAGCTCCTTCCCACTGCAGGCTTCTGCTTTTGCCATTCCTTCTCCCAGGCCTACACCTGGCTCCCTTGCCATCGAGGCCTCAATACTACCTTCCTGGCCTTTCCTGAGCCACCTTTGGCAAGGAGTCCTCCCCCATTCCCCATTACCGCTGCCCTTACCCGGTCCCGGGTTTACCTCGCTGACGGGATGATTGGCTTTCTCCCCCTCCCACCAGAACGTAGGTACCCGAGGGCAGGACCTGTCAGGCATTGCCAGTTCCCCAGGGATCGTGCCCAGTGTGCAAGTCCCTTCTTTGGACCCCGGTGTTGTCCGAAGGTTGGCATCACAGACCTGCGTGTCCCCTCTGACAGCCACACAGCATCCAGCACGATGCCTGGCATGCAGCAGGGGGCCTGAAAGGCCTGAATGAAGAACGTGGGAACTGGTTGCTAGCACTCACAATAGCAGCCACCACGTGGCCCTGGGGAGGCAGGAGGATGAGGGGGGTGACCTCCTGAGGCCCCAGAGCTAGTGAAGGACAGAGCCAGGATCCTACCACCTGCTTCTCTCCAGAGTCTGAGCTCCGGTAGGACAGACGGATGGGTGGACATTCGGGCAGATGGAGGGACAAGGGAGCACGTGTCTGCTAAGCAACCTTGCCCCAGAGGCAGAGTCCACAGCCCAGGCTCCCCTGTCTCCTCCCTCAGCGCTGCGACCCCCAGACGGTGGCGAAAAGTGAAGAAGTGTGCAGGAACCAAAGAGCTGGCATGTTCTTTGATGTGCCTGGAGAAACAAGACCTGTACAACAAGTTCAAGGGGCGTGTATGGGCGGTTTCTCCCAGTGCCAGGTCCCCCTCGGTGGAGTCCAAGTACCTGGATTACCTTTTTGAAGGTAAGTCTGTGGCTAAGGGACCTGGTGGGAGACTCCCTGTCCAGGAACTTGGCTAAGTGGCACTGCTGTCCCGGCCACCATCTCCCACCTCCCCAAAGCGGAGGACAGCCGCATGTAGCCTGGCTTTGTGGCAGGGGGTTAGGGGACTTCTGCCAGTACCAGCAATTCCGTTTGCACTCCTCGTAGTGATCTTCTTTATCTTCTAGCGAACACAACCTTAGTCGTGAACTACACAAGGCATTTTATATACTTACTCCTATTTTTTTGTTCAAATTCTCTTTTTTTTTTTTTAAAGATTTTATTTATTTTTTAGAGAGTGAGCGAGAGAGAAACAGCATGAGAGGGGCGAGGGTCAGAGGGAGAAGCAGGCTCCCCGCTGAGCCGGGAGCCCGATGTGGGACTCGATCCCAGGACTCTGGGATCATGACCTGAGCTGAAGGCAGACGCTTAACCATCTGAGCCACCCAGGCGCCCCAAATTCTCTTTAAGAAACAATTTTGGGGGGCGCCTGGGTGGCTCAGTCAGTTAAGCGTTAGGCTCGGGTCATGATCTCAGGGTCCTGGGATCAAGCCCCAAGTCAGGCTCCCTGCTCAGTGGGGAGTCTCCTTCTCCCTCTCCCTCTGCTCCTTGTCACCTCCCCCCACTTGTGCTCTCTCTCTCTCAAATACATAAGTAAAATCTTTAAAAAAAAAAGAAAGAATTTTTTAAAATTCCAGTTTCAAAAGTAACTTCTGTACACTGTAGAAATTGGGGCAGGGGAGAGAAGGAGAGAAAAATAGAGAGGAAAGCATCCGCCATGTGTCCCACATTCAGAAATCACCAGTGTTAACACTGAGCCAGGAGAGCACTCTTCTTTTCCCAGTATATTTTATTTCTAATCCTAACGACAAACCTGTGGGGTTCATTTTCATTAACCCATTTTTTAAAAAATAAACAAAGTAGGATTCACAAAAGTTAAGGAACTTGCCAGGATACACAGCTAATAAGGGGTGGAGATGGAAGGAGAATCTGGATCTTTCTAATCTTGGTCATGGTACTAGACCAGACCAAGAGGGAGGTGGGGTGGTAAGAAGGAGAAGATAAATACTCCAACAATAGCCTCACGGAGCTGAGATCTGTAACTTGCTACCCAGTCTTCTCAAAATATGTGAGAGCAGAATAAGGCTTGGAGAGAGAGGTGGAAGGGCTTGAATGAAATTGTCCAGGGGGAATAGTAGAAAGGAAGAAGAGCTGACCTGGGTAGGAGAAGCTGGCTGGGTGGATAAGAAAGGGAGAAAGATGTATGGGTAAGAAGAAAGGCAGCATGGAGGGGGTGCAGGAGGTTACAGTGGAGGAGGGAAAGGAAGAAGGCTATGTGGAAAGACACATGTGTTGATGGGAAGATGGAGGACAGGAAGCAAAGGCAGATGGATGGATCCATGGGTAGATAGAAGGCTGGGAAGAGGGAAGAGGTGGAAGGACAGGAGGAAAGGGGAGGCAAAGGAGGAAGGAAGGGAGGAAGAGAGGACAAGAAGATATGATGTATGGAACATAAAGAAGAATGGATGGGTGAGGAGGAAGGAGAGTAGGGAAGTAGGGGCTTGGCTAGCCTAAAGGCAGGAAGACAGTCTAAAGGAACAGGAAGAAAGAAAGGAGTGTTGGTTGGAAAGAAAGGAAGGACGGGCAGGCAGGCAGCCAGGCAGGCAAGCTGGAAGAGCGAAGGATGAACCAATAGTTGGAAGGACAAGGGGAAGAGATTAGGATAGAAGGAAAGATGCAGTGAGGAGGTTACTTTGCTATTACTATTAATTTTGTGTTTGCCTCCTCCTCCCTGAAGCTCTCCTCACTCTCCCGCAGCACACCCCAAGCCGGAATGAGCCTTCCTGCCTTTTGCCACCCTCGGCTGGCGCCCTGGTCATTTGCTTTCTTGAGTTTTGGTAGCTTGTGTATTTCGTTGCCCCCTAATTTCCTCCAGCTTCTGGAGGTCAAGATCCCCGTTCCCTCCAGCTGCCTGCTCAGGGCTTAATATGTTATCAGTGGCCCCTGGACTCTGACCTACAGAACTGGGAAATAATGCGTGCGTGTTGTTTTAAGCCACCCTGTTTGTGGTGATGCGTCAGCAGCCGTAGGAAGCTGATACAAGTGGGCAGGATTCTGACAGTGGTACGTGAGGGCACCCAGGTGCAAGGGGCAGCAGGAGGAAAGACAGGTGAGCTGTGAGTCTGGCCTGTTCATTTCACCTCTCTAAGCCTCAGTTTGCCCTTCTGGATGATGAGAATAGTGCTATCTGCCTCCCAGGGTCACTGCAGAGCTGAAATAAAATGGCTTTAAGGTTCTTGATGCATAGTAGGTGCTTTACAAACACTGGAGCCACTTTCCCCTTCCAGGAGTGTTCCCTGGGCTGGGGGGAGGGGGGTGTGGTGTGTAGCAGGGGGCCGGGGGATGGAGGCTGACAGGTCCTGTTCTGGTTCTGCCAGTGGAGCCAGCCCCCCCTGTCCTGGAAGTCATTCGGACAGAGGAGATCCTGAGCGTCAATGCCACCTACCAGCTGCCTCACTGCATGCCCCCACCGGATCTGAAGTATGAGGTGGATTTCTGGAAGGAAGGCATCAGGAACAAGGTAAGAAGCCCCTTTCCTGCCCCCAGGCTGGACCTCCGTCCCCACGGCCCCTCCAAACCCCAGTGCCTCTCACCCTCCCTGCCTACTTTCTGCACACCTCCTCCAGGAAGCCCACCCCACATACCTCTCACTCCTGGCAGTCACCCCCTGACTCTGTACAGTACGACTGGCCTGTGGCCCACGCTTGCCCTTCTCCACCTAAGAAGCCAGTATGGGACGTCCTGCCCCTGCGCATTATAGATGGTCACAGCACACCTCTTTTCTACCCAGTATATATATTTTTAAATTCTTTGGGTCCAATGAAATCTGATTGAAGTATGATAGGCTGTAGGAGGCCCGCTCGCCAAAGCACTGGATTCATTACCAAAAAAATCAGAAAGCACAGATACATTCCAGGAAGGAAACTAGAAGTACCCAGAGACTACCACAAATATGCCATTTCAGACTTGTTTCTCGTGCATGCACGTGTGTGTTTCTGTACACATTGATTGACGGCCGGGGTTGGCAGACGTTTTCTGGAAAGGGCCAGATAGCAGATATTTTCTTCCTTCAAGGGTCAGGAGGCCTGTCCAGCTAGTGGACTCTGCCTCTAACACACAAAGCAGCTGCAGACAATGGGGCGATACACGGGCATGGCCGTGTTCCAGGGACTTTTTTTTGCTCTGTGCAAAAAAAAAAGCAGCAGGCCAGATTTGACCCGTGGGCTGTAGTTTACTGACCCCTGTTCTTATTCCCTCCTTCTTCCACTGAGCCCACCAACATCCACACTCCTGACCTCCTGCATATGTACTCTGGACCCTAGATCCTCCTCTGACATAGTCCCTGCCTCCCAGAGCATCACAAACATCCTAGACCAGCACTGTGCCATGCGTGTAATTTTAAATGTTCCTCACTAAATTACGTAAAAGAAACAAGTTCATTTCATTTTAATAATCTATTTTATTTCATCCAATAAAACGTTATCATTTCAACATGTAAATAATATAAAAGTTCCTGGCATGCTTGGCATTCTTTTTTCACGTCGTCTTTGAAAGCCAGTGTGCATTTTATACTCAGAACCCATCTCAGTGTGGACCAGTGGCTGCTGGACTGGGCGGAGCAGCCCTAGAGTTTTCTGGGTCCGTAAGGACTGAACGATGCTCTCTACCCCCAGATACATTGGGAGGCCCTGAGGGCAGGAAGCCTTAGGAATCTGCCCTTCAAAACGGGGACCCGCAGGCCCCTGGGGGGTGCACACGAGGGTGACCCTGAGTGGCAGGGCTGCTCTTGAGTGCACACCGTCTCTACTTCAAGACTCAGTGGGGAAGACACCAGATGATGTTGCTCCCCAATGCTGAAACTGTAAGGTGGGCAAAGAAGACGCGGGGATCACTGGAGTATCCTCCCGGCCCCACCCTGTCCTGTCCCCACAGCGGGTCTGCCCACCCCCCTGCTGTCTCTCCAAACAGACACGATTTCCGGTCACTCCCCGCGGCCAGCCAGTCCACATCCCCCTGCAGCCAGCCACCAGCGGACACCATTGCCTCAGTGCCAGAACCATCTACACCTTTGGTGATCCTAAATACAGCGACTTCTCCAAGCCGACCTGCTTCTTCCTGGAGGCCCCAGGTGAGTGCCAAGTGATACGGAGGTGAGGACCCCCCCCCCCCCGCCACCGCACATATTATCTCCATCCTATGGCGGTTAAGGGCATGAGTCTAGAGATAGACTCCCCTCAGTTAAAATCCCAGCTCCACCGCACGCACTGTGTGTCTTTGGGTAGCTTACATCACCTCTCTGAATCTTGGTTTCCATAGTCTGTAGGATGGGTTTACTCTTAGGAGGATTACATGGGATGATGTATGTGAAGCCCGCAGCACATATACGGTTATAGGTGGGAGCCATGGTCATTGTTTCTGTTCTTTTTTTTTTTTTAAGATTTATTTATTTATTTGAGAGAGAGCACGCACACAAGCTGGGGGGGGAGGGAGGACAGAGGGAGAGAATCATTTAAGCAGACTCCCCGCTGAGCACAATCCCATGACCCTGAAATGATCATGACCTGAGCCAAAACCAAGAGTCAGAAGCTCAACCAACCGAGCCACCCAGGCACCCCATGTTTCTGTAGTTCTTATTTTTCATTACTTAGGAGCCAGCTGGGCATTCCTGGTGCTGCTACCACTTCTGCTTCCCCTGCTGTTGGTCATTGCCATAGGCTATGTGATCTGGAAGCGCTTCAGAGAGAACCCCTGGTTTCAGCGGGCAAAGATGCCGTGGGCCCTGGTATGGCAAGTCTGGGTGTGTGCAACAGAGGGGGAGGGTTGTTGAAGAATAAGGAAATGGGTCTGGACTTAAAGACATGAGTCAGATAGAGTGTCAAATTAGTCCAGACTGCAAACATCTCCTATCTTCGTGTCTAAATTTCCACCATTAGTAATTCATTCCTTTGGCACCAAATTCAAATGGCAAATATACCTGGGAGGGAGAAGTGCTGTAAGTCCCCATAGTGAAATAACTTCATCTCTGCTATGGATTTGTCAGATGCCAAGAGCAGAGCCCCCAGCCTTGGGACTCCGGAGGAGTACCCAGAAAGGGGAGGGGCAGAGGGTGGTGCCAAAAGGGGAAATCTTAGAAGGATCCCAACACTTAGTTCACAGTTTAACCGAGGGTGAGTCTTGCCCAGGCTGACCCCGGAATCTCCTTACTTGTCTGCTGGCTCACTCCCTTAGAAGCTGGGACAGGGGGAGGCCTGGAGAGATCAGATGGGTCCGACTTGTTCGAACGAGGGCCCAGCGAGGGTGGCTAGGCCATAGGTGTGGCTCAGTGGGCTCTCAGGTCAGGATGGCTTTGAGGATGGATTCTGAGTATCTGCCACACAGGAGTGTTTTTAACGTCCCTCGCTCTGGGAGCTGCAGGGAAATCCCAGCTGAACTACAAGCTCTGTGTTAGACATTTCTGTGCTCTGCCGCACCCCTCCGCCTGCTCTTTACATGGAGAGTCACCCCTCAACTTCCAGCAGCCAACACCTGCCGTGGCGGGCAGGGGCGGGGGGTGCTGCCTCTGGCCTCTGGTGTCCACTGCGCCCATGCATGTGGCCGGCCGGGGAACTGGCCTCGCTCTCACCTTTGCCACCCCTCACCCGACGGCGCCCTGAGGTGCGTGGGCTGCACTGGCTCCCAGCTGCCCTACGGGTAACTTGCCTGATGACAGCCTCTCTTGGTGGCTCTCCCCAGCCCCACTGAATTTTCCCTTACTGGGGTTTCCTGGGATCACTTCCCCCACAGAACTACTTACATTTGACTCCTTGTCTCGGGGTCTGTTGTCAGGGGAACCCATCCTTCAGGAAAGCCTGAATTTTCTGTTCTTTCCTCCCCTTCCCAAATCAGGACTTTTCTGGGTACAGATACCCCATGGCAACCTTTCAGCCCAGTGGCCCCAAGTCCCTGGATACCTTGACCCTCTGTTCCCAAAAGGAACTGACCAGAAGGGTCAGGCCAAGCCCTGGAGTCAGGACCCCAGCCACCGTCCAGGCAAGATCAGAGAAGAACTGTGCTGAGGAGGAGGAGGATGAGGAGGACGCAGACGACAATGTCAGCTTTCAGCCCTACCTTGAACCACCCCCCTTCCCAGGGCAGGAGCACCAGATCCCGGGGTGCTCTGAGGCAGCTGGCACCTGGAGTCCTCCCATCCAGGTCGAAGGCTCCTCTGCTGCGGATGCTTCAGACAGAAGCTGGGCCAGCACGGGGGGCTCCTCCCCCTGGGATGAGCCTGGGTCCTCTTGCTATTTGGCCAAGAAGAAGCCAGGCCAAGGGCCAGCTGGGGACGGGTGTCAGGAGCCTCTCCCACTGCCTGAATTCTCCAAGGACTTGAGTTTCCTGGACAATCCCCTGAAAGATGACCTCTCCTCCTGGGCCAGCTGGGGCTCCTCAACACCAGGGCTGAATCTGGTCCCTGGGGAGCCCCCAGTTTCTCTTCACACACTGACCTTTTGCTGGGACAGCAGCCCTGAAGAGGAAGAGGAGGAGGAGGAGGAGGAGGAAGAAAGTGAAGGAGGAGGAGGGGGAGGAGGGAGGGAATCAGAAATTGAGGATGATAGTCCTAGCAACTGGGGGGCTGGGAGCCTACGGAAGACTGAGGTCAGAGGTGGGACACTGGGGCATTACATGGCCAGGTGAGCTGTTTCCCAGCTTCCCTCCAAGTCTGGTGCAACTGAGCTTTCCTAGGACCTGAGATGCCACCGAGACTTGAGAGCCTGGGAGCATCACCACTGAGGCCGTGGAGGGTTCTTGCAGCATTTCGGAAACCCCAGGGTTGGTGTCAATTAGCTTGAGCAGTAAGAAGCCACCCCATCCTTTTTGACTCACTGACTTAGCGCTGAGCTCCAAGAGAGGTGGAGACAAGAACGGGCTGAGGTCAGAGGTTGATTGGGTGTCGCATCACCCCATCGGCTTTGGGGTGATAGGCCAGTTAGAAAAATCATCCCTGAAAACATGAAACAGGTGAAGTCAGGTCACAGTGGACACCAAGGGCTAACACCACAAGGGGCCATCTGGATCTGGAGGGAGGGAATTTGGAGCACATCTTTATCAGTGTCATGCCTTTCTCTGGCACCTCCTGAGCACCCCCACCCCCAGGTCCCAGCCTCCTGGTTCATGAGTCCTCTAGGGTGGGCCCCAGTGAAGAAAAATCTAGTAAGCCAGGGATGTTGGACAGGAAGGGAAAGGGTAGTCATTATTCAAATTCCAGCCTCTGACTCAGGGAATTACACAGCTTTTATGATCAGATGACCTGGCTTCAAATCCCAGCTCTGCCATTTACCAGTCATGTGACTTTGGGTAAGCCACCTTCCTTCACTGTACCTAGGTTTTCTCACCTGCAGCTGAGAGTCCCAAGAGAGAGACGTGTAGTATGGTGGCTGTCACATCACTGGTACCCTCTGCACGGTGGCTGGTAGGATTCTCCATCCTCCCAGGCTCTGAGAGGACTGCAGGACATCTCCCACCTGTGACCCCTAAACTCTGAGCGACTAGCGTTCACCTTTCAGCTGGTCTCACCTCTCATCTACCTCCTGCCTTCTACCTTCACTTCCTCCCTCCTCCTGGTCAGGAAACTGCACTCTCAGAAAGCCAGAGCCCAGCCAAGAGGGACCCTGACCCCTCTCCCCTTTCCCAAAAAAGAAGGAACCAAATGATCCACCTTCCAGGGGTCTGATTTGTTGGGGTTGGGGTCACAACCCGGCAGAGAACTAGACTCGTGGGCCTGTGATCCCTGTTTTAGACAGCACTTTAGACTCTTTGATTATAAAGAAGTCCCATTTTCCCTTCTAGTTGTGAGAATCCAGCACCTTCTGGCAGCGTTATGTTAAAAGGTATGGGAGAAGCAGTAAAGTGTCCCCCAAACTGAGAGGGCACTTTGAGGCCGGGAAATGAAGCAGGCCGCTGCATACAGTTTTCACAGAGTTTTATTCAGGGTAACTCACTGACGGGGCGCTTGGGCGGACGATGTTCCGTGCAGAGACATATTTACTCTCTGGGAAATCCAGGCCTCAGTCCACAGGTGTGATAGAGCCAGGGGACGCTCAGAAGGGCATTGTGGTGAGATCAGAGGGTCTGCACACACCTCAGAGGGCTGGAGTGCACCTCTTTGACAGCTAACCTTTCATCAGATCCTGTGGTACCACCTGTGCATCAGGAAGGGGAAAGACTATGTTGTCTCTAACAGGTTCATGGGAGGCCAAAACAAGCCTCCCCCCGCATCCCAGCCCTGGTGGGCATTTCTAAGGTATGTATATGAATCTCCAAGGGCCTAGAACACATAGCTTCAAGAGAGGTCGTGGAGCGAACATGAACAAGATGGAGGGCCAAAGATGGAGTCAGTATGGTCAGCGCTCCTACAAGGTGACGATCCTTACCTGGGGGCTGGTGAGGGGTGTTCTCAAACCACTGTCTTATTAACCCATACCCACCAGTGTATGGGTGAGCAGAGCTGAGTTTTTACCCACAGGGACCAAGATTTTTGTCATTTTGTGGCTGGGATCTCAACCATCGTGGTTCTGTGACCTGGGCCCTGCCATTTAACTGCCAGGACTTAGATTTCTCCATTTGTGAAGAAAGCATCTTTGTAGCCATTTTACCCACAGAGGTGTGCTGTTTTAAAGGCAACATGAAGGTTTACCATTAAATGAAAGATCTGGAAAAGGGCCACATTGAGACCGTTCTCAAACGGTCTTGGGTTTCACGGGACGAGTCTCAATTGCAGGGGATCCGTGGTCCATAGGACCCCCCACTTCCACCAGAGCGGCCTCCCTGAGCCCTGGCGCACCCCCATGGCCTTCCGTGTGAGGCTGTGCTTAGGGAGCTCCACTACTCAAGAAGTTAGCAAACCACTTTTTTTTTTTTAGATTTTATTTATTTATTTGAGAGAGAGAGAGAGAGAGCACAAGTGAGGTGAGGGGCAGAGGGAGAAGCAGGCTTCCTGCTGAGCAGGGAGCCCGATGTGGGACTCGATGCCAGGACCCTGAGACCATGACCTGAGCTGAAGGCAGATGCTTAACAACTGAGCCACCCAGGCGCCCAGCAAACCACTTTTTTAATTGAATACCTGTCTTTGTTTCAAACAAAGAAATGTCAACTCACTATGTATGTCCCTAAGGGTGAGATCTTTGGTCTCTGGCCAGCTGGGCCAACCGCTTTGCCCTTGGCCTTGTCAACAAAATGCCAGGATCTCAGCAAGTATTTCCAGGAGCACAAACTGGCAAGAGGCCTTCACCACTGCTGGGACTCAAACATCCATGCACGCACACACACACATGTGTACATGTCTGCAGGAGCTGAGGCTTGTCCACATCCCTAAGCACAGAAGAAGAAGAACCTCAGCATGCTGAGGTTCTTTCTGGAACCCAGCTGAGCTGCTTCGTGGAAGTAATTTCGAAAAACTAAAAGCTGTCATCACTATTGTCTTAGGCCTCTGTGAAGGAACCACATTATCTCTTTTCTTAAACCTTGTTATTTAAAAAAAAGAAAAAACAGCCTTGTGTTTGTTTGTTTTTTTTAAGCAAGCTTTCAAAGTTTCATTTCTGAGAGAGGCTGAGCTTTTTAGTAATTCTCAATGCCAGCTCTTTTATCCTTAAATCATTAACAAAAAGCCGTGGGAAGCACTGGGAAAGAGCATGATATTCAATATCATAATTTGCCAGGTGTGCTCAGCACTTAACTGTTTACAGAGCCCTCTCCTGCACACAGTGGCCGGCCGGGAGGTGCATAGCCCGAGCTCGGGGGCCACCTGGAAGGATGGGTGGGTGATGCCCTATGCGAAAGCAACATTATGATTCTTTAGCACACTGAGATTATGCATTGTTCTTAGGTATTTGTATTCGTGTCTAATTTTGTTCTATGTTGATAACATATTTAAATAATTTCCTAATGGTCTTGGGTATTTACCCTAAATCGTTCTAAATAAAAAGCTCTATTTTTAGAGAAAACGGCAGGATTGTATGGAGATGTGTGTGCTCTTATTTCTCAAAAGCTCCTCCCCATTCATCTAGCTCTTAGATCACAAGGGTCTTGGGTTGGGTCCCCAGCAGCAGACCCAGAGACTAGGATTTGGGGGTATAAAGCAGTGCTGTGTTTCCAGAAAGCACCAATAGGGGAGTGGGAAGCCAGGCAGGGAGGGAAGGCAAACTGTCCAGGTACATAAACATATCACTGTTCTGGGCAACTGGGGCTCAGTCCCCCTGGAGGGCTTTGGGGGTTCAGTGTGGGACTCTCCAGATTTGTTCAGCCAGGAGCAGGAGCTGGGTGGGGAACGTATCCACAAACCCTGTCAGTCCTGTGCAGAGTGCCCCCACTCCCACCCCCTGCGCGAGTCCTCGATCTGTGCTGTTGAAATCCATCAAGCTGAGTGCATGAGAAAGATGAGTGCCGTGGGGGCGGGGGAAGAACACCCAGGTCACCAGCTACAGTGAAGCCCAAGCTGTACCCACAACCCTGGCATCGCACCCTATTGCAACAATGGCCCAGGGAAGGATACAGAACATCCTCCATGGCTGGCCTTGCAAACCTGAATTCATTCCAGTAGATCACTGCTGAGAAGAAGCTCCCAGCTTCCAGTGACTCTCCCAGGACCACCTAGGAACTGACCAGCACGGTGCCTGCTGATCGTCATCATTTACCGGGGCCAGGGCAGATGCTAGACCCAACCTGAGCTGATCCAACAAGTCCCTCTCCGTGGAATTCAGAAGTCTTGGCTGCCTGGATCTAGAACAGGTAAGTTCCAACCTGCTGTGGCCCCATCGCCCTCTCCAAGGAGCAGGAAAGCACAGTGTGCAGAAAAAACAGGAATGTGGCAGCCAGGTGAGCTGCTGAGATGACAAGCGATAAACCCTGGCTCCCGTCCATTCCTGAGGCCCAGCTACAGCCCTGTCCCTGGCTTCCCAGCAACATAGTTTTGGGGGTTTTTTTTTTTAAAGATTTTATTTATTTATTTGACAGAGAGAGACACAGCAAGAGAGGGAAGACAAGCAGGGGGAGTGGAAGAGGGAGAAGCAGGCTTCCCACTGAGCAGGGAGCCCGATGCGGGGCTCGATCCCAGGACCCTGGGCTCATGACCTGAGCCGAAGGCAGATGCTTAACGACTGAGCCACCCAGGCACCCCCAGCAATGTAGTTTTAAATCAGCTCCCTGGACTGCCTGTTTCTTGTAACCGAATATCCTTGCCAACTCACAAAGAGACCATCCATATTGTAGCTCGTGGTGAGGTTGGAGCATCTGACCCTTGAATGGATGTGCAGTAGGTCCTTCCCAGAAAACAAGGTAGAAGTTCCTCTCCAAGTGATCCCAATCACCTCCGACTCCGCCTTCTGAAGCCAGGTCACCTTTGGAGGGTCTCTTGGACTGTTTGCTGCCCACCTTCCGGCCAGTGGTGGGTTTACAGGGCCACTGGATCGCACGGGTTCCTGGAACTGGGAGAGGGGAGGTTTAGGGTACTGGGCATTACATCCTGAGAACTCCATTAGGGAAGGGACTGTTTTCCTCCTGGCACCAGCACCTCACGTAGGGTGGAAGCTTGGTATTGAATAAATTAATGAAGGAATGAACGAGTGAATTAATCTATGAACTGGAGTCAGTAAGGGGCTGGCTATGGCTGAGTTATATATAAGGAAGCCAGAGATCTTGCATATTAGATGACACCATCCCAGATCCCAAATTCCTGTCGCATGTGAATCAGTGCCACTCAATGAGTGAAATGGTGAGGAAGGGAGCAGATGTGGAAGACAAAACAGTACCTTCACCCCCTAACTGTAACTTCTTATTTCCCATCGTTTAGGACTTGATCGTTGGCTATTTGCTTACAGCTTCCTTAAACTCATTCACTGTGTGCACCAAATGGGGCTAACGTGATGAGAGTTTGGGGGGTTAAAAAAAAAAAAAAAGACCAGAAAGTGTATCTACATGAGTGAGTCAGTTCCACGAGTCCATTACTCAAGAGATACTGGTTGGCCCAGGACCCATTCCAGCCCAGGCAGCCCCACCCCTTGGCACATGATGATACATAATGCAGAGGTTTGACAGCTTTTTATAAATTATCAAGAGGTTTTTTTTCCCCCCTTCCCTCCCTCTCTAAGTGGGTGAGGAGGAGGAGGCAGGGATCTTAAGGTAAGAACATCTCGGAGTACCATGCCTTGGAGGGAAAAACCATGAGCAGGTGGTGGGAGGCCCCTCTCCAGGTGTCAATGTCTCCAGGGCGAGTCCCATCCATTCTGGCAAAGCATAGTCCACCCCACCGTAAGCCTTGGCTTCTCTGGGCACTACGTAGACATCTCAGCAGCCAGATCCCAATAGGGGCTCAGACTCCTCGCACCCCAGCTCCTATCTCTGAGCTCCAGGCCCTGTCATGGAATGTCCTCCCCCACTCCAGCCACAGAGCTTAATCTCTAGGATGCAATGCCCTTGCTTCTCTCATCCTTTGGAATTTGGCCTCAGAAACTACAGACAACTCAGATTTCTTTTTTCTTTTTTTTTTTAATATTTTATTTGACAGAAACACAGCGAGAGAGGGAACACAAGTAGGGGAGAGGGAGAAGCAGGCTTCCCGCTGAGCAGGGAGCCTCATGTGGGGCTCGATCCCAGGACCCCGGGATCATGACCTGGGCCGAAGGCAGACGCTTAACGACTGAGCCACCCGGGCACCCCACAACTCAGATTTCTAAGAGAAATATCACTCCCGCCATCCCCACACCCAGACACCCAGGAGTCCGGGTTTTTGCAAAGGTTTTTAAAGGCCCTCCCTTGGTCTTTGGTTCCTCATTTTGCAACAGGAGGTTCCGGTGAGAGCTCCTCCTCAGAAACTGTCTAGAGACATAGGCGTGTTTAATCCTCCCAACAACACTGGGGAATAGAGATTCTTACTTCCCTTTTGCAGAAGAGAAAGCTGGGTGTCAGAGATTAAGCCACCTGCACACCTCAGATTCAGTGGCAGAGCTGGGATTCGAACCCGGGTCTGTCTGCCCAAAGCACACGTTCTGTTCACTTCCTGGTTCCCGGGGCACATATGAAACTGGACCCCCAGTTCTAGCATGAGACACAGATCTCCTTAACGTTTTGATAAAGAAGCGTGGTCTTCTAAGCATGTAATAAGCTTCAGGAATTCCTTACCCTGAGAGAGAGCTGAAATTATAAGCAGAATCAATAAACGCTGAGCTAAAATTGTGTTTGTATGACTGACAGTAGCCATGAAGGGAATTCTGGAATGTCAGGGGAGCTTTCCAACCCCAAAATGACTGCTCAAACCCCAAGGACCCTTAGAGGACTTCTAGACCAAGCCTCCTTGGAGTCAGGTGCAGGTTTGGGAGCAGAACCAGGCTCCCGACCTGGAACACTAAGTAAATGTCCCTGATTGACACAGCCCCAGCTTAGAACCAGGGGCTCCAGGGTGAGTCTGATTCTCAGGCTCTTCTCTAAGAAGAGGCTTAAGGGTGGGCTGCCAGGGCTTAGTTCCTTGCTCTCACCATCCATGAGCGATCAGGGACCCCTTTCAGGCTCTCTCACTGCTGAGTTATCAACCAGGGGTGCTCTCCCCTCCCCCAGCGCACACCCCACCGCCCTCTGGTGTTCTTCCTTCTGCAAAACAGGTTCTGACATCCCTGGGTGTTGAAAGAAGGGACAGAAGCAGGTCACATTCCTGAGTATTTGTCATTTTAGGATGTGCTTTTTCTTTTCTTTCTTTCTTTTTTTAAAGATTTTATTTATTTATTTGACAGAGAGAGAGACAGCAAGAGAGGGAACACAAGCAGGGGGAGTGGGAGAGGGAGAAGCAGGCTTCCCGCTGAGCAGGGAGCCCGATGCGGGGCTCGATCCCAGGACCCTGGGATCATGACTGGAGCCGAAGACAGACGCTTAACGACTGAGCCACCCAAGCGCCCTAGGATGTACTTTTTCTACAGCTTAAGGTGGCCACCGCCAGTACTGGCCAGCTCCCCCCAGCATATTCATCCATCCAGCAAGCATGACCAGGCACTTGCTTTCTGCCAGTTCTTGGTAGATGCTGTGATATCAAGGAGAGCAAGTTACACCTTTGTCCCCATAGTCTGCAATGGGGAGAACAAACCCAATGTGAGACACCCATGAGGATGGGTGAAATTCAGGAGGCCAGGGGAGCACAGAGCTGGGGCTCCTAACCCAACCTAGTGAGAGGCTCACACCAGGAAGGCTTCCTGGAGGAAGTGAGTTTGAGAAGAGGTCTGGAGAACGAACAGGAATTAGATAGGAAAGGGGGGTGGAAAGGGGATTCCAGGCAGCGATACACCTTGGACAAAGGCTCACAGTCAAAGTGATGCAAGGTGCATTGGAGAAATTTATCAGAAAGCAGACAAATGAATTTTTCTGGCAATCTGAGCCAGAGAGAATCAGCAGGGTGGATCTGCTGCTATATAAGTCAATTCAGTATTGGATAGTTGCTCTATATTCAGCCCTGTGCAGTGTACAGAGAAATATGAGGGGTGCTCTTTGCACTCAAAATGCTTTCTCCCTCCCTGGGGAGACAAGAACCATTGCATTTTAAAGACCAGAGAATGGGGGGCACCTGGGTGGCTCAGTCAGTTAACCATCTGCCTTCGGCTCAGATCATGATCTCAGGGTCCTGGGATGGAGCCCCACATCGGGCTCCCTGCTCAGCAGGGAGTCTGCCTCTCCCTCTCCCTCTGCCTCTCTCTCTCTGTCTCTCATGAATAAATAAATAAAATCTTAAAAAAAAAAAAAAGACCATAGAATGGAGTTATTATGGAACATCTCACAGTGGTCACAACCATTCACTGAATACCCCCAGCAACCATGAGCAGCCCATCCTAAAGTCAACTACACTATTATACTGAGAGCTATTTCCTTAAATCAAAAGAATTTGCCTCCTTAATATGTGCTTCCACTGCCCCCTTGGTTTTCTTGTTTGGAGGTAGTTACATAAAAGGGGGCTAGACTCTTCTTCATGCAACCGGTTAGGGTTAGGGTTAAGGGTTAGGATTAGGGGTTAGGGTTAAGGGTTGGGGTAAGGGCTAAGGGTTAGGGTTTTTCAAAGATGGTGCTGATGTCTCACCTTGCCCTGACTTGAGTCTGTCCTTTCCTGTCCTAAACAGGGCAATAATACTGGATATTGCCAACGTGCAGTACCAGAGCCCTAGAAGGATCTTTAAGTTGAACCTGTGGTGAGCTGAAATCGTCTTTTTTTTTTTTTTTAAAGATTTCATTTATTTATTTGACAGGGAGAGACACAGCAAGAGAGGAAACACAAGCAGGGGGAACGGGAGAGAGAGGAAGCCCCGCAGGAAGCCTGATGCGGGGCTCGATCCCAGGACGCTGGGACCATGACCCGAGCCGAAGGCAGACGCTTAACGACTGAGCCACCCAGGTGCCCCGAGCTGAAATCGTCTTGAACAGCTCCCAGGAGAGGACACCTTCCCACCAGTGTTTGAAAGACTTCCAAAGGGAGAGCAAACGGAACTGCGGGAGGGGGGTACAGCCTAGACAAAGGCAGCTCATTGTGCCTTTTTGTTTTGTTCAGTAACCTTGCTTTTTTTAATATAAAGTAATATAGTGCTTATAAGTACTTTAGAAAATGCAGCTGAGCAAAAGAAAGAAAATAAAAACCAGCTATAATTCTATTATCTTCCAGGGATAATTCCACTGATACGTTCATATTGTAATCGTATCATTTAAGACTTTTTCTCTATGTGTGTATGTGGGTATTTTTTTTTAAGATTTTACTTATTTATTTATTTATTTATTTATTTATTTATTTATTTATTTATGAGAGAGAGAGAACATGCGGGGTTGGGGGAGGAGCAGAGGGAGAGGGAGAAGCAGACTCCCCGCTGAGCAGGGAGTGCCATGCAAGGGCTTGATCCCAGGACCCCGGGATCATGGCCTGACACCTAACAGACTGAGCCACCCAGGCGCCTGTATATGTATGTGTGTTTTAACCAGGCTTGTACTGTACATAGTGTATGCCATACTTCCTCTCATTTGACAAAATATGGGGAATCTTTGGCCGCCAAACATTTTCTCCAGCACTATTCAATTGCAAGGTTGTGCTCATCTTGCCCTGGGTGGACAAACCATTATTCATTTAACCAACCCTCTATTGTTAGACATAGAGGCTCTTCCTTTTTTTTTTTCCTATTTATTATTAAAAATGAAGTCTGAATGTTCCCACATTCTTATCGTTTTCTGAAATTACAGGAGATGACTGGCACAAGCCATACCTTCATTCCCCCAAAGCACAGCTCAAATTTGGCTGTTTGGTCAAACAAACTTTACCAAAGACTCAAAGCTGATAGAAAGAAAACATTTACAACACAGAAAATAAAAACTTAAACGCAGATTGCAGGATATTTTTTTTTTAAAGATTTTATTTATTTGACAGAGAGAGCACAAGCAGAGGGAGAGAGAGAGAGAAGCAGGCTCCCTGCTGAGCAAGGAGCCCGGTGTGGGACTCGATCCCAGGACCCTGGGATCATGACCCGGGCCGAAGGCAGATGCTTAACCCACTGAGCAACCCAGGCGTCCCCAGATTGCAGGATATTACATCCTACTACATCCAGAAGCCATAGGCTTCTCGATGCCTCTAGAGGCTGCTTAGGATCCAGTTCTCCTGCATAGTCCTCAGCCTCCTGCTGTGTGGCCGGGGCCAGACAAACCCTTCCCAGGGACACAGATCTCTGATTATGTCCACCTTAACGGGAGTCCAGGCCCCTTCAACCTCCCTGAGGCCCAGCAAGAAGGAGAAAATCATTTCCTAAATACCCATCCCAATGAACTTCACGTTAATCCCTACGGATACAGCTCTAGATGGCAGAGTAACCGCTCAGGTGAGCAGTGTGAATTCTCATTGTCCCAAACCAAAAACCCATTCATGAATTTTGCCCCCATTGCTAGCATAGCAGAGTCACTGAAGCTTGAGATCTGTTTTCTTTTCCAAACCTTTTGGAGGTCCCGGGCCCCAGAGGCTCAAGATAAGAATACCTGGGCTTCTCACTTCCAGCAGCCTCTCTAGAAGGAAAGCTATCCCCAAAGCTGTCATCCCACACGGGGAACCTGCTTTGCCATGAGGCACAAGGAGGAGCAGCAAACATCCTATATCTCCTGCCAGAACAAAGCCAGGGAGTCACAGCTTTTCCTTTGCTAACAAGGAACATTCTGGAACATATTTTCTGTGCCCCTGTCTGTTCCAGATATTTTCCTCAGGATAAATTCCTGACAAAATCACAGGGACAAAAGTCACAGGCATCTTGCAGGTTTTTGAAACACAATGTCAAATTTTTGCCCTTTTTTTTTTGCCTCTGAGCTTCCTGATAAAGCACTGAAGAAGTCTTGGGTTGAACCAGCCACCAGACCAGATAAACAAGCTGGCCTGTCACTGTTCCTGTTTTCAGCAAGTGGGGAGGGAACTCCCTTGGATCCTGCCCAGGACTTGGAATTCCGTAGCACACAGACCAGACACCTTTGCACCCGGCTCCCCCGCTCAGGCCCCACCCTCCCCTCCTTTCCCCGCCCCTGAGGCCTGGCCAAGCGGGTGCTGCGGAGGCGGCAAAGCGGCCCAGCGCTCCATCCGTGCTCAGCCCAGAGCCGAAGCCAAAAGAGGGCCCTGAGCCCGGCTCCATGAGGACGCTACTGACCATCCTGGCCGCGGGATCCCTGGCAGGTGAGTGCCCATTGCCCTGTGGTCACACTCCCCACCCCCACGCCCAGGAGGGTTGATCAGGGTTCCACACGCCCGCGTGCGCGCGCGCGCGCGCACACACACACACACACACACACACACACACACACACACACACATGCAGCCCCAGGACGGCCAGTTTCAGTTTCTCCTCCACCAGGGCTGCCCTGGGTGACAAGTTTCCCTGGAGAATTGGGGAATACATCAGGGTATCGGGGAGGATGCAAGGGTCCCTCAGACCTGGCTTCTTCCGGAGACTCAGCTAACCTCAAGACTCGGGGATGCAGCCAGCTGTCTGAACTGGGGTACCAGATGCCCTCACCTCAGTGGGTGGAGAATTGGCTTGCGGGAGGCAGACATCCTTGGACCCCTCGAATAGTTCTGATAGTTGTACCATCCCTTCCTCTGCTTCTGGCCGGCACTGGCCCAACAAGGGGAGGGGGGAGAAGGACAGACGGACAAGCCTTGAGTGCGGCCATTGTTTCTCTCCACAACCCGAAGGGGGCCTCTTCTGACCCCTCACACTAGATCTAGAAGAGCGTTAATTGGGGCGCCTGGGTGGCTCGGTCGGTTAAGAGTCTGCCTTTGGCTCAGGTCATGATTCCAGGGTCCTGGGATCGAGCCCCGCATAGGGCACCCTGCTCAGTGGGGAGTCTGCTTCTCCCTCTCCCACTACCCCCTGCTTATGTTCCCTCTCTAGCTGTGTCTCTCTCTTTCAAATAAATAAATAAAATCTTTAAAAATAAATAAATAAACGAGCATTAACTCTAGGAAACAAACTGAGGGTTGCTTGGCGGGAAGGTGGGTGGGGGATGGGGTAACTGGGTGATGGACATTAAGGAGGGCACTTGAAGTAATGAGCACTGGGTGTTATATGCAACGGCTGAATCACTAAATTCTGCCTCTGAAATTAATAATATAGTATATGTTAATTAAATCTAATTGAAATAAAAAATTTTTTAAAAATAACAGAGCATTTTCTGCCAGAAGGGCCAGGTCTGCTGCATTAAAAGATCTTAAAACATCAGGGCCTTTTTGAAAACAGGACTAAAGGGCATAGCTTCCAAATCCAATAAAGTGGATTTCTTGATTTATAATTATAGAGAACTTTCAGGCAGATATGTGAGATCCCAGATTGGCTCTCTGCTCCCGAGACGTTTCATAAAATTCAGGGAACTTTCGCAGGAAGTGAACGCATAGTCCAGACTGAAGAGCGGGGAGGGATAGCCTCTGCAAGGGCCCTTCTAGCTCAAGTGCAGGATGAAGCCCATAAAGGGCCGAGGCTTCCCAGCCCCCTCTGCTGCTGTCCCCTGTGTCAGCTGGTGGGATCCACAGTGTTTCCAGCTGCTTCCTGGGCCCTTCCAGTCTGTTCAACTCCGGTATCAAGCTGGGCATTCCCATCACACTGGGCCCTTGATGAGGGAGGAAGACTCACCGCATCCCCCAAAGACTCCATTCTGGCTGGAAGTCTTAGAGGCTCTTGACCCTCACAGATGGGGACCAAGGGGAAACAACCTTAGGAGTTGTTAAGAGCTGAGAAGGTTTTCTGGACCCCAGGTCTCCTCTGCCCCAGCATTCTTAGGCTGATTCTAGAATATTTTGGATTATTTTTGTTTGTTTCCCAACTTGTTGACATAAAATTGTTTTTTTCAAGCAAATATGAAAACTTTCTTTCATAGAGGCTACCAGTCTGTCAGTTTCTAGACAACACATGTGTCCCCAGGATTTCACAATGTAGACTTTCACCCAGGAAGTGCAGAAACAAAGCAGGCTGAGGAATACGTGATAGCTTTAAGGGGGGAAAGGAATGAGCAGGGCAGGAGAGGGAGAGATTTTTTTTTTTTTTAAGATTTTATTTATTTATTAGAGAGAGAGAGCTCAAGCGCAGGGGGTAGGGGGCAGAGGGAGAAAGAGAATCCCAAGCAGATTCTGTACTGAGCACAGAGCCCGATGTAGGGCTTGATCCCAGGACCCTGAGATCATGAACTGAGCCAAAATCAAGAGTCAGATCCTTAACCGACTGAGCCACCCAGGCATCCTAAGGGAGAGATCTTGTTAGCCCTCAATGCCCCCTAAAAGAAGACTCCATCCAAGGTCCACCCACTTCATTTCTGGAAGCCAACTTCAGTTCCCTCCTGGAAAATGGTGCCAACCTCCTCCCAGCCTGGGCCCCTTACCTCCCGAGCATGTCTCAGCCCCAGCCACCAGGCTCTCCCACCACAACTAGCCCACCAGGATACTGACCCCAACCAGCAACCTTCTCAATGCCGCCCCTAACCCACCACTTAGCGGTAGTTAAGCCCAGCCCCAGATAGACCCTGGCCTTCTCTCAAATCCCACCCTCCCTCTCTCCTGCCCTAACTTTATCACCCCACCAGAAGCTACCATTCAGTTCTGACCTCAGGTGTACTCCCTCCCTCATCTTAAGACCCAGCCCTGAATCCAGGACCACTCCCTCCAGATCGGACCCCAATTCTGCCCAGACTCAAATCCAAACAAGATGTCGGCCACACCCCAGGGCTCAGTAGCATAGCCATCACATTGGCTAGAGGCAGTAAGACACGCCCCCTCTAACCCCCAAGTCCCCAGGTCCTGTTCTGGGAGCTCCAGGAAGCCTGGAACACAAACATTTCTATAGCTGTTGGGACTGACCAACTCAGATTCAAAGAGGAATGTGGCCTTAGGTTTAACCAGTGGATGCACAGCAGGGTCAGGCTATCCAGATACTCTTCCCCATCCCCACAGGTGCCTCCTAAGCCCATGGACCCCTCTTGCAGAAATATTGTATGTGGACTTGGAGTGGGGAATAAATAACTGTCCACTTCCTTACACCTTGGGCCTGTTGGTGGTCATGGCCATGTCCGGGGTGGAGCGAGGCACACACACATCAAAGACATATGCACACAAGGCCCCAAGGCCTTGACGCAACTGGGTCCGCGCACCTGCCTATTTCCCACCCCAGCCAACCAGGCCCTTCTGAGCATGCTCAGAGCCAGCTGCCGGCTCTGGCCGCCATTTTCCTGCAACCCCTCTTCCTTTCCACAGACCAAGCCGGGAGGGCTGAGAGAAGAGTTTTGTAAGTAAAGGCTCCATTTGTAGTTCAAGATTGCTTCGGGGAGAGTGGCCCCTCCCTGGTCCTCTTCTTGGGGCTTTGGTCTTTGCTGCCCCCTCCCCGCCCTATGGTATTCCCCCACGATCAGTCTAGCACCACGATGAGTACTGCAGGCTCTGTCTCATACTAACCGAGACACTGGGCAGGTAAACCTCTCTGAGCCTCTGCTTCTCTTATCCCTAAAATGGGGGTAATGGTAGTAACTGCCTCCTCGGGTTGTCAGGAGGGTTTAGTGAAGAGACTTAGCCCAGTGCCTGGCACTTGAAACACATTTCACAGGTGTCGGCGGCCGCTCCTGTCATTAGTCTTTGCCTTTAGGTAAGTCAAATCATCCCCACCTTGGAGATGAAGAAAACAGGTTTCCCAGGGTCGCCCTGCCCGTATGTGGCCTCCGTCAGCACCTCCTGCCCCAGGCAGGTCTGTGCTCTGACTTCCTCCCCGTGCCAGGCGGGTAGGGACTGGTTCAGCCAACAAAGGGGCGGGAGCTCACAAACGTCCTCTCCAGTCCTGTCTGGAATTATTGACTCTGGGAAAGTTATTCTTTGATGTTTTAGTTGAACAGCCAACGTGTAGTTGAGCGTCTTTCCAATATCCCGTGGGTGAGGACGCCCACTTCAGGTATGTCCAGAAGTGAAGGAGAGATGGTCACAAGTGTCGTCAGGGGCGTGGGATAAAGGCAGCACTCACACGCTGCCGTGGGGACGCAGGATGTATTTACATGAAAAGTCCAGAATAGGAAGATCCAGAGAGCCAGAAAGCAGCTTAGTGGTTGCTTTCAGGCTGGGGGAAGGAAGGAAGGGAGAGGGACTCTTAACAGACACAGGGTTCCTTTTTAGGATGATGACAACGCTCTGGAATTAGAGAGTGGTAATGGTTTCACAACTTTGTGAATATACTCAGAAACCCCCGATTTGCATGCTTTAAAATGGTGAATTTTGGGCACCTGGGTGGCTCAGTTGGTTAAGCGACTGCCTTCAGCTCAGGTCATGATCCTGGAGTCCCGGGATCGAGTCCCGCATCGGGCTCCCTGCTCAGCAGGGAGTCTGCTTCTCCCTCTGACCCTCCCCCCTCTCATGCTCTCTCTATCTCATTGTCTCTCTCAAATAAATAAATAAAATCTTTAAAAAAAATGGTGAATTTTACAGGCTGCGAATTATAGCTCAATAACAAATTTAAAAAGAAGCGAAGGGGGACAGGGATAGTTGCAGTCTCTGGTGAGTGGGTGCTGGTACCACCCTCCTCATTGGACGGCTCGTTGGTGGGCTGGGGGCAGGATCCTCGTGCCCATCTGCTCACCCTGCTCCCACTTCCCACAGCTCACATTGCTGAGGACACCTCGGATCTTCTTCAGCACGTAAAATTCCAGTCCAGCAACTTCGAAAACATCCTGACGTGGGACAGTGGGCTGGACAGCGCCCCAGACATTGTCTACAGCGTCGAGTATAAAAAGTAGGCTTCCCCCCACATGACCTTTTCGGACTCTGCTCTGAAACCAGCCCTTCCAAGAAAACCCTCTCTATCATATGTCCCCACGCCCCGCCCCACCCCCCACCCCCCGTCTGAGGTGACAGAACCTACACCACTCCAGACAGAGCTTTGCTCCTTTGTGGTTTCTTTTGCAAAGGGAGGATAAAATAATGGTTAAAGGTGCAGGCTCTGGAGTCAGACTGCCCAGGCTTACCTGCCATCTCTAGCCTTTATAACCTGGGGCAATGGGGTAATCTCGCCAAGCCTCAGTTTCCCCACCCATAAAGTAAGGACAGCAAGAGTACCTCCATCATAGGATTGTTAGGTAGATTAAGCAAGACAGTCACAAATGCTTGTGCCTGGCAGGTAATAAAATCGTTTTATTATTATCGGGGAGACTAGGTCAACAAAGAGTCGTGCCCACCCCCTCAAGCCCCTGCCCCTATTCCTGCCCGTCTCTCTTCCTACACAGAGGAAGAGGTTGGCATGGGCTGAGGGGTCTGCAAACCTGGGTTCCATCGCTGGTCCTGCCACTTCATCCCATGGCAAGTCACTTCCCCTCTCTGAGCCTCAGTTCCCTCATCTGTAAAATAGGTGTAACAGTGCCTGCCTCAAAGTCTTATGGTAACGATGGGCCCAGAATGTGAACTCAGACTGGCTAGGTTCAAGTCCCGGCTCCCCAAATGCATGCTCCAAACACCTGCCCAAATTTTACCTCTTTAAGCCTCAGCTTCCTTATTCGAAAAGGAAGGAGAACCATGTCTGAACCTCACGGGATCATTGTGAGGACTAACAGATCAGCCACATAAGGGGCCTGGGACACAGAATACGCTAAGTAAATATTAGATATCGTGGGGCGCCTGGGTGGCTCAGTCATGAGCCTGAGACCTTCGGCTCAGGTCATGATCCTGGAGTCCCGGGATCGAGTCCCACATCGGGCTCCCTGCTCGGCAGGGAGTCTGCTTCTCCCTCTGACCCTCCCCCCCTCATGCTCTCTCTCTCATTCTCTCTCTCTCTCAAATAAATAAATAAAATCTTTAAAAAAAAATAAAAATAAAAATAAAAAAAATATTAGATATCGTTATCATTATTAGTAAACCACAGGCCCAGTGCCAGGCTCAATCATTCAAGGTGTGCTCTGGCCCCTCCCATGCCTACAGGTACGGAGAGAGAGAGTGGCTGGCGAAGGAGGGCTGCCAGCGGATCACCCGGAAATCCTGCAACCTGACCATGGAGACGGGCAACTTCATGGAGTTCTATTATGCCCGTGTAACTGCCCTCAGCGCGGGAGGCCGGTCAGCCACCAAGATGACCGACCGGTTCAGCTCACTGCAACACAGTGAGTGGGCGCCCCTCACTGCAGGGGAGGGGCGGGGGGAGGCCCGGAAGGGCAGGGGGCAGTTCGAGATGAGGCCTTCAGGGAAGGTCGCCCCAACTAGAGAGCATCCCGTGCGCAGCTGGTCTTTCTCCAGCTCCATCCCGGCCTCCCGAGGTCAGTTCACCTTCCTCTGGCCTCTCGACTCCAGCCAAGGGCTCCTAACTCAGTGCCCTACTCCAGCCCTGACTCTTTTCCAATCCTCAGTCTTGGTCTGGGCTTCCACATCACCTCCTAAGGGGGAGTCCCCGCTCTCGGCCCCAGTGACCTCATTTCACGATGTCACCATCTGCTACTCTCTGTCACGGTCAACTGTTCATTGTCTTCGTAGCTCCTATCACCATCCACAGCGAGGGCATCTGCCGGCCTGTATCCCACCTGCCTCCAGGCGGGGGCATGGAATCCCGCATTCTCAGTCCCTTGCGTAGGGCCTGGCATGGAGGAGATGCCCACTACGTAATTGATGAATGAATGAATATGAGTTGCCAAACTCCCCACACAAGCTGAGTAGGTGGTGATGTTCACTAATGGGCTTCACAGCCACGTGGTTTTCTAAGAAAAGAAAAAATAAAATTAAATGAGTTATTTTTTTCTTGGCTTATTCAATTAATACATATTTATCATAGAAAATCTGGAAAATATAGAAATGCACAAAGAAAAATAAAAGAAGTCCAAAATAACCTGAACACTTAAACATAATCATGGTTACTAGCAACTGTCTCTACTCTTTTGTGACCTGGTTGGCTGGTTGCTTCTCATATAATGCCCTCAGGAACATTTGCCCACATCATTAAGTACTTTTCCACAGCATGACATTTCACGGCTGCAAAATGATCTGTTCTATGGAGGTAGTCTTAATTTACTTCCCCAATTCCCTTTCTGAGGACTTTTAACTCAGTTTTTCAATTTTATAAACAAAACCGAAGTGAACATTCTTCTAGCTCCGATGTTTTCAATTCGGAGGTCAGTGGACCCTTGAGGGATTTTTATAAACTTGCTTCAGGGGGAGTAGGGCTCATGAATCCCCGAAATTGAGTGCAAAATTTTTGTATATGTACATTTTGGGGGAGAGAAGATCCGTAGCATTCATCAAATTCCTAAAAGGGTCTGTAAACCAGTAAAGGTTATTTGGTTATTCAGAAAATCACATCTGGAGAGAGATTGAAGTCTCAGACCTGGCCTTTGAGGCCATATCAATAATTTGAGGCACCTCGAACATTACTTAGTTTATATAGCTGAACCCTCAGTCTCCAAAGCTGTCATTGCCAATAGACCAAGGAAAAGGGAGCTCTGGGCAGACTCAAGGTGGGGATTGTGGAGGCAGGGACAAGGGCACCGTTAATCTAGGAGGCCAGTGCCCCTCTCCCTGGGTTCTGCCCACTCACCTTTGGGCACCCCTTTGCCAGCCTTAAACCCAAACACCGGTTGCTTGAAGCACTTTTCTCTTTTCACCTGTTTGTTTAGCTGTTGTTTTCAGAAGCATAGCTGGGGTTGGGTGGGAGGAGAGGGGAGGCAGTCAGTCATATCCCCTGGTCCGGGGCAACCTCAAACACTGCTGGCTGATTCTAGTCTTTTCTTTTTGCTTTTCTCTCTCCCTTTCCCAGCTACCATCAAACCACCCGATGTGACCTGTATCCCCAAGGTGAGATCCATCCAGATGATCGTCCATCCCACCTCCACGCCAATCCGCGCAGGGGATGGCCACCGGCTTAGCCTGGAGGATGTCTTCTCTGACCTATTCTACCGCTTAGAGCTCCAGGTCAACCACACCTACCAAATGGTAAATATATGTGCCTCCCTGGTCCTTCCCTGCCTGGGAAACTCATTTCCCTGCCGATTAGATCTGCATTGCTTCAAGTAGAAAGGAGATGTTTTATGTAAATTAGCATTTTCCAAAACACAGCCCTCCCTCTTGTAGATCACACAGACAAGAGCCTGCTAAAGTCTCTGACAAGTCCTGCAAAGCCAAGACTCCAGTTTCAATTTATTGAATACGACTTCTCTCAAATTTCTTGACCAGAGAGACTCCTTTTATTTTGCATAATTTTTTTTTTAAAGATTTTATTTATTTGACAGAGACAGAGATAGCAAGAGCAGGAATACAAGCAGGGGGAGTGGGAGAGGGAGAAGCAGGCTTCCCGCCGAGCAGGGAGCCCGGTTCGGGACTCCATCCCAGGACCCTGGGATCATGACCCGAGCCGAAGGCAGACGCTTAATGACTGAGCCACCCAGGCGCCCCATTATCTTGCATAATTTTTTAACTTTATTTTTTTTGCCTAATACCTTATAATACCCTGGAGAGCAACCTCTACTAACATCTTCAGATGTCCACTTTGGAAAATGCTGAGATCTATTTCTACTGCTACAGTTCTTTTTGCTGGGTCTTCACCATTTGCAGGAACTGGATACAGGCAGTGTCTTAAGATCACTAACAATGAAAGGTGGAAGGCAAGGGCATAAATGGCCAAATGTTATATAAGGTATTTCTTTTGTATACAGGAAATACGTGTTTTCTCCCTAGCATATGCCACAGTCCGCAATTCCATTGAATGACTATTCCCACACCCAAGATGTTTATAATCTAGTGGATGGGAAAGGAGCTAAAACAAGAATTCAAATAGCTATAGATAGAGGAAAATAAGGTACTGTGTGGCGTGGAGTAGGGGCAGGTAGGTGGGAGGGGAGATGGCAGCTCAGAGTTCTGGAAAAACTTCCAGATCAGAAAACGTTCTGGTGCCAATACCAACTTCTGTGGCATGTCAAGTAATACAGGCCTATTACATCATTTATTCCTTACCATAACCCTATGAGGTGGGGGCTACCATATCCGTCTTCTGAATGAGAAAACGGAGGCTCAGAGAGGTTAAGGCACTAACTCAAGATTGTTCAGCAAATGATAGCATAGTCAAGATTCAGATCCAGCTCTGTTCACAGCCCACATTTTTCGCTCCCTGGCCTAGACTGCCCCACCATGATCAGAGAGAGAAGCAGGAAAACTTAAAACCTTCCTGGAAAGCACAAAACTGCCCAGGATGGAGACATGCAGACCAGTTTCTCATGCAGAACAGTTTCTCAAAACATGGCCCCAAACCAGTGGCATCAGAATCTCCTGCAGTATTTATTTAAAATGCAGGTGCCTGGGCCTTCTTCCGATCTACTCAATGCAGTTCTGCAGTGGCATCTCTAGGGTCTGAGTGTTTAGTCAGCAACCGGAGGGCTTCTTACCCACCCTGACGTTCGAGACCCGCTGACGTAGGGGAGGCGAGGGAGGGAAGCCTGGGCGGACAGGCTGGGAGGTAGCGGTCTGGGGTGGTGGACAGAGGAAGGTCTATTTATCTCTGTAGTCAGGGGAGCAGTTAGAAATTACTGAGCAGGGCAAGTCCCTTTCACACTGTCTATTAGTAAATATTTGGGCTTTAGTGAATATCTTATTTACAAGTTAATTCAGTTTGTGGTCAGAGAACACACTCTGCATGATTGCAGTTCTACATTTATGGCGCAGCATATGGTCCATCTTGGTGAGTGTTCCACGTGCCCTGAAAAGAAAGTGTGTCTTACAGTTGTTTGGCGGAGCGCTCTATAAATAACCATTCGATAAAGGTGGCTAATCGTGTGACTCAGATCTTCTGTATCTTTCCTGATTTGGGGAAGAGCTATCGTTCTTTTCATTGCTGAGAGTATTAAAATCTCCAACTAGGACTGTGGATTTGTCTCTTTTCCCCTCTAATTCTTTGCAGATTTGCTTCATGCCTTTTGAAACTCTGTTCTCAAACACATACACATTTCTAACTATTACAGCCTCCTGATAAATTGACCCTTTTATCATTATGAAATGTTTTTTTTTTTCTCTAGTATTATTCTTTGTACTGAAGTCTACTTCACATGTTATTCATAGAGCTACTCCAGCCTTCTCACACTTACAGTCTGCCTGGTATGTCTTTTTTTATTTTTAAGACTGTATTTATTTATTTATTTGAGAGAGGGTGCACGCGCGTGAGAGAGAGAGAGCACAAGCGGGGGTGTGCGGGGCAGAGGGAGAGGGAGAAGCAGACTCCCTGCTGAGCGGGGCACCAACGGACACATGTGGGGCTCAATCCCAGGACTCTGGGATCATGACCTGAGCCGAAGGCAGACGCTTAACCAACTGAGCCACCCAGGCATCCCTGCCTGGCATATCTTCTTACTTCCATTTATTGTCGCTCTAATTGTGTCTTATATTTAAAGTGCATCTCTTGAAGACAGCATTCTGACATCTCTGCCCTTTTTTTTTTAAAAGATTTTATTTATTTATTTGACAGAGAGAGACACGGCGAGAGAGGGAACACAAGCAGGGGGAGTGGGAGAGGGAGAAGCAGGCTTCCTGCTGAGCAGGGACCCCAATGCGGGGCTCGATCCCAGGACCCTGGGACCATGACCTGAGCCGAAGGCAGACGCTTAACGACTGAGTCACGCAGGCCCCCATCTCTGCCCTTTTTTTGAGATATAATTCACATACCATAAAATCCTCCCTTTTAAAGTGTAGAGCTCCATGGTTTTTAGTACATGCAAAAAGTTGTGTGACCATCACCGCTATTCTCCTTATGCTATTAATCTGCTTTCAAGTTCTCTGACTCTTCTCTCAACTCCAATCTGCTACTAAGACCATTCAAGTGGGATTTTTATTTCAGATATTATATTTTTCAGTTATAAAGTTTCCAGTTTTCCTGGTTTCTACATCCTAGTGAGATTTCCTAGTCATTCATTATGAGCACATTTTCTTTTGCCTCCTTGAGCATATTTATACTAGCTGCTTGAAAATCATTGTCTGGGGGTGCCTGAGTGGCTCGGTCAGTTAAGCAGTTAAGCCTCTGCCTTCAGTCAGGTCATGATCTCAGGGTCCCGGGATCAAGCCCCTCACTGGGCTCCCTGCTGAGCTCCCTGCTTCTCCCTGCCCCTGCTGCTCCCTCTGCCACTCCCCCTGCTTCTGCTCTCTTAATCTCACTCTCTCTCTCTCCCAAATAAATAAATAAATAAAACCTTAAAAAGAGAGAGAGAAAAATCATTGTCTGCTAATTCCAGTACTTTGGTCATCTTAGAGTAGGCCGCCATTGATTGTCTTTTCTCCTGAATATGGATCACATTTTTTCTTACTTTGCATGTCTAACAATTTTAGAATGTATCCTAGATGTTGCGAATGGTATAGTGGAGGGAATCTGGATTCTGTTCTATTCCTCCAAAGAGTTTTGTTTTGTTTTGTTTTGTTTTGTTTTGTTTTAGCAGACAGGTAATTTGGCTGAACTTCAAACTCCAAAATCTCAGTCCCATTCTTTCACCTTTACCTGGGCTGCTTGGAGTTTGCCCTACTTGCTTCAGGGGCCAGGCAGGGATTTGGGCCAAGTTTATACTCAGAACTTGGGCCTCTGTCTCTGTGGATCTCTCCTATCTGCCATCTCTCCCCTCACTTTCTAGCTGTTAGGATTGCCCAGAACTCTGTCTCCTTATTATTCATACCAGTAAGATTACAAGGTTTCTATTTAGGTTTAAGCCATCAAACAAGGTGAAAGCCTGCTTTTAAGCTAAAAGACATTTTAAAAGATGAGAAATTCACCCAGTGAATTTCCCTGCTTCCTTTTTCCAGTATCTGCCTGTTTTGGCTTGCTCTCCAATGCCGACAGGTGGTTTGGCCAGAGTTTATAGTTGTTGCTTTAGGGAGGTTGGTCCAAAGAAGCTATAAATTGCCGGGAGCAAAAAGAAGAGAGACCAAATGTGAAAATGAAAGAGAGATCAGGGTAGAAAGTTAGGGCCTACTGCAGTGTTAGGGGCTGGAAATCACTGGGCCTGAAGCAGGCCAGAGGCAGTAAAACATCTGGGGAAGGAGGAATCTTGGGACCTGGCAACTCTGCTGGACTTGTGTCACACGATCTTTAACGTGTGCACCTTCAACCGTATGAGTTACACAAAACAATAAGTTGCAAAATCTGTTTATACACTTCTTCACCCACTTACACCCCTCCTTGAAAAATAAAAATAACCCTAAACCCTGGCTTCCATGCACCTGGAAAGGGGAAGACATAGCTGAAATGCACAGAACTAAAGAAGAAAATTCTTAGTTTTTGAACACCCAAGAACACAGCTTCTGGCCCTTTAAAGGAAGGTTTATGGATCATTTAAGGCCAATTAGAAACAAGGGATATGAGAGGGGCTTTGTCAAAAATGGCTTCAAGCTCTGGGTCTTGAATCCTGGAACAAGAAAGACACTATGAACAGAGCTAGGGAATCACACACAGGTGCAGGTTTGGGGTTTGGGAGGGAGTGGGACCCAGACTTCTGGAAGAGATCAGCACGTTTGGACATGCTGAGTTAGACTTGCCCACGAGGTGCCATCCAACACCGAGCTGGAAGTGCACGTCCAACTTGACAGCTCTTGCTAAGTTTGGGAGTTTTCTACACATTGGTGATCTCAGGAGCCATGGGTCCAGATAAGATCACTCAGTGAGAGAATAAGTGGAGAGAGAAAAAACTGGGATGAAGAGCAAATCTTGCAGAACAACAGAATTGAGGCCCTGAGACCAATGAGAAGTAGGATGAGAACCAGATGGTGGAACAAGGCAGCCAAGGGAGGAGTTCAAGGTCAAGAGGTTAGAGACACACCAGAAGGCGAGAGTTTAAAAAGGAGCTCCGGCAGAAGGATCAGCAACTGCAAAGGAGCAAGGTCTTGCTTCAGCGGGCAAGATGTGGTAGGAAGAGCAGGTGTTCGGCATTGCTGGAGCCCAAAGCGCCAGGTGGTCCATAGAGAGAGGTAAGTGGACAGGGAGGCAGGGACCGGGATTTTATCCCATGATATGGGCCGAGCCATCAAAATATTTAAATAGGGGGGCGCCTGGGTGGCTCAGTTGGTTAAGTGACTGCCTTCGGCTCAGGTCATGATCCTGGAGTCCCGGGATCGAGTCCCGCATCGGGCTCCCTGCTCAGCAGGGAGTCTGCTTCTCCCTCTGACCCTCCTCCCTCTCATGCTCTCTGTCTCTCATTCTCTCTGTCTCAAATAAATAAATAAAATCTTTAAAAAAAATATTTAAATAGGGGAGCATTGGAATTATACTGATCTTTTAGAAATATCACTTGGGCACCAGGATGAATATGGAGGTGGACAGGGACAAAACCAGAGACAAGTGACCAATAAGGAAGCCACTGCAAGGGTCCATGCTCAAGGTCTTGAGGCCCAGTTAAGGCAGAAGCGATGAGGAAGGCCAGAGAGGGATGGATAGTCAAGGGTTTTTGATGTTGGATAAAGAAGGAGGAGGAGGAAAAAGACTAGAAGGAGGGGTAATGATGATGTTGGTGGTGCTGGAGGTGATGGTGGTGATGGCGCAGAGGGTAGGGGAAGAGGAACAGAGCATTATGGACTGACCCACCAGTTCTTGGTTTGGGTAGCTGGTGGCACCATTGTACTGAGTGTTGCGACCCAGGCAGAGGTGTGCACAGGCTTGCTTGGGCTCCGGGTGGCGACTGGTGCCTAAGAGGAGTCACTCTGGCTTCTCTGTCAAATTCAGCACCTTGGAGGGAAGCAGAGAGACTACGAGTTCACTGGCCTGACCCCTGACACAGAGTTCCTTGGGACCATCATGATTTTTGTTCCAACCTGGTCCAAAGAGAGCGCCCCCTACGTGTGCCGAGTGAAGACGCTGCCAGGTAAATTCAGCGGAAACCAGAGGGAGGCGGGACTCCTGAATTCAAATTTCGTCTCTGTGCTCTCTTCCCTGTAACCGAGGTGAGGTTTGGCGGTGCTCACACAACTGCGGGATTATTAGTGTTACCGAAGTCGTCTTAGTTAATCCATCATTGAGTTAGCTGATGGGTTATCATTAAACACGTTTAATGCCCCCCTCCAGCCTGCTGGGTTTCCTCTCCCTGGCCAGCTTCCTGTGTACCCTAGCAAAGCAAATTCGCTTTATTAACCCAGGGGAGATATCCTGGGAAATAATCTGCAGAAGGGAAAGCAGAGAAGATAAAAGTTTCCCTCAGTATCTTCCAAAGTGAAAGAATAGTAGCAGTGATGAGAACTAGCATTTCTTTTTGGTTTTTTTTTTTTAAGATTTTATTTATTTATTTGAGAGAGAGGGAGAGAGAGAGAGCACAGAGGGAGAGGGAGAAGCAGACTTGCCACCTAACAGAGAGCCCGACGTGGGGCTCGATCCCAGGACCCTGAGATCATGAGCCGAGCCTAAGGCAGGCACTTAACTGACAGAGGCACCCAGGCGCCCCGAGAACTAGCATTTCTGCAGTCCTAACCAGGGACCAGGCACCACAAAGCACAATCCTCATGAGCCATCTACAAGACAGGTGCGATTATCACTTTGTTTTACTGAGGGAACCGAGATTCAGGGTGGTTAAGTAACTTGCACAAGGGCATGCAGGTGGCGAAGGATAGAACTAGGCTGAATTCAGGAGCCCATGTGCTCAACACGGCGCTATTATAGAAATCATTTTGAGTCAGCGGCCCAGGGAGATGGTGCCCCATGCTCCCTTTCTCTAGCACACTGAAACTCGACTCTCATGTTAAGCATCATGATATTTTTATTAGTGTTCATGTTCACAGAGATAGAAATGTTGTAATGCTCAGAGCTGCAAGTTTAGAAGATGAAATGATGGTAGTGGGTTGGATGGATTTGGAAAAAAGAGTCTCCTCCTTAGTCATCAGCTTCAGAGTAATGATGTCAGTAGGTGATTTCTGTTTTGATGAATAGAGGCAAGGTGGCCGCTAGAGGCTGCGCCCGAGGGTAAACTGCACCTCGGTAGAATCATCGCATAGGTTCTGGTCCTCGGTGTTGTTCAGAAACTCAACTCACCAGTCACCCCAAGAACCCACAAGAGACTGATTTCTCCAGCCAAGTCCCAGTGCATTAATTTTCAGGGGAAGAAGTGCCTGGTAGAGCAGCATGCCCTTCCTGGGGACAGCGCCCCTGGGGAGACCAGAATAGAACTTGGCAAGAGCAGAACTGGAAAAGGAATCCGGCTTTATAGACACCACGCTGGAAGCCTGTATATGATTTGTGACCCTCTCCCCTGGATGGGCTAGACAGATCTCGCCCATTGCTGGCCCCCTCACCCCACACCCCTGCTTTCTGACAACATGCAGACCACTCTACCCTTATCCTTTTGTTGGCTTGTCCTTATGTGATCTAGCTCATGATGTGATACCTTTTTTTTCCCTAAGACTGTAGCTGCTTTTACATAATCACACCTCTTATTGGCTAGTTCTTGCTGACATATAGAAGGCACCTCATCCTTAAAAATAAAGTATATGAATAACAATTCCTACTGTTTATTAAGTACTCCATTGCTACGCACTGGGTTAAATGCTCTACATATATTATCCCATTGAATTTTTATTTATTTTTTTTTAAGATTTTATTATTTATTTGAGAGAGAGAGGGATAGAGCACAAGCAGGGGGAGCAGCAGAGAGAGATGGAGAAGCAGGCTCCCCGCTGAGCAGGGAGCCCGAAGTGGGGCTCGATCCCAGGACCCTGGGATCATGACCTGAGCCAAATGCAGACGCTTAACTGACTGAGCCACCCAGGCGCCCCCCATTGAATTTTTATAACAACCTTGCAGGTTGGGTAGCTTCAGCCACATCTTACAGAGGAGGAACTCTGGCTCAGAGAGGCTAAAGAGCTCACCAGTAACCACATAGCTGGTCGGTGAACCTAGTTAGTTCATCTGATCTTGAAGCCAGCACCTTGCAATTTTGTTTACAGCTGGGCCTCTCTGTTGCACATTTATTCCTCTTATTTCCATTTCAGAGTGATAGATCCTGCCCTTGACCCCATAGGCTGTGGTCTGTTCTTATCCCCAGAGTCCAGAATTCCCACTTTACCTCTCAGGATGTCTGGGAGGGTCACAGAGCAACATCCCAGTATCTTGATATTGGAAAGGACTCTCACCCCATTTCCAATTTTTACAGATAAGGAAGCTAAGGCATCTTTGTGCAGTGCCTGTGAGGAGAGCTTTGTAGGTGTACCTGACAAGGCTGTTTCCCACTGAGTAGCTGTGTGACCTTGGTCAAGGCACTTAGCCTCTCTGACACTCAGCTTCATTATTCCTGAGAAGGGAGCATCTCTGGCCCTCTCTGTTTGGTGCGATATCAGAGGTATAGCACACCACACAGGGCAAACAGTAGGAGCTTAATAACTGCTGGCTACTGTTCTCAGTACGGAGTAGCCCAGAGACGGTCGTGCAGCAGAGAGAAGGCTTCTCAGCGTGCTGGCGGCTGAGGCAGACCTCTAACACCCTACATTCCAGGGTGGTTTCCATTACTTCCTCCTGCCTTCCCATGCGTGAAATGGCACATGGGAATGTTCCAAGCCCCTGTCCTACCCCGCCAGAGGAGCGGTGGTGTTCCCCCACCAGTAGGCATTCTGGTCCTGTCTTCTCCCTGGAGCAGCAACGGGACTATCACGTGATGGGGGACAGGGCATCACTGAAGTGGGAAGCTGACCCAGGGAGGCCCAAGCCTCACGGGCTGGAAGCGGAGGCTCCAGAGATTCCTGGGGTTCACAGCAATTGCCAGGGTCCCTGGCAGCTGGTGATCAGCACCCCATGCTGAAGCCACCTGGGGGAACAGAAGGAGGGTGGCCTGGAGAGTCAAAACCCCTGGAGAACACAAATCGCCAGTTTTAGCAAAAATCCCAACTACGGCCTCCTTAACCCGCCCCCCGCCCCGCCCCCAGTCCCACTGGGGCTGGTGACAGGAAGTATGTCATGCCAAGAACTGGCTGCGCCCATCCCGAGGGTGCGGGACCACAGGGAGAAGGCTCCACACTAAAGCCCTTAGTCGTCCTTCTGCTTCCCCTTTAGAAAGGGTGGTGCCACACAGGCTCCATCCCAAGCAACGTCTTCCTAACACCCAGCCTGTTACCTTTGTAGGGGGGCAGGCCCCTCCCATTGCCACCTCCCTCCCTCTGCCTCCGCCCAGAGCCCCCTGCCAGGGAGGGCCAGAGAGGCCCGTTTAGAAGGCTCTGCTCTGGCCTTGCTCTGGCCACGGCCTTCCCCACACGATGAAGAAGAGTCTGTAGGTCCAAATGCACAGGTCCCCCTAGAGCCTGTGACCTCCCTTCTAGCCCCCACTCTGGGTATCTGGGACCCTGAAATTCCCTGTACAAATGCCCTGAGCCTGTGTCCAGTCTAACGGATCTGTTCCTTGCATCCTTTCTCCAGAGAGGAGATCCTCTGTTGATGCGCAGAGCCTCAGTCCTAAGGGTGGCCAGTAGGCAGCTATGTGTTGAGGGGCATGGATGAACTTGGCCGTGTGGGCCGGGGAGTCCACATGCATGTGCACGGTGGGCAGAGAGGGATGGAGCTGCGGTGGGCCAGGGGACCGAGGCAGGCTCTCCCTGCCCCTCCACATTTCAGCATGAGACCCCAAGGAGTCCAAGAATTCAAAACTCAAACCTGGCCTTCCAGGTTGTGATGAAAAGTATATTTGTCAGGACGGGAACATACAACATATGTTACTGAGTGTAGGAATATGATTTATCAATCCTGGAAATTTAGCTGTCTAGTATGCGGCCCTCTACTTGTGCTCCTGACCCAGCCCCGCCCATGCTGGGGGCAGGAGAGGCCTTCCTGAGCCTGGCCCGAGAGGGCAAGGAGGAAAAGCACCCAGCCCACAGCATCCACACGGGATTGGGCCCAGACCAGATCCCGGCCTCAGTCTCCCTGCTCTGGCCCCTGTGCTCCCCCAGATCGGATGTGGACATACTCCTTCTCAGGCGCCTTCCTGTTCTCCATGGGCTTCCTCGTCGCCGGGCTCTGCTACCTGAGCTACAGATACATCACCAAGCCGCCTCCGCCTCCCAACTCCCTGGTGAGCAGTTGCACCTGGGGCAGGAGAGAGAGATCCGGGGGTGGGGGGGGGGGTGAAGAACCCCAAAGCAGCAGGGGATATGGGCCCAGGGACCCCTGGCTCTTCCTGAAGGGCAGGGATAAGCACACAGTGCAGAAAATTAGGCCTCGTTTCTCCTCTCCAACCTAAAGTCTACAAAGACATGGCCCAGCAGGGTGTATCGGAGAAGGGTAGGTGACCGGAATAGTGGGCTTGGAATAGAAACCCACGCAACTTGAAAGCATCCATGTCCAGGCAGGTAACATAGGACCTGAGACCACAGGCCTCTGCGAGGGGCCGAGGAGGGGTGGGCGCTATGGGGAGCCCTGGGGCTCACGCCCTGTCGATATGGGCAGCCAAGTACTGCCGCCTGGGAACGCGGGCCAGTGTTGCCAGGTCCTCTAAGCCCTGTATAAACCTCCCAAGTTCCACTGGCAGCCCCAATATGGCGGCCAGCCCTGGCTCAGTGCTAAAGTAGCAGGGTCTGCTGCTGCAGAGGCCCGATCTGACCGGTCTGGGGCTCTAGGAGCTGGCTCTTGTTTACTGTGTGAGGGACAGGGGAGTCTGAGGGCATTTAGCTCAATGTCAAAGCCCGCATGAACCATTTCCTATAAAACTCTCCCAGCTTCCCCTTATCCCCTATCCTTTCACACCTGGCCCCCTCCATCGGGCTCTTAAGGGTCCGTGAGTGAGGAGCAATGTGGGCCACCACCTCGAGAGTGTAGCCCAAGGCAACCTCCAACCTGAGTCATCTACTTCCCGGATTATCTACCTTCCAGAGAAGCCACAGGCTAAATCTCTCTCCTGGGGATAACCCAGACTTTAGAAGTGGCTCTCACCTAAAGGGCTGGGAGCCCTGTCCCTTCAGGGAGGCCCAGGACTTAGAGGAATCTCTGGAAAGCCAAGGGGATGTGCGGCATGTGCATTTTGAGAAGTCCCCTAAGTGGTCTACCCCCTCCCCTCCACCTCCCCGTGGAGGACCCCAACCATCCACGGCCCCCTCAGGGAGCTTAGAACGTGCTCTAACGGGCGGACTGTTGCTTCCTGCACAGAATGTCCAGCGAGTACTGACCTTCCAGCCTCTGAGGTTCATCCAGGAGCACGTGCTGATCCCTGTCTTTGACCTGAGCAGCCCCAGCAGTCTGGCCCAGCCCGTCCAGTACTCCCAAGTCAGGGTCTCCGGGCCCAGGGAGCCCCCGGAAGCCCCACCACTGCACAGCCTGTCTGAGATCGCCTATCTCGGGCAGCCAGACATCTCCATCCTCCGGCCCTCTGGAGTGCCACCTCACCAGACGCTCTCCCCACTGTCCTACGCACCCCAGGCTGCCCCCGAAGTCAGGCGCCCCTCCTATGCACCTCAAGTAACCCCCGAAGCTAAACCTCCATTCTACACTGCACAGGCCATGTCTGAGGTCCAGCCTTCCTCCTATACCCCTCAGACCACTCCAGACTGCTGGCCTTCCTATGGGACCTGTGGGGAAGGCTCTGGCAGAGACTCCCCACCTGTGACACTCTCTAGTCCCAAACACCTCAGGACTAAAGGTCAGCTCCAGAAAAAGGCACCAGCTGGAACCTATATCCCAGATGGCCTTTCTCTGCAAGGGGTGACCTCCTTGGATATGGAGGACCCCCAAGAAGCAAATTTCTTCCAGCAGCATCTGGGAGTTCACACGGACAGAGTACCTGACCCCAGTGTGCTACACAGAGGGGAACCAGGGACACCATCGTACCTAAAGGATCAGCTCCCCCTCCTCTCTTCTGTCCAGATCGAGGGCCACCCGGTATCCCTCCCTTTGCACACTCCTTCCCTCTCGTGTTCCCCCACAGACCAGGAACCAAGTCCCTGGGGCCTGTTGGAGTCCCTCGTGTGTCCCAGGGACGAGGGTCCCATGTCTGAGATGGAGGCCCTGAGCCCAGCCTCTCAGGCCTCAGACCTGGAGCAGGCCACAGAACTGGACTGTCTCTTCAGAGGCCTGGCCCTGACCGTGCAGTGGGAGGCCTGAGCAGAGAACAGGGCAAGCCTGGGGCTTCCTCCTCGTCCCCACCCAAGCTCACATCGTTGGCCATCGCTCCCACACCCAACCTTGCTGCATGCTCTGCAGCCCCGCCTCAGGGGAGTTCCCTTGAAAGAACCAAAGGAAAGAGGGACCGGGGGCCCCTGCCACGGCTGAGCTATGGTTGGAGCAAATCGGCATGATGAGGACTCCAGCCAGAGGAGTTCCGGGTGTGCATCATGTGCAAATGAGCTCTGCGGGGCAGGAGGGGATAGTCAAGTGCTGGGAGTTAATGCAGGGAGACTTCACGGAATCCAGCTCCCCCAGCTTCTGAGATGCTGGACACAAAGTTCTCCACCCCACTCCTGGCCAGTTTCATGATCTAGTTTGACAGAGAGTGAGGTCTCTACCTCCTCTGTGGTTCCCATATCCTGAAAAATGGAGCCTGGAAAGGACTCCTCACAGCAGCCTGGGCCAAACCAGAACAACCTGCACTTCTGCCAAAGCCAGAGGTAGCGCGACTGCAAGACTCCAGAGAAGGGTGTGGCCTGGGGCTCAGGTCCACCCAAGCCGCTGTCAGAAATCACACCATCTCAACTTCTCTCCTCTGCTAGAGGCTTGACCGCGGGTGAAACGCAGGTCCTCCCATGAGGGAGAACACACAAGCCTTTTCTGCCGGCAGAAGCTGCAGACCCTCTCCTGAGAGCGGGGTTCCTAAGGAACGGGCGTCCATGTGGCCCACAAGAAAGAGCACGCACTTCACAACTTTGAAAACTCAGCCTTGGGCTCAGCTCATCTGGGCTGAAATTTCTGCCTTACCACTTACCAGCTGTATGACTTCAAGCAAATGAATCACTGCTCAAAACGTCAGTTTCTTCATCTGTAAAATGGGGATCGTAACACGGACTCCACGGGGTTGTGGTGAGGATGACATGAATAATATCTATAAAGTACTTAATAGTGCCTGGCACGTGGGCAGTGCCCAATCAATGGTAGCTACATCCTGTTGTGATTTTTTTGTAATCGGGCTGCACAGTGAGTGACCCACTCCCCCAATTCAGGGTGGCTTCACATGGGGCGTTTTCTCATGGGCTCGAATTACCCTGATTTTCTCAGAATTGCTCTAGGCCAGGCCAGAGGGGCTGGACTACCTGGGGGAGGTGGAGGGATGGCAGGGCCTTCTGGAAACAGGGTCCAAAGACAAATGGAGCCTTGTCCCTGAGGTTGCAGAGGGAAGTTGTTTGGGAGTACGGTGGCATTCCCAGAAGGTCTCCTCCCCCACACCTCAGCAGAACCAGTGTGGAGCTCGGTGCTCGGTGCTCACAGTGCTTGGTGCTTGGTGCTCACTCGCTTGCCCTTCTGCCCCTAGGGCCGCTGCTCCATAGGGAAATGGCTCCTTGCTCATGCTTGTAGCGTGCTGGCCCGTCCTTTGTATCATTCACCTCTCAGGTGACCCTAGGATGAGATAACCAAGGTCCAGAGAGGAGAAGGCACCCAGCTCGGGGCCCCCTACTGAAGCCGGGACACGGCTGGAGCTCAAACCCAGCATCTCTGTCCTCATCATGAGGAGGAGCTTCCCACACTGGTGTGGATTCTCAGAGATGAGACGGAGGGGGCGTAAGGAAGGGGGCCCCCGATGGGGTCCTTAAGGGGCCAGGTCCTGTCATCACCCTGTTGTCTCAAAGCCTGTTCTGAACATTTCTGAGAAGCAGGATCAAAGTCTTGCCTCAGCATGACCTTCCCGAGTATACAATGTCCTCCGTTCTCTGCACCCAAATGTGTCTCCCTCCTCTTCCCCCCCACCTCCACAACACAGCACCAGCTGGTGGTGTTCTTATCTGTTTGTCATTAATAGTTAACATCTCTTCAGGGTCACTGGTCCAGACCCAATCTCTCCATAACAGAGGGGTGGGCCACCCTCCTGACCTCCTCGGCCCGCTCTCTCAGCAGCCACTAAGGTGGCCCCCATGATTACTCCCCTCCCCCCACACTGCAAACAAGTCTGCTTCCTGTCACTTGGGGTGAACTTGGCCAAAGGTTGACTATCTTCACCTTGTTCAATAATGAGAAACAACTTAACAGCCGGACTGTTCTCACCAGGTAAGTGGGACAGGGAGTCACAGAGATATGTTTTTTTAAGGCCATAAAAGGGCTGTGAAGCTCTCTAAGCTCCTCGGGGTGACAGACAGATGTCCCAACTACTCCATGACCCTCCGAGGGTGGAGTCTGAGTGCCTGAGGAGAGAGAGGAATGGCTCTGAGCCCTGTGAACCTCCACAGGTTGCCCGGGCCCCACTGAGGGGCAGGCCCCAGGTCTCCGGCCTCCCAAGCAGGCAGCCCAGGCCCGCACATAGGGCTGGAAGCAGCTAGAAGGCAAAGGGTCTGAGGCCCCCTGGAGCTGGGCTGAGGCATTGGCCTCCCTGAGTGTCCTAGGCCCTGACGTCATTACCAGGATCTGCATAGCCTGCCGACCTCACCCAGCCAGGGAGTCTTCACAGCAGAGCCCAGCCCTGGAGTAAACAAACAGGTGTGGGGGCAGGGAGCCATATGAGCAGCAATAAGGAGGAGCTCAGCCATGTCGCTTGACGGTTTACTTACTTGACCACTCATCCTCCTGGTAAACTGCCATGATACTTTGTATTATTGATATTTTGCAAGGGAGGAAAATGTGGCTCAGAGAGGTTACTTGCCCAAGTTGGTTTCCTAAACTTGCCTCATCGTGAGAATCCCCTGGGAACTTATTAACAACGCAGCTACCCCAGCCCAGCCCCGTCAAGGCTTGCCACATCCGCGGCTCCTGGGGAATCTGTATATCTAATAAACACCTTTGGGGCTGCCTCTCAGGCAGGTGGAGAGAACAAGGTCCTCATACCAACAGTTTCCCTGCGCATAGCTTCAAATCAACCTCCCAGGAGTCACCCTTATTCCAGCCCTCTCCCGGGGGCTGGATGGGGGTGTGAGGCAAGGCTACTCAGGTGGTATTTCCACCTGCGAAGTCCGCAGACTTCTGGCCTCCCACCTCCCAGGTCCAAGAAACATACAGGGGTTGCCTGAGTTCCCACCCAGAGGTTAGGGCCCATGGGACTGGAGCTCCTGCGGGGTCCCAGAGGCTGGATCCCTCTGTGCCCCTCCCAGGTCTGAGCGTCAGCCTGAACAAGGAGGCTAGGACCACGTGTCACTGTCAAGGCTGGTGCCCCGTTGCTGTCCCCACCCTCCATTCCAGAAAGTGAGACAGAAACTATCAGCGGGGGCAGGAATGGCCTTGGGTGCTGTGGCTGGAGGGTCATAGTCCTGAGAGCCTAGCCCCCACACTCCGCCGCTGGGCTGCTCAAGCCCATTTTCCTTTCCCACTCTCAGGAGGAAGTGGGTAAGGAAGACACATTTTGACCATAAGTCTGAGAACAGTCAGCGGAATTAACTGAGCGGGGAGAGGGACAGCGGGAGGGAGGGGAGAGAAGCAGGGAGAAAGGAGGTGTTGGGAGAAAGCACTGGGCCAGACAGCGCTCCCCTTGGCCACCAGGTGAAGCCCATCGGCCAAACACAATTCAGCTGCTGCCTGAACAAGTGGCGTGGAAGTTCAGGGTGTTGGGTACGTGAATTCAAACAACTGTCCTTAATGTTCATACATCCAGGGAAGGCAATAAAAGGGAGAAGAAGAGAAGAAAGGAGAAAAAGAAGGAAATATGGAGGGTATTAGCCATGATGAGCCAGGTACTGTACCAGGCAATTTATACATTTTAACCTTATTTGAATCTCGCAACCACTCTGCAGGATAGGTATTGATTGATTCATTCATTCATTCATTCATTCATTCATTCTTCAACAAGCATATATCAAGGGGCTGGTTGTATGCCGGGCACAGTTCTCGGGGCTAGCGATACAGTGGACAAGACAGGCAGGCGAGCTTCCTGTTGTTTCAGAACTTACCTCCAACTCACCAGTAAAGAAACTGAATTAGCCCAGAGAGGAGGCCAGGGTCCCTCCATTAGTGAGAGCAGGGGCCAGAGGTTGAGATTTAAGCCGAGGTTTGTGTAATTCCAGGTCTCACCTCTGCTCAGCCTCATGACCTGCGGAGTCAGCTGTGTGCACTTTAAGGCACATCCAGACCTCCCCAAGGCGATGCCCCAGTGAGGAGTGAGGGCGTCCCTGGGGTGAATGGGAATCCCACACACAGAGGGAGGGTAGGCTCTCAGCATTTCTAGTGCTGCCGAGTTATCAGTGGAGTTCCCGTCTAGCAGGTGTCTGCGGGTAGCCAGGCATTCTGCGCAGGCTTCACATTCCCTAATCGAATCTTCTCAATCTCACTGCAAGGGCAGCATCGTTGAGCCCACTGTACAGATAACAGAGGTGGAATGGTGACATGACTTACCCAAGGTCCTACAGCTAGTAAGTGGTGGCCCCTCCACCAGGCTGCCTTGAATGGGGTTACAGGACCAGTTTAAGTGTCTATCTCCTGCTGGTTTGGAAGCCCACACCACCCTGCTGTATGTACAAATTCACACTCACATCTCACGGAGAATGTATACATGTGGGTCTTGGAAAGCCCTTCTGAGGTTGGCTCGATACAAGATGGAAGAGAGACACCAAATGTTCTCCCCCAAAAGATGCTTTTAACACTGCCGCCAGGGAGGAAGGGGGACAAGCAGGAAAGCTTAGAAAGGGGGTTTCAAATAGGGCAGGAGACTAAGATTTTAGCTAAAGAGCTCATTTGCATTCTCCCTCTCCCCCTCCCCCTTCCTCCCTCTTTCTCTCTCTTTCTTGAGAGTAGGCCCTGAGATGCTAGGAAGAGTGACAGGCCTGGTGTTGCTGGCCCCCCTGAGGCCCCAGGAGGAGGTGAGGGAGGGGAGCTGTGCTCTCTGGACCAGAGCTTGCACCCCCTTTCCTCAAACCTGCTCAACCCCTGAGACCTGGCTCAGGTGTACCTTCCTGATCGCATCCCCCCGCCCCCCCGTGGTAACTGCCTGTCTCCCCACCTAAATTAAAACTTCCTCCACACCATGGGTGTTATTCCCTTCTGCCTGCAAAGGATGGGTGTGAATGAACGTGGGGGGAAAAACTGAGGTACAGGAGGGGCTGTGGCAAAGTCTGGGAAGATGGAGCGGCCACACAGGAACCCCGAGAAATGCCGCCAGTGAAGGAAGAGGTAGCCCCCCCCCCTCCTGCCCAGGCCACGCCCCATACATACACAGGGCCTGGCATGAGAAGTAAGCTGCTTCCATTTTTGCCAGTGATATGGGACAAGCACCAAACACTCGTTTTAGGTCACATTCCTTCCACTGTCTTCACGAAGAGCGTCCAGCCTCACAGTTCCACGGTTCACAGGGGGATCAGATCAGAGACTCTGGGTGTCTGCCCCAAGGTGCCAGTCAGAACCCCAGCAGCAGGGAGAACCACCCCGTATCTGCTTTCCCTCCAACCAGGCCTGAGCTGTCACCTTTCTACTTCAGCTGGGGGTGGGGAGGTGGGGTCTAGAATTGGGCAGAAGGGCTCACCCTGAGGGAAGGAGCCGTGTGCAGAGGCAGGGGTGGGGGTGGGGACGGCTCCACCTGTTGCTGCCGCCTGAGCCTGAGCGAGGCTGGCCTGACAGGACAGCCCCTCCTCTCTGCCCCCCCTTCCCCATAGTTCCCATCCATTGTCATCAACTGTCTCAGCGCTGCTATATTTAAGGCCCATGCAAGCTCCAGGATCACATTCTTCTCCCAGTCCCTGCTGAGCCCAGGGCAAGAAGAAGCCAAGGTCCCTCTCATCCTCTAGGATCTTCTCCCCAGAGACGCCTAAGTGGGTACAGCTGTTTCTGTGAGTCACCTCCAGGGATCGGGGTGGGGAGGGACACCTTCAGAAAGTGAGACCCTCAGCTTTCCATTACGAAGTGGTGTGTGTGTGTGTGTGTGTGTGTGTGTGTGTGTGTGTGTATTGGGGAAGGAGCCTGGAGGATTTGGAAAGAGAAAGTACACACGCACCTAGGTAGCACCCCGAGTGATGATGGGAGGGCACTGGCGACCCTTGCCCCCTCACTGTTCTGTGTGGCCCTCGGTCATCTGTGCCGAGCCCTCTGGGATGTGAAAGCTGCTTGAGAGACGGTCGGGGACGCCTGCAAAGTGGAAGGGCCCGGGGTGAACTGGCAGGCCCGGCAGAGCGAGAGCAGTGCTGGCTGAGCCTTTTGGCCCACCGGGCAGCCAGGGAAACGAAGGAAGCCCTCAAGGCCTGAAGCTCAGGGCCAGGAGGGCACACGTCCAGCCCGGGCTCACTGGCAGGAAACCGAGGCCCGGAGAGGGAAGGGGCGGCCTCAGCCGCTCTGTGGCAGGGTCAGAATTCTGGACTCAGAAGCTGGTGGAGCACGGCCGGCCCCTGGGACCCAGCTTTCCGTCATCGGGCTCTGCCAGTCCCTCAGCCGCTGTGCCCTTCTCTTTTCCTCCTGAGGAAGGGGCGAGGCCTCCTGGCCCCTGGTCTCTGGGGGTGCCCGTCAGAGGGCCTGGTGGGAAAGCAGACCGGGGCTCGGGAGAAAAGGGGAGGCCATGCCATGCGACCCATGGCCCAGGCCTTGTACCCCCGGGAGAGGGCAGGGGGGCAGGCCCACACCCGCCGACCCCTCCCCACCGGGCACACGTGGTGCTGTACTCCCATTGCTGCTTAATCCTGAGCCTCAGTCAGTGCTTTAAAAAGACTTGATGGCTCATCTGCTAAAGCTGCGGGGGTCTGGTTGCGAGAGGCCCAAGAGGTCAGGGATGGGTGCCAGTCACACACACACACACACACACACACACACACAGACACACCCCGCCACGGTGCTAATCAGGAACAGAGCATCCGGGGAAGCAAGCCAGCAGCTGACGCCAGGGAACGTTCCTCAGCTGCTGGGGCCAAGGCCACAGTGTCCCAGGAGAGCTGGGGGAGGGGGCCTCCCCACCTAGGTTGGTACCCAGAGCTGTCCTCTGGGGCTGTGAGGAAGGAGGCACAGAATGAGCATGGGCCAGTCATTCTCTGGGTGCAAGCAGACCCTGTGCCTCAGGAGGGGCCTGATGGGAAGCCCAAAGCGTAACTGTCCCATTAACGTTTGGCTCAGGTCATCTGGAGGAGGCCAAGGAGGTTTGGGGGCAGCCTTTGGTCCCGGCTAACACTCTGCAGTAATCCAGATCACTGAAAGGGAACACACTTTCAGGAACTAGAAGGGGTAAATGCCCACTGAGATTGCCCCTCAGTAGCCTGAGCCCCCTGACACCCCAGAACAGGCCCACCAGGCCAAGGTGCTCTGATGAGGTCAGCAGGCCCATCTGCCATGGCATGGACTTAGAGAAGCGGTCCTTCAGGGGCCGTGTGCACACCCGGGTCAGAAGACGACACACACACGTTCCGCCGCTGCCAGGAGGACCTTCAGGGAGGCTGGGGCCAGGGACGACCTCAGGTCTAAGCCCGGCAAGGACCCTCCCGGGTCAGAGGCCTGCCCCCCAGAACTCCCACCTGAAGGAAGTGTGGAAGCCACTCCAGGGATTCCACCAAGCGTCCTGAAGCCTCGGCATCAGAGGGGCCCTCAGAGACCAGTGGGGACACCAAGGCCCAGATCAGGGAAAGAACTTCGTGCGAGAGCCCAAACCAGCTCGATCCCGGGGCCTCCCACTCTCCCCGCCTCTCCGTATCCAGGGATTCACTCCCCGATCCCTGCGGCTCCTCCACACCAACTGAATCCAACCCTGACTGGGCACCACCTATGGCCCAGACCTGAGCCTCGGGAATACAAAGGGGGATCACTCCGTTGTGATCCCCTTATGAAAAGAAAGGCCCACTGTGTGCCCAGCCATAGCCAAGGCCTGGCCTTGAGTAGACATGTGTCAAAGATGTCAAGAGAGCTCAGAGTCGGGGACCACTCATGGTCCCACCCCCAACCAGCTGGGTGACCTTGGGCAAGCACGTTCCCTCCTCACCTGTAAAACAGGATGATAATGGGCTGGCACACAGTAAACACTCACTGTTGTTACTTTTAATTCACTTATAGTCTTGTTGGAGAGGGAAGATGTCCAAATACGAAATAATTACATAGGAGGAGGTGTTTTCTGAATCAGAGCTAGACTTCGGAGTGCACACAGAAAAGCATAAAAAAGATTAAAGGAGGGAAAATTCTAGGCGGCTGGTAGTTTTTCAGCAGGGTTACTTAGAAAAACCATGCTAATGTCTAATACTTCCATGGCACTTCCTATGCTCCAAAGCACTCTTCCAACCTTGACAACCACCCCAGAAAGCCAGTAGACCCATTTTACAGGTGAGGAAACTAAGTCACAGAGTCTCGCCCAAGGGCACACACTTATAAGCTGGAATGAGAAGCGGGACCACGCCCAGAGTCTCCGCGCCCCACGTTGCGCTAACTGAGGCAGTCTCGGCTTGGGCTGTGGAGACTCAGTGGGGCTAAGCAGGCCGGAAGGAGGGAAAGGTTTCCCTCAGAGTAGCAACCAGTGCAGGCAAAGGCTCAGAGGTAGGGCTGGGTGGGCATGCGCAGGAGGAGGGAGGACATCTGCCCATTTGAGTCAGAAAGCCCTTGGACACCACAGTGTTGGATCGCTCATCACCTGAGAAGCGAAGGCCCAGAGAAGGGAGGGCTTTGCCCAGGTGACGGGCAAGGTGAGGGCAGAGCTGCTCCCGATGTGGGGCTGCGCTCACGCAGCTGCAGGGTGCAAGGAGTGGTGCATTAGCCAGGCTCAGAGTGCGAAGCCTGCCTCTGTCCCGTCGGCCAGGTCCCTGCCGTCCCCGGCCTCCATGCTCCCGTCTGCTCCCTGGAGAGAGAACCCGCACCCCACAAGCCCCCCCGGGATGCCGAGAGGACCACATGGGGAAGGGGTGGCCAGATGCCTGGTAGAATGACCATGCACCTCGGCTTGGCAGGTTGTTGCTCTCGCAGCCATGACTCTGCCCCACAGCCCTGGAAATGTGGGGGAGCCCCGACCCCCCCAGGCCATGGAGGTCCACCAGCTGGAACACCGCCAGGAGGAGGAGCACAAGGAGGAGCGGCAGCGCAGCCTGCACATGGGGTCCTCAGTGCGGAGGCGGACCTTCCGCAGCAGGTGGGATCATCAGGGACCCCACCCCAGCCACTGCCCTACCCCCTAGGGGTCCCCAGTCTGAGGGGGGAGGCATAGCCTGCTTTCTGGATAAGCCAGTCTGAGGTAAGAAGTACAACACTGTCCTCTGGAGACCCTTCTTTCTGGAGAACCCGGTCTGAGGGGGGAGGCACAGCCCTGCTTTGTGGGGATCCCAGTCTGAGGGGGGAGGCACAGCCCTGCCCCTAGTGTCCTAAGACAGGTAGGTAGATGTTGCCTTAAGCTCAGGGACGCTGGGGCCAGATCCCCAGGCAATCCTGCATGAGCCATTAACTCCCTTTTCCTGGGGGCAGCGAGCAAGACTATCAGTTCAGCGCCGCAGACTACGCCCTCGCAGCAGCCCTGGCCCTGACGGCCTCCTCCGAGTCGTCTTGGTAAGTCAGGTGACCTTTTCAGAGAACACTGGGCTGAGAAAGGGCCATCCTGTCCAGTCCCTTGCCTCTACTAGGCTCCCACACTGGACTTACAGAATCTGCCCAAAGTTACACATCTAGCAAAAGGGCCCAGACCACTCTCTGGCTGGGTCCCCAGGCAGTAGTGAGGGACCATCCCCAAGGGAGAAGGTGGGGGTCCACCCTTCACCGAGGGGCTTCGCGGGAGAGCAGGGGGAGCCCGCGTCCTGGGTTAGAAGGCCGGGTCCTGGCCAGTTTGAAGCAAGTCCCTGCCCTGTAAAATAGGGGGACTATTCCTGTCCACTTGGTCGTCATGAAGACAAGACAGACAAAGACTTTGTGAAAGGGCCTTGGGAACTATATCCATAGTACTTATTATGCACCTACTGTAAGCAGGGCCCATTCGGGTATTTTGGAGGCAAGAGAGGCTTAAAAGCTGCTCTGGTCCTCAAGAACCTTAAAGTGCAGCGGGCAATGCGGGTGGGGGGGGGCGGGAGGCCCTGGCTGGGGCGTCCCCACGACCCCCTCTGCCGCGCAGGGAGTCCCAGCTGAGGCGCCAGACCTCCGCCGTGGAGCTGGAGGAGCGGGGGCAGAAGCGAGTGGGCTTCGGCAACGACTTCGAGAGGACCGAGATCGCCTTCCTGCGGACCCAGTGGCTACTGCGCCAGAGACGCGACCGGAAGGCGCTGAGGCGGCGGGTGAGGGCGTCTGGGGACCTGCCACCCGTCACGGGCCACCCACCTCAGCTGCCGTCTCCTCAAGAGGCGGCTGGACATCCGGGCCAGAGTCCAGGCCCCGGTCTGGGACGGGGTCCCCCTGCCGGCGTCCCCGCCCTCCTGCTGTGTGACCTTGGGCAAGCAGCTTACCCTTCCTGAGCCTCGGTTTTCTCACCCGTAAAACACATGTGTGTGGTGTACCGACTCTCGGGGCTGAGGTGGGGATTAGACCAGACGGGGCTTGTGAAATGACCTTCCCAGAAGAGCCTCGGGAAACGCTATTCCTGACAAACGTCAGGGGTCTGAAGCCGCCCTCCGTGCCCCCCTCCCCGGGGCAGGAGAGCATAGTTAACACTCACGTGGGCTTTCTCAGTGCCCATGATTCTTCACGTACTAACTCATTTAATCCTCACCACAAGCCCCTCACCACAGGAAGGTGGGGGAATAGAATTATCATCCCCATTTTACAGATAAGGAAACTGAGGGCTTGCCTATGGTCTCACAGGTAGGAAGTGTCAGAATCTGGCCTTGACCCCTGAGCCAGTTGCTCCAAAGCCCATGTCCTGCCCTCTGTGCCACCTTGCCGCTCAGTTAGGGGAAGGGGGGGCTCCAGCCCATGGGGGTCTGACTCCAGAGCCTGAGGGTCAGTGGGGACGCTGACAGCAAAGATGGGGAGACGTGATTGCCCTGGCTCATGGGAGTCACAGACCCCCTCCCACCTCCAGATGGAGGAGAAGTTTCGGGAGGCCAAGGAGCTGAGGGAGCTGTGTTCCGGCCGGGGGCCCTGGTTCTGGATCCCACTGCGCTCCCACGCCGTCTGGGAGCACACCACAGTGCTGCTGACCTGTACTGTCCAGGCTTCGCCTCCGCCCCAGGTCACCTGGTAAGCCGCTGGGGCAGGAGAGAAGGGGTCCCCACCCTGCCTCCGGGCTCTGAGCCTCCAGGGTTAAATGAGTGCGAGTTCTTTGCAGCCCAGCCCGTCCCTTCTCCGAGCCTGCTTCCTCCCCCAGAAGTTCTCGCTGCCTTAGAAAAGCTGCAACCACACAGACCCTGAGCTCTGCCCACCCCCCAGAGAGAGTAGCAGCTGCTGCGAGGCTCGGCTGAGTTATTCTTAGCCTCCTCCCCGCCAGCCTGGGGCAGGAAGACGGGGCCACTGGCGAGCCAGCACTTGTAAAAATCCGATTCTGGGGGCAGAAGGCAGCTGCTCTGAGCTGGGCGTTGGAAGAGGATGGTGGGAGGCAGGGCAGGGGGCCTAGGAGCAGGACGGGAGGTGGGGAGGGCGGGGGGGGCCCCAGTGAGGACCTCAGACCTGGAGTGGGAGCCCTGTGTCCAGACCTAGCTCTCTCTACTAACACACCTCAGCCTCTCTGGTCCTGCTTCCGGTTTCCCGTTCTGTAAAACGGGTTGAAGGCCTCCTGCCCAGCCTGCATGTGGTGAGGATTTAATGCCCCAACTACACGGAAACCTCAGAGCTTGAAAGGTGCGGGGAAAGAAGACACCATTCCTGGGAGCCTAACCATAGCAGAAGTCTAGGCCTTGCTGGCCGAGGGGATAGGAAGGGAGGGGAGGGGAGGTGGCAGGGGTCTCCTGTATGGGCTGGAGGTGGGGGCGGGCATGGCAGCCGCCGGGCTCTCAGTCCTACCAGAGGGAGGCCTGTCGTTCATTCGGCTGAGCCACTGTTTACGGAGCTCCCTCTGGGGCTTAGACCCGGGGTCAGGCATGCTGGGGGACAAGGAAAGCATTTCAACAAATAGTTACCGGGAGTGTAATCTGCCCCAGGCCCAGACTCAGGCACTGAGGCAGACATAATCTCCCCTCAGAGAACTCTCAGCCCAGAAGAGAAATGTCAACATACAGAGAAGTATATTCATGGGTGCAATTTGAAATACAAGAGTAAAGATGAAGACAGTGAGGTGGCTGCCTCCCCCCAGGAGGATCCAGGAAGGTTCTCAGAGGAGGCAACACATAAGCCAGATCTTGAGGGGGAATAAGGCCATGGTCTAGTAGGGGAGAGAGGATAAGCACACAAGTGACCGAGATCACAAAGGAAAAAGCAACATCTTATCCTTGAACTCACTTTTCCTGACCTACCAATTTCTTCTCATTTGAGCCGTGGGGCCACCCACGGCTCAGAGAGGTAGTGTGACTTGTCTAAGGTCACACAGCCAGTTTGAATCCGAATGCAAACTTGGGTCTCTCGCCTCCCAGCCATAGGTGTTCCTACCGGGCTAGAGAATAGGAAAGTGATCGTTGGGGTTGTTCTTCCTTGAGGCACACGTAACGCCTCAGAAGTCAGGGGCAGAGAAAGCACTTAGGCCAGGAGCAATCAGGAGAGGCATGGAGGGAGCTGGCAATCGGGGCTGGTCATTGCCAGATGACATTCATTCATGAAAGTGTGTCAGGACCTGGAATTCGTGCTGGGCGCTGGATTCCTGTGGGCACCAAGGCAGTCCCTGCCTGCAAGTGGCTGCTCAGGTAGGAGGACTGCTCCTGCCTGCTGGCCTGGGCTGAGGGGGGGTCAGTACCTCAGCTGTTCTGCCTGGCGGCCAAGCCCTGCCCTGCCCTGCCCTGCCCTGGCATGGGAGGCCCACAGCTAGGGCATTCCAGGGAGCCTCTCAGGGAAGACACTCCTATCCACCCTGCCAGCAATGTTGCCACAACAGGGAGCTGAGCATGGCCTCTGGTAGAAGCAAGGCCAGGCCCACCTCCAGCGGGTGCAACGCAGGTGGCCCCCGGTGCTCCTGGTTTTGGGGATCCGGTTTTCCGCCATTGGTCGCTTTGGGCAGGGCCACGCACTGCCCTGGGGTTGGCCTCCAGGGTTCTGTCCAGGTCCTGGCAGACACCCTCCCCCAGGCCAAGAGGAAGATCCCGGCGCACCCAGGCTTGTCAGGCGAGTACATTCATTCAGCAATTATTGAGCACTTCCTGAATGCAGGGACAACAACAGGACAAGCTCGGCAAGGCCCAGTCTGGCCACGTTTATGCTGCAGAAGTGGGCCCTGGCCATGATTCTATCTGATACCGGAATCAGTCTCCCAGGTCCAGCAGCCTTAAAAAGTAAATTCCCGTACGGAAATATGTGAAGAAAAAACATTTAGATAAATCATGAAAATCTCACTCTTTTATGAGGGGCTCTCTGAGCCAGGCTCTGGGCTGGGCGCCTCGCCTCTGTTGTCTGACTTAATGCTGGTTTATGACTGGCTGTCACTTAGGGTCACCTGCACAGCCTGGGTCTTCAAGGGGCTGTCGTTGAGGCAGGAGCCCGGGCCCAGAGAAGGGGCAAGATGAACACTGAGGTCTCTGGCTGTCCGGGGCCTTGCCCAGAGCTGCTGCTTTTTTCTTGGACAGTTGGAAGCTGGCCAGGCTGAGGTGTCTGGAATGTTCCTCATAGGTGGGGGCCAGGCCTGGGGTGTGGGTGTGGCACTGTTTGGTTGCCATGGACACAAACAGGGTGTGGGGGGAGCCGAGCCCCAGGAAGGAGATGCACTGAGCCTGGGGCGCCCTCTCTCAGCTGTGGCCTCCTCTTCGACCTCAAACACCTGGGGCTGACTATCCATGCAACAGCCTCATGGACACAGAGACCCAGAGAGGGGGACTGACTTGCCCAAGGTCACACAGCAAGGTGCATCAAGAACCCAGGCCTCCCAGGCTTCACAGACTTTCACTCGCCAGCCGTAACTCCTTAGGCCTCCAAACCCCGGCAAGAGGCTGTGGACAGAGCCCCACCCCCAGAAATTCTGACTCCAGAATGATCTGGGACGCAGCCCGTGTATGGAGATTTTCTTAATGGCTTTAATAAGACAGAAGTTTATTTTTCTTCCGTCTGCATGCCTGAGGTAGACAGGGTGGGGCAGCTTCGGTGACTCCGCTCACAGACTCCTCAGGGACTCAGGCCTGCTCTCCTCACTGCTGGAGGGCACAGCCCCGGGGTTCCTGGTACGAGATGGCAGCTGTCTGGGCCACGTTCTTGCCGTAGCATGGGGGGAACCGTGACATAAAAGGGGGTAAAGGCCCATTAATAGCGGCCACATGGCACTTGTACTTACTCTCTGTTGACAAGTCTTAGTCACTTGGCCACACCTAGTAGAAAGAGAGGGCAGGAAACCGGTTACACACGGGGTGGCTCAGTGATGAATCCTGCTCCTTTAGAATAAGAGGGAGGGGCACCTGGGCTTAGGCGGTTAAGCGTCAGGCTCTTGATCTCAGCTCAGGTCTTGATCTCAGGGTCGTGAGTTCAAGCCCTGTGTTGGGCTCCACACCCAACGTGGAGCCAACTTAAAAAAAAGAAAGAAAGAAAAAGAATAAGAGCGAATGGCTATTGGAGACCAATGAACAGCTTCTGATACAAATTTCCAAAGTCTTCTGTTCAAAATCCCAGCATGGAGACTTTGAAAGCTTTCTCCAGGGACTCCAACGAGAGCCAAGATAAAGAACTGCCCTCCTGGGGCGCCTGGGTGGCTCAGTTGGTTAAGCGACTGCCTTCGGCTCAGGTCATGATCCTGGAGTCCCGGGATCGAGTCCCGCATCGGGCTCCCTGCTCGGCGGGGAGTCTGCTTCTCCCTCTGACCCTCCTCCCTCTCATGCTCTCTGTCTCTCATTCTCTCTCTGGCAAATAAATAAATAAAAACTTTAAAAAAAAAAAAAAAAAAAAAAAAGAACTGCCCTCCTGAGAGGTTGACAAGGGAAGAAGAATGGGGTACCTTCCGTGGCAACCCCCTCAGAGAGGAGGGCCCTGGGGGCAGCTACCCCTCATTACAGGCTCCGTCTTCCCTGCCCCCACCAACAGCCCGGAAGGAGAATGAACCTTTGAGCACCGACAGTGTTCGGGGCACCAGAGAAAAGTTTTACATATCTTATCCCATTTGACTGTCACAGCAACCTTATGAGGTCAGTGCTCTTACTACTCCCATTTCACAGATGAGGACAACTGAGGTTCAGAACAGTGAAAGTGCTGCCTTGCGTCACATAGGCAAGTAAACAGCACAAAGCTGAGGTTGGAATCCAGGTCTGAGAGCCTCTGGGTCCTTTCCCCTCAGAGCCACACCGCCTGCCACAGACCACTGTGTCCCCACAGGTACAAAAATGACATGCGAATCGATCCCCGCCTCTTTCCCGCCGGAAAGTACCGAATCACCAACAACTATGGGCTGCTGACGCTGGAGATTAGGAGGTGAGACTGTGGCCCCTAGGGAGACCCATGACCCCCGGGGTCCAACACCCCCGAAGCCAGAGCAGGATTTCAAATCCTTATTAACTGAGTCAGCCTCATCTTCAGAAGAACCTGGGGTGCTTATTAAAACACTGATTTATGAGATGGGCCCTCCGCTTGCCTCCAGAGAGTCAGGTTAAGTGGGTCTTATTCTAAAATGGGGCCTGGAAATCGGTATTTAACAGACACTCCCATGTCATTCCGATGCCTTGGAATACACGAGAGGAAATTTGGAGTCAAAGGCCAGATGGATGGGCTAGAAATGCTGGGAGTGCTCCTTGCAGGGGAGAGAAAACACATGGACACGTGCGTACACACACACACAGGCATGAGTGCAAGGGGAAGTGGTTGGAGGGGAGAGAGTTAGATGGGCCCGTCAGGAGATGGTGAGTCTTAAGCATGGTTTGAAGGCAGAAGCAGTGGGGCACCTGGGTGGCTCAGGCAGTTGAGCCTCTGACTCTTGATATGGGCTCGGGTCTTGATCTCAGGGTCGTGAGTTCAAGCCCCACATTGGGTGTGGAGCCTATTTAAGAAAAAAAAAAAATGAAGGGAGAAGCAGCATGCATGGAGGGCGGGCACCAGGGGATCTGAGCACAATCCCCCCCAGAGCACACATTACAGCTCACATGAGCCGTCACGTGCTGAATTCCTGCCAGTGCCAAGCCCTGTGTGAGGAGTGACACGCACATGATTGATGATGCCCACCACCGTTCTTTCAGGGAAGCCTTGTCCGTGGTACAGGAGAGGAAACCCAGGCTCTAAAAGATGAAGGGTCTTGCACGGCTTGTGCAGGGCAGGGCCTGGGTTTGAGGCTGTTCTCTCCACCTGGGTTCTTTCCAGTATGGCAATCCCTCCATCTCAACCAATTTGGGCTTCAGAGACACAAACCTGGACAGGACGTTGATCCTACCCTCCAGAAGCCAAGTGGGGAGACGTGGACATAAGTATCTGACCACACAATTGCACAAAGGGCGGTGCCTATGGGCTGGACAGTCAGGGAAGGCATGCAGGGTCAAGGTTGCTTGGAGGGGCAGGTGGGACTGGGGCTTGAAGCAAGAGGGATTCCTACCCTGAGCAGCCAGGGTAAGAGCAGGGATACCAAGGAGCCTCTCTGCTTGCTGATGGGGCCAGATGTGCCACATCCCTCCAGCAACTCTCGTGGTCCCCAGCGTGGCCCTGGAATGGAGCCAGCCCAAGCCCTGGGAATGAGACAGGGTTGTCCTGACTAGTGATGAGACCCAGGGCTGAGATTGAGAACACCTGGGCATCTGGCCCAGTTCAGGCACAGACTGGCAGTCGAGCCCCACTCCTGCTCCAGGATTCTGATTTGGAGGTGTTGACAGGGCAGGAGGCTATGCCTGTGAGAGAGCTTGTCACCTTGAAGCTGGGTTGAATTCGGGGTGCTGTGTGACTCTGGGCAAATCGCTTAACCTGTCTGATCCTACCGAGTCAGTACTAACGATCATATTTTCACAGTACTTTCACCTGAGTTGGGTCAGCCTGGTGTTATGTCCCTAGTTCAGAAAAGGACACTGAGGCACAGCAAAGGGCAGTGGCCGGCCCAAAGGCACACAGCTTTTTCAGAGGTGGGGCCTGAACTAAAGCCTAAAGTCTCCCCCCACCCTGAAGCCTTCATGGGCATGCCTGCCTCTCCCCACCCCACCCCGACACGTGGGGACTGGAGTTTCCCATGGAGCCCAGCAGTCTTGGGGGGCACTTCCTCTCTCCTTTTCAGATGCACCATTGAGGATGCAGCCACCTACACGGTGATGGTGAAGAACACCTATGGCCAGGCCTCGTCCTTCGCCAAAGTCCTTGTCCGAAGTAAGTACTCCCGCTCCCACCAGCCAGGCTGCAGCACACCCACAGTGAGCAGATGAGGACGTGCGTCTGCACGCAGACGTGAGGGAGGCCCCTTGATGCAGGGGTATTTGGCCTGGGATCGGGTGACCAAGACAGCCATAGAGACTCACTTCCCCGGGGCCTGCGGAGCAAGGGAGAGTCGCCTCCCTCAGACTGTAGATCCTATACAATTATCTCCAAAGAGCGTGCTCATCTCGTCGGGTTGGGCTTGGGGTGGGTCTGGATCCAGCTCAGGGGCCCCGGGACGGTGGCCCAGCCCTGCCAGCCCTGCTGAGGGGTCCTCAGGGGGAAAGGCTGAGCCCTACCAACTCCCCTCTGGGCCTCACTGCCCCATTTGGGTTCTGGTGTTTATTTGCCGTTGGTGCAATTCCTGACTGGTATGATTCCCAATCCTGGAGGTTCCCCCAGGGGCACCTGAGATGACAGCATAAGGCAGGGGAGACACTCAGGAGTCAGCCAGACCCGTGTCCACATGCTGGCTCTGCCTCTGACCGGCTGTGGGAGCCTGGGCCACCTCACTTCACTTCTCTGAGCCTCCTCGTCTGTAAAGGGGGACTCCTCCCACCTCGCTCAGGTGCTCTGGTTGATTAAATGAGATGGTAGAGGTAAAGCTTGGCGTGTAGTAGACTTAGGGAAGCCATAGCTCTCTGTCCCCCGCACCATGACCAGGGTGGAGCCTAGCCAGGAGGCCATACCTCTGGGCCCAGGAGAGTGCTGCCTTGTCCTCGGGGCCCCTGAGAGAGAGGTTGCGTATGCACATACTCACACACACACATGCACACACACACACACACTCCCTGGTCAACAGACAGGCTGGCATCCAGCCCGCTCCCTGCCTCTCATCAGACCTTGTTAAACTGTCCTTCACACTCCTCTCCACCCCCCTGCCCTGTTCCCCAAATAGCTCTTGGGAGGCAGCTGTCCCCTCTGCCAGTCCGGCTCTCTGTGGAATTTGAGCTGTCCTTATAGGCTGTGCCTAGATTCAAGCCCAAGGTCAAGCATCAGGGCCCTGCCTCCCTCTGTCCACCCATCCTTCCCATCCCTTCTTCCAGACCCCCATCCCTCTCTCCACCAAGGCCAGCAACTCTGGGATCCACTCGGCTTCTTGGCCCCCAGACTCCAGCCAGGCTCCCACTAAGAGCATCCACTCACGGTCATTACCATCCCTCCCCTGCTCTCACCTCCATAGCAACTGATAGAAGGCCCTGGGTTGGGAGGCAGGAGGTCTGGGTTCTAATCCTGAGTCTTTCACTGACTTTGTGTGACTCTGGGCGGCCTCCCAGCCCCCTCCGGGCCTCAGTCAGGAAGGGCCTTACCAGGGACCAGTCACATCATGGCTTCGGGCTGCTGGGGTACTAGCTGGGCGATTATGCCTCAGTTTCTTCATCTGTATGAGAGGATGATAATGGCACCAAAAGACAGGGTACTGTGAGGACTATATGTGAGTTAATATGCGGCACGTGGTATGTCCCATGTGAACGAGGGCTGTTATGCTCTGGTGGTCTGTGTCAACATCATCCTGGATGTCACCCTTAAGCCCCCATCTTAATCTCAGCGCTGCCCTTCTCCTGCTGGCTATCCCTGAACCCACCAGAAATCCCATTCCGACCAGACTTGGCGTCTATGAAGACTATGTGATCCTGGCAGTGGGTCTGGGCAGAGGATGGAAATCACCATTTATTGAGCGCCAACTGTGTGCCAGGCTCTGTCTGAGGGCTTAGTTCATGTGAACTCACTTATTCAGAACCCCACCATCAGGAGCGAGGAGCCACTGTCCCCACGTTACCGAGAAAGGAAGAGAGGCCCAGGGGGTGAAGGATCTTCCAGCAGCCAGAGGAGAACCCACCAATAGACCAGGACTCAAACCCACAGCCAAGCCCCCGCCTCTAATCTATTAGGGATGTGAGGTCTGAACCTTCTCAAACTCCATTTGCCTTGGGCTTTCAGCTTACGTGGGGAAGGACGCTGGCTTCGATTCGGAGATCTTTAAAAGTAAGGAGGCTCAGGGAGTGACAGCCTTCGGGGAGGAGGGTGTCTGGGTTCCTCGTCCTACCTTCCACAGCCCCCTTTAGAATATCATCCATCCATTGCCCACAAAGGTATGTCATTGCCTGTGAGCTGTTCATCCTTGCAGACTGACTAGTGGGGGCCCCCTGGCACCCCAGAGCTGCCCCCAGCTGCCGAGCTAGCCAGGGACCAAAACTGAGTGAGAAAGGCAAAGCCAAACAGACAAAGGACGTGGCCTTTGGTACCTGCTATTCTGGCTCATCTGATCCCACTTAGATAAGTCTCGGCCCCGCCCATACTTCCTGGTTAAGACCACCCCCAGGGGGCGCCTGGGTGGCTCAGTCGTTAAGCGGCTGCCTTCGGCTCAGGTTGTGGTCCCAGGGTCCTGGAATCGAGCCCCGCATCAGGCTCCCTGCTCGGCGGAGAGCCTGCTTCTCCCTCTCCCTCTCTCTGCTGCTCTGCCTACTTGTGCTCTCTCTCTCTGTGTTAAACAAACAAATAAAAATCTTAAAAAAAAAAAAAAAAAAGACCACCCCCGGGAACTATGAATCCTGACTCAGAGGAGTGGGGATGTCCCAGGCTAGGCTGGTGGCCTCCAAAGACTGTTGCCCTAACTTCTCCTCCCACCCCCAGGACTGATGCTTGGCCCCAACGTGGAATTCACATCGGTGCTGAAGCCAGTCTTTGCCCGAGAGAAGGAGCCCTTCTCCCTGTCCTGCTTATTCTCGGAAGACGTGTTAGATGCTGAGCAGAACATCCAGTGGCGCCGAGATGGTGAGGCCCCCCTGTCCTGGTCCCCAGTCTTCAGGGGCAGAGATGGAAGCCAGAGAGGGACCAGAGCGTTGGCTCCACCCCAGCCCTGGGTCCCTGGGTCAATGGAGAAAGAAACTCAGCTATGCCCCTCCCCAGGTATAAGCTGAGTAATGAGTGCCGAAGAAAACAGGAGCCCAGCCAGGTGCATTCAGACCAGGTCACCCTACAAAGGTCACCAAGCCCCTGTGGGTGCCAGGCCCTGTGCTGGGTGCCAGGGCGGGGATAGACAGATGTGCATGAACGCAAGGGGCTCTTCATCTGGGAGGCGGGAGGAAGCCAAGGCACAGTCGCAGCTGCCGCCCATTGACAGCCAGGGAGGAGACGGATGGCTGAACCTCCTTCCCCACCTGTGACCAGGCCTGCAGCCCAAGGACAAGGAGCACAGCAGCCGGCAAGCACCCCCAGGGAGGCCGCACCTGCTGGGGGCGGGGGGCGAGGCAGAAGAGCGGAAAAGCCACAAGGAGAGACAGTTGCCATAAGGCTGAGATGTCTTCCCAAACCTGTAGATCTTCCAGAATGGAGGTCCTGGCAGGAGGGAGGAACACAGAGTGGGTTGGCCCCACAGTGTGGCCTCAGGGGAGGACCCACTCCCTGAGCCCCGGAGCCCGTTCATTGAGTCCCCATCCCTCTCACTGAGGTCACACTGCTGAGTCCCCACTCTCCTCACTGGCCCCCACCTCCCTCAACGAGCCCTTTACTCTCCTCACGGACACCCCAACTCCCTCAGCGAGCCCCCAGCCCCTTTCCTGAGCCTCCATGCCTTCAGCAAGCCCCCACTCCCTTCATTGAGCTCACAATCCCCAGCCACGGAGCCCCCAACACCCACAGTGAGCCCCCAGCCCCCGCGCAGAGACACTGACCCTCACAAAGGGGCCCACCTCTCTTTTTCCCACTTTCTCACAGCACCTCCAACTCCTCACTGGGCCACTGACCACTTCCTTAGATGCTCATTCCCATGTTGAGCCACCAACCCCTTCCCTGGACCCTGCCCCACTCCCCAAGCCTTCAGCAGAGGAGAATTCAGGGCCTCCCCCCCCAACTCCCCAGCTGAGCCTCAGGCTATAGCCACACCAGCCACACCAGCCACGCCTCTGCCTAAACCCCCAGACCATCTAAAGGTTCACAGGTGAGGCCAGAGCTCACACTGGACCCCACCCCTCCTCAGGGAGACTACTGAGACCCTCAGGACGCCGGCAGATCCTCTACGCAGACCGCCAGGCATCCCTGAAGGTGTCCTGCGCCTACAAGGAGGATGAGGGGCTCTACACTGTCCAGGTGCCTTCCCCCTTTGGGCTCCAGGAGCAGAGCACCTATGTGTTCGTGAGAGGTGAGTGGGGGGTTGGAGGGTAGGAGGTGTAGCTGGAGCCCAGCAATCAGATTGGCTGTCGGACCTTTTGCAAGTTTCCCCGCCCTCTTGGGGCCTCAGTTTCCCTGTTATAAATTGGGGTGTTGAGTGAAGAGTCTCTAAGAATCCCTGTGGCATCCTATGACCCTCCAATAGGACACCGCTTGAGTTTCAGACTTACTAGGAGCTGGGGAGGGAGGGCTGAGAGTGGGCTGGGATGATTCTAGTACCTGGTGAGTTCTGCCTCTTGGTCTCTGAACTGATCTGGGTTCAAATCCTGGCTTTGCCACCCCACTAGCTGGTGACTTTGGGGAAGTCACTTTTCCTCTGAGACTCAGTTTTCCCATCCACTAAATGGAGGCATGCTACAGGGCTCAGAGATTAATTACACTGATCATTCAGGGGCGTAGAGTAGAATGGGCCCCTGATGACTGGTACTCTCACAGCCCCCCCAGATGCTATGGTTAAAAGGGAGGAGGCTATTGTTCAGGTCCTGGTCCTCAAGATCACAATTGAGCCCTGGAGGGTTGGGAGGGAGTGGGAAGGGTCAGTGGCCAAATAGACCCCAACTGGAAGAACCTTCTCCTCCCCGCCCTCCCTTCCTCAACCCCCACCCTGGGTCTCAGATGCAGCAGCCGAGAAGCCAGGGGCCCCAGGCTCCCCTCTGAATGTCCGATGCCTGAATGTGAACAGAGACTGCCTCATCCTGACCTGGACCCCACCCAGCGACACCCGGGGCAACCCCATCACTGGCTACTCCATCGAGCGGTGAGTCAGCCTCTCGAGTGGAAGAGCCCCCAGGGGAGAGCTCTGCCTGGTTGTGAGAATAAGAGTGGGCGGCCACAGGAAAGAGGGAGCCCCATGCCTAGCCTCAGACTGGGCATGAGGTAGACCAGGTCATATAATTTAGGGGCAAGAGAAAGGTATGCATGCCTCCAAATCTGTCACCTCCGATACCTGGAATTCCACCCTCGGAGTCAGCCCTCTGGACCCTGGGAGGGGCAAACATTAAGTGCTTGAAAGTGAGCACGAGTGGATATGTCCCTGAGTGACAGACAGAGACAGGACAACACTGACCGGAGGGACAGGGTGGGTGGGGGCCAGGACATCCCACCTCTTGCACAAGCTGCCAGCTCTCAGGCCCTAGTGTGAGGTGACACCTGATCCTGCCACTGAGGGGGCTCACAGCAGGTCCTGGAGCTGCACGCCTAACCTCACTGAGTCCTTGCAATCCTATCCAGGGCAGCAGCGGACTCTTTAGTGCCCCATTCTACAGATGAGGGAACTGAGGTACATGGGGTGATGACTTTGCCCAGAGTCACATTGCTCTTCAGTGGTATGGCCAGGAGGTAGACCCCATGTGCCCACTGCCCCATCCAGCTGGCAGCGCGGGCCAGTGTACCACCTGAGGACAGTGGTACCCGGATGGCCCAGAGAGCCCCAGCTCTGAGGGAGTGGACAGCCCTGGGGTGAAATCCGAACTCTACCATTCACGAGCTTTTGAGTGGAGAACAGGACTGTAACTGGCAGCCTGGGGTGGAGGACTGGCCTTGGGAGGGGCTCAGACCTGGAAGGCGTGCGTCGGGGGCAGGGGCCGAAGCTGGGGCCTCTCTCCCGCAGGTGCCAGGGCGAGTCTGGGCAGTGGGTGCCCTGCCACGAGGCCCCCAGTGGGACCTGTCGGTGCCCTATCCAAGGCCTCCTCGAAGGCCAGAGCTATCGGTTCCGGGTGCGAGCCGTCAGCAGGGCAGGCAGGAGCCTCCCCTCCAAGGCATCAGAACTGGTTGTCACGGGCGACCCTGATGAAGCCCGGAGAAAGAAAGGTGGGTACAGAGGCCCTGAGGAACATTCTAGAGCATCAGTCAAGGCCCACTGAGGACCGCCTCACGCAGGACACAGGTGGCACAGCCCCATTCCAAGCCCTATTCCCAGGGGAGTTGGGGGAGACACGGCAGAGCCCTCGGGAACTGCTAGTCAGATGAGGGAGACACAGTCTCAGGAGCCCCTAGGCTGTTGCAGGAAGCCCGGTGCTGTCCTTAGGAGCCCCTAGCCTGAGGGGGAAGGTACAACTAGTCTGACAGAAGAAACAAATCTGTCCACAGGAGATGCTAATCCGAGGGAGGACCACACCTTCTTCAGATGCCCTTAATCTGAAGGAGGAAAACAGCCCTGCCTCAGGAGCCCCGAGCCTGAGGGGACATGGGGGGCACCGCCCTTTCAGCCTTGAGGGGTCAGCCTGACGTGGGTTTGCCTCCCAGCTCCACCTTGCCCTAGGTATCTGACCCCAGGCACATCACTTCTCCTCTGTCCCCATTTGTCCCAAGAAGACAGAGCATCTCTCAGGGCCTAGAACAGCAGTGTTCCTTCCACTTTGGACCCCGGAGAATATGGGGGCTCAGAGAGCACCTGCCTGAGGTCACACAGTGAGGGGCCCAAAGGCCAGGACTGGGAAGAGGGTGAGGAACCAGTACCCAGAGTGGGCAGGTCCTACCCTGATCCCTCCTGACCCAGCTGTCCCACACACACACACCCTGCACCCCTACTTCTCCCCCAACATGCTCCATTCTCCACCCTAGAGATCTCCTTTGATCTGGGAAACAAGATCACAGTCAGCACAGATGATTTTGAAGGTACGTGTGAACCTCCTGACACTTTGCCTCAAGATTCCAGCCTCCTTTATGTTTCTGGAAACTTGGGGACACAAAGTGGCAGGGAGGCAGAAGGTGTCTGTGTGCGGGGTATGGGGAGATGAGGGCGGGTGAGGTCCATTTGGAGGCCAGGGTTCTCGGGTGACTGCCGCCCGTCTTACCGTGCCCCTTGTGGAGGAGGGAGCATGCTGGGGAAAGTTCTGGAGAAGACCTGGTTTCTGGCCTTGACTCTGCCTGGCCTTGCTGGGTGACCCGGAGCAAGTCCCTGCCCCTCTCTGGGCCCATTTCCCCTTTATGAAATGAGGGGTCTCTGAGGGCTCACCCATCTCTGCTCCTCAATGACTGATTCCAGACTTTGTGACCATCCCCTCGCCCCCCACCAACGTCCACGCCAGCGAGATCTGTGATGCCTATGTGGTTCTGAGCTGGGAGGAGCCAAGGCCTCGGGGCAAAGCCCCCCTGACATACACCCTGGAGAAGGTACAGAGACCCCGAGGGCCCCAGCCCCAGGCTAGGCTGAAAAGCAGACATGCGGGCACACAGGACACGTGGGGGCACGGGGGCAGGGGCCAGCGCCAAGAGAGACAGAGACGAGAGAGAAAGAGAGAGAGAGAGAGAGAGAGGGAGAGAGAGACACGGCAGGCAGCATCCCTGGGGAGGTCTTCTGAGACTAGAAGAGAATCCGTGCCTGGAAGGGCTGAGAATAGCCCTCCACAGGGGGCAGACCTTTTGAGGTGACCTCAGCCCCGTGAGGCCAGGGCCTGGCGGCAGCTCCTGAAACTCTTCATGAAAATGCACAGAATTAAGACACACAGAAAACAGTGACAACAGTGTGATCCACCATTTCCTGGGTACCTCCCCGCCCCCAGGTCTGGCTGGCATGGGGTCACGCATCGGGTCCAGCACCTCTTCCTGGCCACGGCCACGTTGGGAGGGTACCCACGAGCCAGGGTCACAGGCAGCAGCCGTCACCGGGCATGGGGGGCAGGGGCGGGCAGCCCTGGAGGCAGTTCCCGCCCCGATACGGGGGCAGGTGTCTGTGGATGCGGGCCGCTCCTGCATGCGGGGTGGATTTCACAGTAGGGCAGGGGCAGCTGGCTGGGTGAGAAACAGCACGGTGTTAAGATCAACTCAAATCCTGACTTCTGCTGTGTAAGCCAGTTTCCCAAGCTCCCTGAGCCTCAGTTTCCTCCCTCAAATGGAGGATGAAATAAGATGCAGCACAGAGCCGGGCCAGCAGCTCTGGGCCTGTAAACGCGTCCCGAGGACACATTCTCGACTCCAACCCCCCTAAAGGAAGAGGCCAGGTTCACCTTCTCATTACTCGCTGTGCCCAGCACGGGGCCTGGCACATAGTAGGCAGACAGTACAGGGCTAGCGAAAGTTCCAGGGAGGAGTCTCTGCCTCTGGTTGTTCAAACGGGCCTCTCTTTGCACACTCACGGGTGATCCCATTTTCCCCACATAGGAAAGCCATAGATAGTTGAGGATTTGTTTTGTGAGGCTGTAGTGTGTCATGGGTAAAATGCTGGACTCTGACTGCCTGGGTTCAAATCTTGCCTCTGTTACATACTAGCTGTGTAACCTTGGGCCAATTATTGAGCCTCTCTGTGCCTCAGTTTCTTCTTCTGTAAAATAGAGATAATAACCGTACACACCTCATAGAGCCACTATGAGGATCAATTAAAGCACCTAAGGATTTAGAATAGACCCTGGCACATAGTAGGTGCTCAGCAATGTTCACTGGTTTTTATTGCAATTTTTTTGGCCTACCTGGGTTCTGGGCTCCTAACAGGCAGGTGGGCCTTGGGAGGGGAAAGCACGGGAAGGGCAGGGTCAGCGAGTTCCCCCAGTGCTTCTGGATCTTACCTGGCATACCCAGACTCAGCAGAGGTGGACTCTGGCTGCATCACTCACCTGCATCACCCTCAGCTCTTCACCCTCTATCTGCCCAGAGATGCGGGATTCATGGCTGCCTTTTGAGTCCCTTATGCTGTGGAGAGCGAGCAGGTTTGAGCGAGCAGCCACACCTGAGCTTAAATACCAAATACACCAGTTATTAGATACGTGACCTTCAGCCAAGTGACCCAAACTCCCTGAACACAAGTTTTCTCATTGGTGGGGAAATTTAACACCCACCTTCAGGGTTATTGTGAGAATTCATTCATTTTCTCATTTATTGGTCCCCCAAACATAGACTGAGCTCCTCTCACATGCCAGTGCTGTTCCTGGCCCTGGGGACATGGCAGCAGATAAAACAGACAAACCCCTGCCTCATGGAGCTGAGCTTTGAGTCAGGGGTGTGGGGACTGATGGTAAAGAAGATAAATCAGGAAAATACTTAGCACATTAGCTAGTGGTAGGCATTAAGGAGAAAGACGAAAAGCAGGGAAGGGGTTTGAAGTGTTGGGGGAAGGGGTGGCTGACATTTTAGATGAGGGGCTGGGAGTCCTCCCCGGGAAGGTGAGTTTTGAATAAAAGCATAAAGGAAATGAGGAGCCCACCAGAGATTTCTGCGGGGAAGAACATCCCAGGCAAAGGGATGAGCAAGTGCAAAGGCCAGAGGCAGGAGTTGGGCCTGGTGCCATCAGGAACAGCAGGGAGGCACAGGGCAAAGGGGAAGTAGATGTGGCCAGACAGGTAACAGGGATCAGGCCACGGAGAAGCTTTGGCTCTGAGGGAGATGTGGTTGTGGGCAGCCAGGGACGTGATCTGACTTGTGTTGTGAAGGGATCCTTCCGAGCATCGTTTGGAGAAAAGAGTGATGTAGCTCTGGTAAAAGATGATGGTGGCTTGGATCAAGGCTATAGCAGGGGCATTAGGGTGGGAGGCAAGGGTTGGATTCTGGATAAATTCTGAAGGTGGAGCCAATTGGATTTGTTGATGGAGCCCTATTTGGGATGTGAGGGACAGAGGGAAGGAGTCCAGGATGGTTTCAAGGCTTTTGGCCTGAGCCACTGGAAGGATAGGTCCCATCAACCAAATGTGGGTGGGTTTGGGGGAAGATCCAGAGTGGAGTTCCGGACATGGCGAATGTGAGATGCTCAGGAGGCATCCAGGTAGAGATGTGGAGGAGGCAGGTGGGTGCAGAGCTCCGTGTTCAGGGGCAGCCCGGGCCGGGGGTCAGAGCACCCAGCCCAGAGCCCCGGCCCAGGCAACCGCTGCATCAATGTGTATTTCTGTCCTTTGTCACAGTCAGTCATAGGTAGTGGCACCTGGGAGGCCATCAGCTCAGAAACTCCTGTGAAATCCCCAAGATTCGCCCTTTTGGATCTGGAGAAAGGGAAGTCATACGTCTTCCAAGTGCGAGCAATAAACCAGTATGGCATGAGCGATCCCTCGGAGCCCAGCGAGCCCATCGCCTTGAGGGGGAAGCCAGGTACCAGTGTGATGCAGGAGATGGGGGCCAGGCCAGGCTGTCGGCATCCAGGGCCGGGGCCCCATCGCTGTGGGGACAAAGCCATGCTCACTTCCCTGTCCCTGACCCCTTCTTCCCAGCATGAAGCTGAAAAGCAACATGATCTCAGGCCTGTCAAGTTTCAGAACACCAGGAATTGTCTCTCTCTGAGTAGGGAGCTCGTGAGAGTATGGGAATTTTTTTCCAGCTCAACAATTCACAGGTTGCAGAATCCAGCTGGTCCAGCGCAGGAGCCGAGTGTGAGCAAGTGGTCCCTCAAGTCCTAAAGCTGTCCCACCCCAAGCCCTGGCTCACCAGGCAGGACACCTCTTGGCAGCAGCACAGCGTGGGCCTGGGCGAGTCATGTCCTAGCTGCAAGCCTTGGTGTCCTCAGCTGCCAGACGTGTTGTTCTGAAGGCCTGGTTATTGTTCCCACCTCCACCCCTTCCTGAGTCTCCCAGGTGCAGCTCCATCCTGGCCCCCACCTCCCGGGGCCCGTCCCTCTTCTGAGGCCTCCGGATTCTGGGGTTCTTGGAGTTTTGATAAGATCAGATTAGAAGGTTCCCTGCAGCTGTCTTGACTGACTGGCCCTTTAAGGAGCCCAGCTGCAGCACTACTGAGCCCAGAGGAGCCTGATGTGCTGCAGGGCCCATCTGGGGGAGAGAGCAAAGTCCTAGATTTGCTCTGTTCCAATAATATAGGAAATACATACATATATATATATATACACACACATATATATATGCACACAGATATATGTGTGCATATATATACATATAATATGTATTATATGTGTGCATATATTATATAATATGTGTATATATGCACATATATATCTGCATATATATATTTGTGTGTGTGTATATATATTCACAGCAAATATGAATGGGTTGGTGGGCAAGTGATGTTTTCCTTTAATTTTGGCCCAGTTACCATTTAGATTTAGACATGATTCGGGGTCTGGCCAGTGAGCTGTTTATGATCAGATGTGGGCAGTCTCAACCACAAGGAAGTTTTAGGACAAAGTTCTAGTACAGTTCAATAAAAGAAAGGAGAGGGGCGCCTGGGTGGCTCAGTTGGTTAAGCGACTGCCTTCGGCTCAGGTCATGATCCCAGGGTCCTGGGATCGAGTCCCGCATCGGGCTCCCTGCTCTGCATGGAGCCTGCTTCTCCCTCTCCCACTCCCCCTGCTTGTGTTCCCTCTCTCGCTGTGTCTCTCTCTGTCAAATAAATAAATAAAATCTTTGAAAAAAAAAAAAAGAAAGGAGAGAAAAAGGGGGGAGAGGAACGGAGGGAAGGGAGAAAAAAGGAAAAAGCATTTACTTGTATGAGAAATGTAAAATTATTATACAAAAACAAGAAAACACAAGAAAAGCAAAAGAGAGCAGTGGGGGAGGGGACAGAGACTAAGGATGAATGAATGGAGGCTGCCGTGAGGAAGCAGAGATGTTTGGAGGCGAGAGGGGAGAGGACTTGAGACTAGTAGGGCCCAGGAAGGGGATGCCTGAAGCCCCAGGGCAGGCCTGCTACCCCACTGCCATCCTGGATTGCAGGAGGGCTTCTCCCAGCCTCTCCCCACACCTCTCCCCGCCCCAGTCTGTTAGGCCAGGTCGCTCAGCATCCACACACAGCCCACGTTTCTGTTTTGTAGGTACTCTCCCTCCTCCAGCTCAAGTTCAAGCGTTCCGAGACACACAGACCTCTGTGTCCCTGACCTGGGAGCCCGTGAAAGACGCCCCAGAACTCCTGGGTTATTACATCTACTCCCGCGAGGCAGGATCATCTGAGTGGCAAACGGTTAACAACAAACCCATCCAAGGCCACAAGTGAGTTGCCCCCCGCCCACCCCCTTCCTGCAAGGACGGGCCCTAAGGATCCTGGCGCCTGCCATTTCACAATGTGCCGCTCGGCACCGTTCTGAGCTCTTCTCCTGTATTAGGTCAGTTAGTTCTAACTGAATCCTCTGAGTTTAGAACTGCGATTTTTATTATCACCATAGAGATGAAGAAACAGAGGCATAGAGCACTGAAGTAACTTGCCCAAACTCCCCTAGCTAGTCGTGGAGAAACTGGGACTTGGCCCGGATGACCTTGTCTTCAGCGCACACTGGCCGAGGGCATGCTGTCGGCAGAGGTGACGGACTGAGTGTCGTCTGTCCAGGGGTTTGGAGACAGAGGCAGAGGATGCAGCCGCGGAGGCCTGGGTTCAGGCGCTGCCTGCACCCCTCACTCGCCTGGAGCGCCTGCTCTGACACTCACCATCCCCAAGCCCAGGGGGAGCCCCAGAGCCTCCGCTGTCAGCTGAGCTGGTAGGACCAGACTCTCCTCCCTGCTGAGGCTCCCTCCTCACTCACAAGGCCCTGATCCTCGCAGACACAGTGAACCTCGAGGCTCCTGGGCTCATGACTTCTGTCAGTTTTGAGGCTCTGTGGGGTCAGGGTGGTGACACCCCTCCCCTCCTTTCCATCAGACGGCTGGCTGGGCCCTGAGCACAGCCAGCTGGGCTCACCTTGACCATGATCCCCTTGATCATCTGACCCAGAAAAAGGGACAGGACCTTGTACCCCACAAGTCATTGGCGTCTCATGGTCAGCTGTGAGGGGTCACTCATAACTTGTTATTGCTAAAGTTCCCAAGTTGGAGAATCATCCGATTTTTTACAAATTCTTTTTTTTTATAAGTTTTCTTTTTTTGGCTTTTTTTTTTTTTTAAAGATTTTATTTATTTATTTGAGAGAGAGAGAATGAGAGACAGAGAGCACGAGAGGGAAGAGGGTTAGAGGGAGAAGCAGATCCCCCGCTGAGCAGGGAGCCCGATGCGGGACTTGATCCCAGGACTCCAGGATCATGACCTGAGCCGAAGGCAGTCGCTTAACCAACTGAGCCACCCAGGCGCCCTAATTTTTTACAAATTCTGACAGATTTGACCAGGTTGTCTCTAGAAGAACACCTCTCCCCCAGCTTACATTCAGTGTGCTTCCCTGAAGGAGTCACCAGAAGGGAGTGGCACGTCTGGGACACGTATCACACACACAGTGGGGTGGGGGTGGGGGGGTGAGGGCGCGGCAGGCTCCTCTGGAATGTCCAGAGAACTCGCCACATGCGTGCGTGCGGTCGGTGATAACGTGTCACGGCTGGAAAGAGGCAACCACCACTGCCCAGGAGTGCTGCCTATGTGAAGGTATCAAAGGAGCCCAGAGGGGCTGTGGGGGTCCGGTTCCCTGCGGTATCACCAGCCCCGCAGCACCTGGCTCTCACTGGAGGTGCTCAAACAGCGTCTGAATGTCTGAGCAGATGACTAACACAAGGGCAGCCTCTGCGCGGGGGTTCAGGAGGCCTGGGCGGCAGTCCAGACTCTGCTCCTAGCGGGCTGTGGGCTCTTGGCTTGCCTCTTTCCTTCTGGGGGAGGCCCTCCCCACCTGTAAGACGAAGAAACGGGACAGTGTGATCCATCAGGGCCCCTCCAACCTTCCAACATTCAACTTCATCCTCATCTCCAAAACAGGGGTGAGTAACCGTACCTTCCTCAGAGGGTGTGGTGACGAGGGCCCGAGTTGACGTAGACGGTAGGGAAAGCCACGCTAGACGTGTGCACGTGGTTACTATCCCTGCTGGCCTCATCATCTTCTGTTGTCAACAGAGACTGGTCCAGGGAGCTGCCCCCAGCCTCACCAATTCAGGTCCTCCCTGAGCTTCGTCCCCTTGGGGCTTCATCCCTCGGACTGAGGCACGTTCCCCATTCGAGTGCGTGTCCCTGAGCCGGGAACTAGCCGGGAATGTCAACCATCAACACTTGATTTCAGTCCTCGGGGCTCGTTGGGGACACCTGGCTGAGAGAGGCTCCCTGTAGAGCAAGATTTGCTGCAGGACACTGTTGATAAGGGAAAAGAGAGAAAGGGATCTGCAATTTGGGTTTCCTCAAGAAGGGACAGGATGAGGACATTTTTCTCTAAACCAGAGCGTCTCGCTCTTTGGGGGTCTTGAAAAGGACTCCATGCTTTAAAATCACAGCTCTCATAATAAGAGCCGCTGTTGTGTTTCCAGGATGAGGCCCAAAGTCCTGGAGATGCACCAGGTGGCACAGGTCTGGGGTTGGCTACCTGGGCCTTCAACGGGTAGCTTTCCCAGCAAAGTTGCAATTTAATGGTGGACTCTAAAAGAGCCACATCTTTTTTTTTTTTTTTTTTTTTTAAGATTTTATTTATTTATTTGACAGAGACATAGCGAGAGAGGGAACGCAAGCAGGGGGAGTGGGAGAGGGAGAAGCAGGCTCCCCGCTGAGCAGGGAGCCCGATGCGGGGCTCAATCCCAGGACCCCGGGATCATGACCTGAGCCGAAGGCAGACGCTTAACGACTGAGCCACCCAGGCGCCCCGAGCCACATCTTTTAAAATCTTCTTTTTCCCCAGTTTCACTGAGAAATAATTGCCATACATGACTGTGAGTTCAAGGTGGACAGCATGATGGTCTGATTTACATATATTATGAAATAATGACCACCATAGGCCTAGTTAACATCTTCCATCTCGTATAGACATGATAAAAAGAAATAGGAGTACCTGGGGGGCTCAGTCAGTTAGGCATCTTTCTTCGGTTCAGGTCATGACCTCGGGGTCCTGAGATCAAGCCCCACATTGGGCTCCCTGCTCGGCAGGAAGTCTGCTTCTCCCTCTCCCTCTGTCCCTCCTCACCCCCGACTTGTGCTCTCTGTCTCTCTCTCTCAAATAGATAAAATCTTTTTTAAAAAGAGAGAGAGATGATTTCTCCTTGTGATGAGGACTTTTAGGATCTACTCTCTTAACAGCTTCCTTGTATATCACACAGCGGTGTTAACTATGATCACCATGGTGTATATTACATCCCTAGTACTGATTTATCTTAGAACTGAAAGTTTCTACCTTTTGACCGCCTTCCTCCAACCTTTCAAATCTTAATAACGTCACCCTCCAGGGTGAGGGCATCACTTTGGGGGCAGGAGCAATATCTTTAGGTAAGAACTGGCCCCAAACCTTCAAATCCTATTGCTGGTGGCTACTTATCCCACAAGGTTGTTCTAAAAAGTTCAGTGATGTCTGCAAGCTGTTTGGCCCTCCCTGAAAGCTTGCACATTTCTCTTCCAGGTTCACAGTTCCTGGGCTAAGGACGGGGAAGGAGTATGAGTTTTGTGTCAGATCAGTCAGCGAGGCTGGGGTCGGCGAGAGCTCAGCTGTCACCGAACCCATCAGGGTCAAGCAGGCTCTGGGTAAGTGCAAAGGGCAGGTGCAGCCGCACGTCTCTCGGGGGCAGCTCTGGGCTGGGCAGAAAGCAGGGGCTTATAGACCACATCTTGGAGGGTCCAACCCCAGAGGCCAAGGGAGCGTAAGTCCTCTGAGGGGATCTAGAGCAGATCCCGGCCCCCACCCCTCTCCTTTGGGGAGGAAATGACAATGGCCTGAGGCCATAGGGTGATGTCTGACCAGCTCTGAGGCCCAGGTGCCCTGCAGGTAGCAGAGTCAGGTTTACCAGCAAATGCTGCTGGCTAAGTGAGTACCCCCAGAGCAGGGTGGGCATCCACTGGGGGAGGCTTGTTGGCTCCCTCGGGCCCCCCAGCCCAATCTGGCCACCCCCAGGAAGCAGCAGTCCTCACCTCGTTCCTCCCCACAGCCACACCATCTGCCCCGTATGATTTCATGCTCCTGAACTGTGGGAAAAGTGATATGGTCATTGGGTGGAAGCCCCCCAAGCATCGTGGAGGTGGCAAGATCCTGGGCTACTTCCTGGACCAGCACGACTCAGAGGAGCTGGACTGGCACCCGGTCAACCAGCAGCCCATCCCCACCCGGGTCTGCAAGGTAAGCCTGGAATGGGGCCACTGGCCTGGTGTCCTGGCCAGGGCAGGTGGAGACCAGAGGTCACTATTGGAGGTCCTAAAGCCAAGAGAGGCCTCAGGTTCCCTGGACTCGATAATCTGGCTAATTTTCAAGTGCAGATTCACTTGGGCAATCTCATTTAAGGCCCCCTGGTCTTCCTGCTCTGACCTCTCCCCTGCCACCGTACCTCTTTCCCTTCGGCCCCAGCCCTGGCTTTCACCATCTGTCTCTGCTCTTCAAGGTCAGTAACCTTTGTGAAGGCCACTTCTATGAGTTCCGTGCCCGGGCAGCAAACTGGGCAGGGGTTGGCGAGCTGTCGGCACCCAGCAGCCTGTTTGAGTGCAAAGAGTGGACGATGCCCCAACCAGGTGAGAGGTCTGAAGACACTGAAGTCCAGCACCTGCCCCCACCCCGCCCCCTCCCCAAATCCAACTGGTGAGATGAGCACCACCGAGCTTTCTGTGCATCCAAGCTTGCTCTGTTGGTCCCAGACCTCAGACCACTGGCCCTTTCCACCAAGAGACCCTGTAATCTCTGACACAGACAGTCTTAACCTTGCTTTAGAGGACCCCTGACCTTGGCCATCAACTGGCTCTGTAACCTCAGCATAAATTACCCCTTAGCTCAACACACCATTTGAGCTCTGATTCTGGCCACAGACCAATGTCAAACCCCAAGGGCACACTGCTAGGGTGACCAACATCCTGCACATCACTCCCACCAACCCTGTGAGCTTTCCCCCATATGAGCCCTCACCTCCTCCCTAGGAAGCAAGGATCACAACCTTCCATCATTCTGTTCAGCTCAGTGCTGGTTTTTTCAAGCAAATGGCAGATAATGAGTATGTGTGATGCTTGAGACAATAATTATAAATAACTGGTATTTATTGGGTACTTAGCATGTACCAACAGATTCCACAGATTATGCCATTAATGCTCATAACAGCACTAGATTATAAGAACTATTATTATCCCTACTTTGCAGATGAGGAGACAGGAACATAGGGGTCGAATAACTTACCCAGAGTCCCCATAGCCCGAGAAGGTGAAGCTGGGGCATGAACCCCGGGGAGCTGACTCTGAAGGTCATGCCTTAGCCCCAACACTGATCACTGAAAGAACAGAGGTTAGAAGGGTTACTGCTGCCTGGGATAGGGAAGGAAAAGATCACGGATGCTTCTGGAAAAAGTGATGATGAGCACATTTTGAAGAGTTAACCCTATTTCAGGCCCAGGCCAAAACCAAGCTTTGTCATGAAGCCAAGGCCTGCCAGGTCCCCACTGTGCCCAGAGCAGGCGCTCCCAGGCCCGGTTGTAACTGGCAGACTGACAAGGGTTGATGCCTGGCCACCCGGCTTGCTGCCCACCTCTCTGGCCGGCCAACTCCTCCTCTCCCCGACCTCCCACAGGCCCCCCGTATGATGTGCAAGCGTTCGAGGTGCGGGCCACCTCCCTGATGCTGAAGTGGGAGCCCCCGCTGTACACAGGAGCTGGGCCCATCACAGGCTACCGCATCAGTGTCCAAGAGGAAGCCTCTGAACAATGGAAGCCTGTCACCCCAGACCTCATCTCTGGCACCCACCTGAGGGTGAGTCCCTGCCCCTTCACCCCATGTCCCACCCTGAGCCTTCCCTGCCACTGGACGTGGCAGGATTACAGAACATCAGGGCCGGAATGACCCTCAGAGATCGCTGCCCTCACTTAATGTCAGTAGAGGACCAGAGAAGGGGTAGGGGCACACCCAGGGTCACACAGTAAGCTGATAGTCGGGCTGGCTGTCTTCACCTGCTCGAAGCTGGGCAGACTCCTCCTAAACCCTCACTTATCATCAGCCAGGTATGTCAGCATTGGACATGCATCCCCCTTGAGCACCGAATTCTGCTTCTGGGATTGGATTGTAGGGAAATGATTAAGCAAGTGTGCAAAGATCTAAGGACAAAGATGCTCACGGCAGTATGGTTTATCAAGGCAAAAGTTGGAAATAATTTAAATGTCCATCTGTAGGGGGTTTGCTTAAATAAATCAGTGTATCCTTCAAGCGGAATCCTGGACCAGGTAGTATAAGGACTATGGTAGTTTAAGGACAATGGGGTGGACCTACATGTAGGTACTGACATGAAAATATATCCATCATACGTGGCTAAGAAAAAAATCAGAATACAAAGTAGGCTATTTATGTTAGATAACATACTACATATATATATATATATCATACATTAACAAACATCTACGCAGATAGATATTTCTTAATTTAAATGAGAAACAAACTCTAAACTCTTTCGATAAATAAGAAATCTAGCAGAATCATTGGTTTTATTCACCTGGGGTGGTGGTTTTAACTTCCACCACCTCACAGAAATTGTCCATGCCGGAAAACAAAGTGTCTATTGCAGCATTCTCAGTGGACACAGATCGATACCTTAGACCATCAGTCAGAGTCCCAGACCTCCAGGTCCCTGGGGCCGCCTCTGCACACCCAGCGCCCAGCCCTGCAGCCAGCCTGGCTCACGGGCCGCCCATGTTTGAGGAACAGGGTGAGGACAGTTCCATGATGTGGATTAGATTTTGTTTTCTGGAGCTCTAGGGAAAGGGGGAATGTCTTCTCCAGCTCACTTTGCTGAGGTGTCTTTCACCGACGGGCAGGAGGGTGAGCAGTTCTCAAGACCACAGGTGAGCATCCCATCAGTTAGCACCAAGAGAAAAGAAGGCAAGTTCGAAACGCCCAAAACAATGTGGAAAGAGTAAGATACTAACAAACATGATGCACGCCACGTTTCTCATGGCTTATGTGCATTTCAAAGTCTAAACGGATTTTTACAAAATTGTTATTTCTGGTGATCTCTGGTGGGGGGGCGGCTGCCAGGGGGGCTGTAACCCTTCCTTTTATATTCTTCTCTATTGCTTTAATATTTTTCCAACAAGTGTGTATGTCTTTTATACTCGGGGAAAAAAAAACAACTTTAATTTCGAGAAAATAACAGCAAGGCCACCTAAAACAGAAGCAGGGAGGACAAGCCTTGGCCAGGGGCATGCTCTGAGACTTGTGGTTTCTGCTCCATGGGGCCAGGCTCCCTGCGGTCGAATCAGCCAGTGGTGGGCAGCCGGCCCGAGAGAGCCCCGAGAGATGGACGGTCCCTCTGCCTCCCCACATAGGTTGGCCCAGGCCAGAACTGGGTGGGCCTCGGTGACTTGGCACCATTTCTGCGTTGTGGGTCATTGGCTGGCACTCAGTCATTTACTAAATGCCTTTTGACACCAACTTAGTGCCAGGTCTGGAACCAGGTCCTAGACATAAAGAGCTAAATAAGTCTCGGTCTTTGGGGCAACAGGCAATTACCAGACTGTGCACTGTACCATTGAGGGGGGTCCAAAGAGATTCTGGGAGTTCCAAGGAGGAAGGTAAGAGACCCTTCCTGGAATCCTTGGATCTGCCTGAGCTGAGTGGTCCAGGACGAGTTGGTATTGGCTAGGACAAGAAAGAGGGGAGGACATGCCAGGTAGAGGGCTCAGCAAAGACAAAGGCATGGAGCCGTGAAAGGGGAAATAGATGAGGTGAACGTGGGCACGTGGAGGGGTTCCCCAGAGGGGTATGAGCGCAGAAGGCTAAGGCCAGATTAGGAAGACTTCAGGAACTAAACCTCAAAATCTGAACTTTACCCTGAAGGCCGCTGAAAGAATTAAACACAATCAGACCGGCATCTTGGAAAAATTGGCAGAAGGAAAGGTAGACTGGGAAGGGCCTAGAGTCAGGGACACCATTTAGGAAACTGGTGGACTAATCCAGGTGAAGAGAAATGAAGCCTCAATCGGGGCCGTGGCTGAGACACAGAGAGGAGAAGCCATGTTCGAGAAGTGTTAGGGAAATAAAATATGAACTCGGTGATTAGATGGGTAGGGCTCCAGAAAAAGATGTCAGAGATGGTCCCCAGGCTTCTCTCTGGGGTGATGGTTGGAGAGATGGGGCGCAGGAAAGGAGAGTGTCTTCTTGTTGAGAGGCAGGTGATGAGTTGAGCGGGCAGAATTCCAGGGGCCACGGGCGTGGGAGGTGATCCCTGTGCAGGGACCAACTACAAACTGGGACTGGGGACCCCGGGCAGCCTGCGCCCCGGGGAGTTCCACGAGAAGGGCTCCCTGCAGTCCACGGCCGGGGCCGTAGGGAGGGCCGGTCTTCGCTGTCCTCATGCTCACTCTCGCCCACCCCTCCACGTCCCCCAGATCTCTGACTTGCAGCCGGGGAAGAGTTACGTGTTCCAGGTTCAGGCCGTGAATTCGGCAGGTCCGGGACAACCGTCCATGCCCACCGACCCCATACTCCTAGAAGACAAGCCAGGTAGGGGCGGGCAGAGGTGCCAGTGCCCCATGGCCGGGCTGCGCCACCGAGGACAGGCGGGGGCCAGAGGAGGGCCGGGAGAAGCATGTGGATCTGTAGCAGGAAGGGGCCCCCTCCCACTGCCCCCTCCACGTCATCCAGCTCTGCCTTTCCTTCTTTCCTGTTTCTTTCTGTGGGACCCCAAGAGATGAGCGTTTCTTTCTCTTTGATGGGGTCTTCCCTTCTTTCATATGCCGTATTCATAAATTCACACAACGCTTTGTGGATGTTTAAAGTAATACCCAACAGCATTCCGGCTACCCCATGAGGCTTTGTCTGTCTTGCAGTCACAACTCCTGAGGTCCCCTCCTACCACACACGCCAGGTGCTGAGCTAGATCCTCACACGGCCCTGGTCCTCCCCACAAGCCCCTGAGTGAGGAATCACTGCCCCCACCTTAGAACTGATTTTGTTGTAGCTCCGAGGTTAAGTGATCTGGTCACACAGCTAGTCCATGACGGAATCACTCGGCTCTGCGAACTGTAAAGCACGTTCTCTTTCCATTCTTTTCCTTATTCATTCATTACTTATTATTCTTTTACCAACACATCTTTGGTGATGCCCACATTACAATGGGGACACAGCAGTGATGAGAAAGCAAGGCCCCTGCTCGCACATAGGGGAGGGGCAGGATGGACAGGAAACAAGGAAATGATGATCAGGTGATGATTTAGGAGGGTAGTAAGTGCTATAAAGTAAATGAGCAGGGTGGTATGGTGAGATGGGGCTTACTTTAGCCAGAGCAGTCAGGGAGGGCCTCCCTGAGGAGGTATGACATTTGAGTTGAGAAGGAGCTGATCACAAGTCCTTGGAGGCCACAGCAAGGAGACAGGGGGTTATTATTTTATTCAAGCACAATGGGCAGCCATGGGAAGGTTTAGCAGGGAGGTATATTCTCTGGTTTATTGCTTCTAAACGTTCCATGCCCCCCTGCCCTTGGATCCTGCCCTCAGATGCCCGAGAGATCAAGGTTGGTGTGGATGAAGAAGGCTTTATCTACTTGGCTTTCGAAGCTCCTGAGGCCCCTGACTCAGCAGAGTTTCAGTGGTCCAAGGACTACAAGGGCCCACCAGACCCCCAGAGGGTCAAGATCGAGGAGAAAGCTAACAAGTAAGTGAGAGGAGAGGGTGCGGCCTAACCATCCCCAGGTCCCAAATGTTGGCAGGTGAGCTCATGGGTGAGACCACCTGGCGGGACTCACAGATAACGGACCTGACAGGGGCTGCCTGATCCCTCTCCAAGGATGATGCCACCACCTTGGGGAGCAATGAGGGGACAGTGCATTTAAGGACAGACATTCATTAGCAGTTCTTCTTCTGCAAGGAATGGCAGGTGCCTTCGCACGCGTGCTTCCAGGGAGACCTTGGTCTCTAGCCTGGGCGCTTGCAAATGCTGACTTGCTCTTAAAAGTTGTCTGGGCTCAGCATCCTCATCTGTAAAAAGAGGGGTTGGGACCAGATGTCAAATGTCCCCACATCTCCCTCCCCCAGCGCCAGCAGCTCTGGCTTCAGCCCAGTCCAGACGATGACTTGAGCCCTGGGGGGAGAGACTGGGCAGTGCGGCCAATGAGAAGAGAGCCTGGCTAACGGGGCCATTGAAGGGGCCGGGCCAGAGCTGCCCTGGGTAGGGCTCCCAATGGCAGGGCAAGGAGGCAACCACCCCTGCTGCCTCCCGGGGCCAGGGCTGTGGCGGGGGGACGGGGCCTCCAGCTCCCAGGCCTCCAGTGCACAAGGCACCTCCCTGAGTCTCTGCTCTCCTCTGTCTGCCAGGTCCAAGGTCATCCTGAAAGAGCCTGGCCTTGAGGACTTGGGCACCTACTCCGTGGTGGTCACCGATGCTGATGAAGACATCTCGGCCAGCCACACGCTGACGGAGGAAGGTAAAGCCCCCACCCCACTGCCGCCTCCCCAGAGAGACGGGCCCAGAGGGTGTCCCAAACACAAATGTCCCCAGAGGCTGGCAAGAAGAAACAAAAATTAATAAAGCAGCAATTTCCAGAGAAGGAAGCCCATTCAGCCAGCCAGGCAATTAATCAGGATTTATTGAGCACCTGCCGTGTGCCAATGGGGATTCCATCAGTGGGCACAAGAGTCAAAAATCCCTGCTTGGTGGAGTTCACATCCTTCTTGTCTCTCTTTCCTTTTTCTACGTTCGATAAATGCAAAGGTGCCAGAATCCTTTCACCTTCTTCTGTAGCCCCAGAAATACAACAGTGCAGTGTGAGCATAGATTGCAAATGGCAGCTGGTCTGAGGAACGAAGGTGACAATAGGGAGCAGTGGGGACTGTGGCAAACCAGAGAGTAGATGCCGCGTCTCAAGGGGCATCCATGTTTGATGATTTAAGCAGAACTGGAGCCGGTGCGGATGATGACAAGACTCACTCTCTGCTGTCTCCAGAGTAACTGAGGGACAGCCCATTGCCTCCCCTGCTGGTTGCTCAGGAGACCCTCTGATTTTGTTAAGAAGCAGAAGCCAGACAGGCTCAGGTTCCAATTCCAGCTCCACAGTTTCCTGGCTCTTTGATGTCGAGCAAGTCATGTCACCCCTCTGGACATCAGCTTGCTCATCTGTAAAGGGACATTATAATCCCCCCTGGCTGCCCCAACTGAAACAATGTTACGCACACACAATTCTAGGCACACGAAAGCCATCCACAAACAGGGTATGTTTGGGTTTTGTTTTATTTTGCTTTTACTTGCCATGAGTCCAGACTCATCATACTAAGGACTCTGGGGCTTATACGGGAAAATGAAGTATGGGCTCTACCCCTGCCAATTCTTCCATCCACACATATTTATTGAGCACCTACTGTGTGCCAGACACTCATGTAGGTCCAGAGCTCAGCTTAGCAGAAGAGACAAGTCTACACACCTAACACACAGAAGCAGTGAGCGAAGAGACAGCACCCCACCGAGCTGCCCTAGCGACTTGTAGACTGAAGTGCTCAGGAGAGGGGCCAGACCCTCCAAGGTGGGACAGCATATTACAGTGAGGGAACACTGGGGCTCAGGGACCAGTGAGCCTGGAGTGGTGGGAGGTGGGCAACAATGCTCGCCCCACAGCGTTGTGTGAGGACTAGTGACGTAACGTGGAGCCTGGCACTTGGTGGGCCCTTCTTGGAGGAGGTGACACTTGATCTCAGGGTGGCCCGCAGCAGCCCCCCCTTCCCCCTTGGTGCCCCGGGGCCAAGGCCCACAGTGCTCACCATCACCTCCTGTGTAGCAAACGACTCCGGGTTGAGGGGGGAGTCTCTTGGGATGGCTCCCGTGGACCCCACTGCCCAGGCATTTCATTCTCTTTGGTTTTTTCCCCTTGTTCCTTCCTGTCCCAGAGTTGGACAAGCTGAAGAAGTTGAGCCATGAGATCAGGAACCCAAGTAAGCTGGGCCCACTGGGGTGTCCTGAGCAGAGCTGAATGGGGTGGAGAGCCAGAACCTAGCGGAGGGGCAGAGGACGGGAACATCATGGGGCTGGAGAGCCAGGGGCCCAGGGAGTCAGCAGTCCATGAGAGGGAAAGGGGCGGCTGGCAGGGAGGGGAGGGGGTACAAAGGAAGGCAGAGCAGATGGTTTCGTCTCCTTGTAATCATTATCATTGGCTCTTTAGTAGTTTGGATTTTGGATCATCTAAACCTCTACTTCCCTGTTCTTCTCCTACAAAATAGCTCTTGATCTTCTTGCTTTACTTCTCTTAAATTCAATCCAGTTCATTACAAATCAGTGCAACATGAGTGAGTGGCATGGCCTTCAGACGCTTCAAGCACTTTGCCCGTTAAATGCCCAGGGTGTGCTCAAGGTGGGGCTGGTCGGGAATGAGGAGGGGAGAAGGGTGCCCCACTCACCCCTCCTCCGTGTCCTCTGCCTCGCAGCGATCAAGCTGATCTCCGGCTGGAACGTTGACATCCTCGAACAAGGAGACGTGCGGCTGTGGCTGGAAGTAGAAAAGTTATCTCCGGCCGCTGAGCTGCATCTAATCTTCAACGAGAAGGAGATCTTCAGCTCACCGGTAACTGGGGGCTCAGACTCTTAGGGGAGGTACCCCTGCCCGGGATGTCCGCGTCCCAGCACCGCCCCCTAGTGCACATTTCAGAAACAGCCACATGCTTTGGCTGTCCCAGGGATGGGGTGAGGGTGGGACACCTGGCTTTTAGTTGTGGTGGAGGGCTCAGGGCTAGCTGCCCGCCAATGCAAGGACTCTCCCACAGATAAAGAATGCCCATGCCCCCCCCCACACACAACTTTTGAATATTTTACCATTCTTAAGATTAAAAACCTACATTCATGCTCATAATTATCCAAGCCTAGACCCTAATTCTGTAATATAAATACAACGGATTTTTGCACAGTTTGGGGGTTCTTTTAAAGATTTTCTTTTTATTTATTTGAGAGAGAGAGAGAGAGCACAACCAATGGGAAGGGGCAGAGGGAAAGGGAGAAGAAGACTGCCCGCTGAGCAGGGAGCCTGATGTGAGGCTTGATTCCAGGACCCTGAGATCATGACCTGAGCCCAAGGCAGACGCTCAACTGACTGAGCCACCCAGGTGCCCCTGCACAGTTTTAATATACACCAAATAGAGACTTATTCTACAAGCCACTTTACCTACGCTCTTTCGTTCATTTTCCTGTTCTTCTCGTACAAAATAGCTTTTGATCTTCTTGCTTTACTTAATTTCCCTTAAATTCAAACCAGTTCATTATAAATCAGTGCAACATGAGTGAGATTATGTTTGAGCATCTACTATTGAAATACATATGGCTTTTATTTCTTCGTCATATTACAGTGGTGGTATTACATTGCTTTTCTGGGGAAAAAAATCATGTGTGTAGGTTGTATTAGATTGAGCCACGAGTTGCCCATAATCAACTGTTTTTACAAACATGGCAATTTCGATCTCAGGAGAGATTCAATCATGACATCATGTTATTTGCACATTCCATCTCTGGGTGGCAAAGTGGCCATCAGAAGATATATGTTACAGAGAGGGGCACCAGTTCCAACAGAGGAGAAAGAGCTCAGGGCTAGATGTCAGAAGACTCATACCCACCTCCTGAGGGCTGTGTGCCCTTGGGCAGCTCTCTTCACCGCTCTGTGCCACAGTTTCTGTATCTGTACAATGACAGTTGGTTGTCCCAGAATCAGAAGAAGCAAATGAGAAAACTGATGCGAAAGTTCTGCATAAAGATTAATCATGACCTTGGCACATGGTAGAGGATGTGTGACCAAGTCTGCACTCTGCAGCGCACAGCATTGGGACTGTTGGTTTTCCCTACAGAAAAATAAAACCAGATGGCTCCCTCAAATCATACATACAAATAAATCCAGAGGGAATACAATCCTAAATGTGGAAAATAAAACTTTTTTTTTAAGATTTTATTTATTTGAGAGAGAGTGAATGAGAGAGAGAGAAAGCACATGAGAGGGGGAAGGGTCAGAGGGAGAAGTAGGCTCCTCACCGAGCAGGGAGCCCGATGCGGGACTCGATCCAGGGACTCCAGGATCATGACCTGAGCCGAAGGCAGTCGCCCAACCAACTGAGCCACCCAGGTACCCCGGAAAATAAAACTTTTAAAAACTGTTAGAACACGACAAAATGTAAATGAGTGTTAATTCTGGGTAGCAGGGCACCTGGGTGTCTCAGTCGTTAAGCGTCTGCCTTTGGCTCAGGTCGTGATCCCAGGATCCTGGGATGGAGCCCCGCATCGGGAGGCCTGCTTCTCCCTCTCCCACTCCCCCTGCTTGTGTTCCCTCTCTCATTGTATCTCTGTCAAATAAAATCTTTAAAAAAAGAAAACTTCTGGGTCACAAGTACACAGGCATTTTTTATATTATCCTTTATACTTTTATGGGGATTTGTAGAAAGAAGTAGAAAATGTGGCACCGTAGGGGTTGGGGGCTTATTATTAATTGCAATTAATTCAAGCACCCAAGACTCTTTCCTGTGCCTGCTGGGCCCCATGGGTGTTCCCAGGACCCCCGCCCCGGTCTCCAAAGGCTTCTCACTCGGCACATATCACCCCCCAAGTCCAAGTACGCCCTGATTTGTGCCCCACAGCACAAATCCCCTGGGATAGGAAAAGGGCAAAAAAGATTCTCCGGGTTTATTCTCCCCAGAACCGCAAAATCAATTTTGTCCGAGAGAAGGGCCTGGTGGAAGTGATCATCCAGAACCTGTCGGAGGATGACAAAGGGTCCTACACCGCTCAGCTCCAGGATGGAAAAGCCAAAAACCAGATCACCCTGGCACTGGTGGATGACGGTCAGCCACGCCCAACCCCCACCCCTGCCCCAAGCCCGACCTCAGCTCTCGGCTCTCCGCTCTGGGGCTTTCTGTCCATCTTCCTGCCCCTCTCCGGACCTGCGCTCCCGCCGGCTCAGGCCAGTTCCTCCCTCTGTGTTCACAGATTTTGACAAACTTCTGAGGAAAGCAGAAGCTAAGAGAAGAGACTGGAAGAGAAAACAGGGTAAGAACCGCTGGGGTGAAGTTCAAAAGAGGCCAGTGGTCAGTGCTGGGGACCTGCTGGGGACCTGCTGGATCCCTCAGCCCCGCTGGGTCCCAGAGGGAGGGCCACTGCAATGCAATCCAGTTCTGTCCCCGTGCAAGAGTGACACTGAGAGTCAATCCAGCCCTGAGAGTGACACCTCCTTACACTTCGCTCCCTAGCACCCAGCTTGCCTCGCCGCAGTCCCTGCCTTGGAGGGGGCCACTCTGGGGGGCCTGTGGTCACTAGCTGCCCCCCCCCCCCCGACTGCCCGCCCCCCGCTGGCTGCCCCTCTCGCCACCAGGTGGCGCCCTGGAGGAGCCTGGAGCCCTGACGGTGGGCGTGTTTGTTTTGCGCTTCCAGGTCCGTATTTCGAGGAGCCCTTGCAGTGGAAGGTCACGGAGGACTGCCAAGTGCTGCTGACCTGCAAGGCAAATCCCCGCCCCTGCCTCCAGCCCTGCCCCCTGGCCCAGTGCGGGGAGTGTGCGGCTTGTCCCCAAGCCTGGGGGCTGTCCTTGCCCACTTCCCCGAATTCCTGTGCTTGGCTGACCCCAAGGAGCAGTAGCCCCAGGGAGACCACATTTAACTGGAAAACAAAACTATCCCCCCACTCCCACCCCGCAAGAGCCCACGGAGCCGAATTAGTGTGGTTTGGATCAGCCTTCAGCGGGATCTCCCTGCTGTTCTGGGAAGGGGTTCTGTGGGGCCTGGGCATCTGGGAGCAGCAAGTGAGGGGTCTATATATTGAGGGGGATTCCCTGATGTTTATTAGTAGTCTTGCCAGACCCTGTGCTCAGTGTTGTGAGATAAGCATGGATCAGAAAACAAGTAGAGAAAGAGCTCTAGACCACACCTAAGAGGTAGAGTCTAGAGCATGGTTTGAACCTAGTCTGTCTGACTGCAAAGCTGGGGCTCCTTCTCAGCACCCAGCAGCCTCTTTAGATGACTGGGGAAGGGCAGGAAGGGCAGGGGAGAGTGCCCTCCCAGAATCATATCCATTCAGCGAACTCAAAGTCCCTACTATGCGCCAGATACTCTGCATGGCACTGGACATACAAAGATGAAGTGGGGTCTCCTTAGGCCTCTAGGAGCCCAGGGGTCTGAGGCAGGATCCTTGGAAAACAGCATGCCTCCTGCTGTGATCCAGACACGTGCCAGAAATTGGCTAATCATGATTGGGGCACTCTGGCGTGCTTCAAGGAAGGCCTCATGGAGGAGGTGACATCTAACTTGCATCTGTAAGAGGCATAGGCACTTACAAGGAAAAATGGAGGAGGGAAGAGATCAAAAGGCGGAGGGAACACCATTAGTGAAAATCCAGAATGCAGAACCAGTGGAGGAGATATGGTGTGAGGAATAGCTGAGACCCAGGAAGGAATTAGCTAAGAGTGGGGATGGGGGAGAGTTAGGTTTGTGGGGGGAAAAAAAAGATCCGATGAGTCGAGTTTTTACTTAAAAAGAGAAAGTGTGAGGGAGACTCTTCATTCCCCACCTCCCTCAGGCGACCAACACCAAGAAGGAAACCCACTTCCAGTGGTTCTTCCAGAAGAGAGAGACACCGGACGGTCAGTACGACCCAGAGACTGGAGTAGGAACTCTGTGCATCGAAGAGGTAAGCGCAGCTCCAGCTTCAGGTCTCACACACACACACACCCCCCCGCCCCAGGCAGCACCCAGAGCAGTGGGCACAGAGTCCGGAGCAGGGCCAGGACCAGGGTGAAGCAAGTGAGGCACTCACTTCGAGCACAAAATGTACAGGGGCACTAAAAACTCAGTAATCAAAATAAATAACATTTCATGCAGTATTTTTTAATCAAAATTAATGCAAAAAAATAAAAGCCCATGGAGGGGGAAATAGCAAGATTTTAAATAAAGACAGAAACAGTAATACTGATTTTTCCTTTTGTTTGGATTCCATTTCTGGCCCTGCCACTGTGTGGCCTGGGGCTAGTCACTGTCCTTCTGTGACCTTGGTTTTCATCTGTAGCATGAATGGGTCAGAAGGGAGGCTGTCTCTCAAAGGTTCATTCCCACCTCAACCAACAGTCTGGGATTCGGGACAGGAAGGCTCTCTCTGTGGGGGGCAGGGCTGGGCAGAGCAAAGCAGGGCTGGAGCTCCCTTCTCCAGCCCATGACCCCCTCCTGGCCTCCAGAGGAGGGTGGCCTGGTTACGATCGAAACACAAGGCTTGTTCTCAAACATTCAGTGCTTCCCTGCCCTGCTGCTGGTTTCTGTGGCCTCACGAGGCGCCCGGGAGGACTGGAGCAAATGCAGGTTTGCTGACTGGGAAGGAAATAATGATTTCAGGGTCTTCCCCCAGATCCTGGCCAGGACTTGGCCTTTGTCACCACAGTGCAAGCTCCTCGCACAGAGCTTAGCAGCTACTGAGGCTTATTACAGCAGTCTGTCTAACTGGCACAGAATTTTCTGGCTTCTAAAACGTTACCTCCCTTGATCCTCACAGCAACTACAGCACATAGCCAGGCAAGGATGATGCCACCATTTTACAGATGAGTAAATGGAGGCTCAGAGGGTTTACATACCAAGACACAAGGCTAGAGAGTGGGGTCAGAAGCCACTCCAATCATTCTCCCCCCAGGCTTGGCTGGGACTTTGGAGCCTTCACTGGGAAGAGAGGGGGGGACATAAGAGAGGACTATTGGGGTTCAGCCCTTCGATCCCCAGGTTACGAGCTGTCTCTGCCTTGGATTCTGCGTCAAAACACACTCTGTAGAGATGGTCAGGGTGGGAGGGCCCCTTGGAGGGGACAGGGAAGCAGAGAGTACTTCCCGGGGCCTGAAGCAGATGCTTCAAAAGCACAATCCAAGTTCTTGCTTTGCTGAGTGTTAGTTCAGACTTCATTTGGGGATGATGAGCATGTGCCAGAAAGGAGCCCCTTGTCCTGGGCCGAAGATAACACACTTCCTTCTGGAGAAATGCAGAGGGGTCCCTGGGTCCAGGGAGAATGAAAGCTCAGATGATTCTGCAAGGAGAGTTCCTCATGCTCTACTTGGCGCGGCTGCCTGTGAATCCAAATGTGGGGTGTCTGCTTCTGCCCTCAACTCCCCCTCACCCCCACCCCTAGGCCCAGACAAGCTCTGAACTTGGAATCAAAGAGCTCTGGAGCTAGAAGGAGCCTTAGCGATCACCCATTCCAGATGGGTAAACTGAGGCCAGAGAGGAGAGGAGTTTTGCCTGAGATCATGCAGAGAGTTAGCGACAGGCCTGGAGTCCAGGTTGATTTGCACTCCTTCCAGAACCCATTCTGACACCATCATCTCTCATTTTTCTTTCCAGCTGTCCAAAGAGGACAAGGGAGTTTATAGAGCAACGGTTTCTGACAATCGAGGGGAGGATGACACCATACTGGACCTCACAGGTGAAGGTAGGAACTGGCGATGTTAGAGATGGGCCAGGAGGACCCAGGGGATCACACAGAATCAAAAGATGTGATATGACCTGTGGGGTAGAACGTATGGGATCCCCATATCACTTGGGGGCAACAGAGAGGCTAAGTGACCTGCCCAGGGCTGCACAGCTGGTCAGTAGCAGGGGCCTGGACTCTGACACCAACACCCAAGTTCTCTGCAATCTACCAGTGAGCCTAGGCTTTAAGACCCAAAGCCAGAGTACACTCCTCCACCCCACACTGGGCCCCAGACTCCTCATCAGGCTGGTTGGCCCAGCCTCAAGAAAACTGTCAGGCTGGCCCATTTGCCCTCCATCCATGGTGCTCCCCTGCCCCATCAATCAGTGAGTGCCCCAGACCCCCTCACCCCAAGCCATGGGAGTCATTCTGCAGAGCTCCCTGTGCCCTGAGCTGTTCGTGAGTTCCACCAGCCTTTTCCAGGGACATGCTCACCCCTGGCACGTCCCTGGGAGGGGCCTACATCAGCTGACCGTTCTCTCTGTCTTCCTCTAGCCCTCGATGCCATCTTCACTGAGCTGGGCAGGATTGGTGGTAAGCAAGCCTCCCTCCGCACTTTGCTCAGCCCTGTCCTGATGCAAACAGCCTCCAGGGCACCTCCAACCATTTCCAACTTCAAAGATTGAGGGAGAAGTTCCTGCCTCCTCGCAATGCCACGTTCCCCCCAGCACACCCCCAGAGCAGGGTGAGCTGGCTGGCCCCAAAATGTGCCGCCCAAAGGACGCTGGCCTTCTCCTTTGCCTCCGCAGCCCTCTCTGCGAGCCCACTGAAAATCCAGGGGACCGAGGAGGGGATCCGGATCTTCAGCAAGGTCAAGTACTTTGACATCCAGTACATGAAAACCACCTGGTTCCACAAGTGAGTTGGCCTTCCCCTGGAGCCCTAGCCAGGCTTGGGGGGTAGAGGGTGGGGGAGGACAGGCAGCATCCGCCCCGGAGCCCAGTCCCAAGGGGTTGGCAGAGACAAGGTCTCCCACCAGTCGCGCTGTCCACAGAGGGAGTCACGGATAGGGAACAGCAATTAAAGGCACAGAAGGGAGGTTCCCCAGGGAAGGTCGGAACCCTAGTGATAAAAGCAGTTTTCCAGAACATCCATGGCCACAGAAGGATCATTGTCTTAGAGCAGCATCTGGGAACTGGGGGAGGGAAGGAAAACTAGATGGTCAGGTGGGTCAAGGTTGCCCTTTTGGGTCTTTGCAGACCTAGCAAACTCAGGCAGCTGGGCTGAGGGAAGAGGTACAGGCAGAGGGACCTGTGGGGCTGACGACTGACTGACTGCCAGGGCTTGAAGGCAGGATGGATAGGTTACCCACAGAGACTGGCTGGCAGCCAGGGGCTAAGTGACCACAGACAGTTTGAGAGCATTCTTTTCCCAGGGCTGCTTATTATCTGCATGCCTCAGCCTCGCAGAGCAGACATTACTGCACCTGCCCTATGGAGAAGGCTAGACTGACTTGGTCAAGTTTGTCAAATGCGTGAGAGCCCAAACCAAGGACTCCTTTCCCAGCTAGAGTTACTGAGCCCAAGGATCCAGTCCAGAGGTGTCACCTCTGTGACCCAACACTGAAGACATGGTGTCTCCAGGAATGACGTTTAAGTAAAGAAAGGAAGGAGTTTCTATGGTTTTTAAGGGCTGGGGAAGGGTGATTGTTCGAAGAAACACTAGAAGGGTTTGAGCTGAGGAGAATGACAAGGTGAGGAAGTGACCCCCGAGGGTGGAGGAGGTGGTGGGCACTGACCCGGGAGCGCCGTTTCCTTGGATCCCTAGCCTACAGGACGTGTCACAAGTCCAGACTCGGCATTGGAACATAGCTGATGTGCCACAGATTTGCTGAACAAACAAACGAACGAACGAATGAATGAATGAATGAATGATAGATGGATGGCCAGCCCACAGATCTGGAAACAAAACCCCAGGAGAGGAGTTTGGGGTAGGGGGTGTCTGTAGCCCCACAGCCAGCCAGCACGATGAGCTGAGCCGAGTCAAACGCTTCTTTGTCCTCATATCCAGAGAAAAGCGCCTGGAGAGTGGTGACCGCGTAAGGGCTGGCACCATGCTGGATGAGATCTGGCTCCACATCCTGGACCCCAAAGACTCAGACAAGGGCAAATACACCCTGGAGATAGCCGCGGGGAAGGAAACCCGGCAGCTCTCAACTGATCTCTCGGGACAAGGTGAGCTGGCCACAGAGAAACCTGTTTAGAAAATCCCATGGTCTTTGCGGGGGGAAGGGGACTCCTATCTCCCCACCCAATCCGGGCACTGCCCCGAGAGAACACAGGGTGGGGAGGACAGTGGAGGAACAGTGGGCGCAAAGCCCTGTACCTGCAGGTCACAGGGGCTGAGGGGCTGACGCTCCCCTTCCCTGCCCCTCTTTCCTTCTGGCAGCTTTTGATGATGCTTTGGCTGCGCACCAGAGACTGAAGTAAGTGCCCTTTGCATTTCTTGTGTGAATCATAGGCCCCTGGGGATATGGCATGAGCTGGGTACAGGACCCCTTCCCGGGAGCCTTGGCCAGCTCCACCTTTCCCTTGTCACCCCCCCACCCCTACCCAGGGCAGGCTTGATCTTTAACAAATGAAACTCGAGCCTTTTTCCCATTTCTGTTTTTCAGAGCCTTGGCCATCATTGAGAAGAGTAAGTCCCCTCGTATTTCTGTTGTTCTCGTGTCTGGGTTTGGGGCAGCTTCCCATGAGTTTATGCCTCCCAGCAGGGATCTGAAGTCCCGGTTCCCCCGTGGGGTCTGTGTGGCTGTGGGCGGCGGCAGCACAAAGGCAGACGGATGGATAAGGGGTCCAAGGATAGCGGAGATGGTGGGTGTGGACCGAGCAGGCTCACAGACAAGGTCAAGGGCAGCAGCCGGGGCCTGAAAGGCCAGGACTGACAGGAATGAGGCTGGGCAGGCTCTCTCGTGAGGCCTGGGGAAGGGACGACCTCCGGAGCTGAAGCCGGTCTGGCTGGCGGCGCACTGGGGCCTCACCTGGTCCGGAACACAGGCCCAACCCCAGAGGGACGTGGTTTGGCCGCTGAGCAGCAGGGATGCCACCGCCAAGTCCACATACTTTAGCTTCATCACGTGTCCAGTCAGTTCCTCCTTCCCCGCTCTTGAGGGCAGGGGCACCCCACTATCCCCTCCAGGTACCATCCATTATAAGGATCACTTCAAGGCAATAACAGAAGCACAGTATGTCCCCCATCTTCTGTTTGGGAAGGCAAGGAAACATGTCACGCAAATTTAAAGATTTCCACCCAAAATGCTGAAAAGAGAGAAAAGAAAACATGGCTTAAAAAGAACCCCAACTCTGTGGGACCTGATTCTGGGAAGCAGTGGCAGGAATTCATTCATCACTGGAGTCTCTCTGTTCCCTTCCAGATCGTGCCAAAGTGGTGAGGGGCCTGCCAGATGTAGCCACCATCATGGAAGATAAGGTAGAGAGCAACCCCAGCCTGTGGCGAGCAGTACCCCCTCTGCACTCCCTCTGTACCCATCAGAGATCATGATACAGAGTAGCACCGTGGATTCAAGAGCCAAAGGAGCTGGCTCCACCAGAGCCTGGCCGAGGGACCACAACTTGCTGGTCGCGTGTGGTATAAAGGAAACACTGAGCCTGGTGTCAGGCCCCTGGGGGTGTTCATCCCACCTCTGGAGGTGGCCCTGGGCATCACAGACTTTTGCCTGTGAACTTCCATTTCCATTTCCGTAGGAGTTCTACTAGATGATCCCTAAAAGCCCCTCTAGACCTGAAAGTATGCAAGCCTATTGTTCTAGAAAATGATCGCTCATGTTTGTATGGTGCTTACTTTGTGCCAGGCACTGTTCCATATACGTGTACATACTTTCGTTTGTTTAACCATCAAGGCAACCATGGGAAGTAGAGTATTATTACCACTCTTAGTCACTCTTTATAGCTGAGCAAACTGAGACCCAGAGAGGTCAAGAGACTTTCCTAGGGTCACACAGCTGGAAGGGACAGAGCTGAGATTCACAGAGTCTGCATGTGCTCAGCTCCAGACAGTGTTTGATCATTACACTATAGTGCTCTGTGTTAGAGCTTGTTCAAGAATTTTCATACCCAATTCATAAGCCTTCGTATTAAAGCAATATAGTCTTATTTGCATGGTAAAATCATAATGGCATATATGCGACAAAAAGCAATAAAGCAAAATTCAGGCCAATGTGGGCAGATGATTGCTAGGGTAATGATGGTCTGAAATTCTAACTAGTAAGTATTTCTGTAGAAAACTTGAGGATGGAGGATGTGGGATTAAAATAAAATGTCTCTCCCTTTAATGTTCTCCTTTTATGGGTTACAATAGAACACAGGCAATAAATTTATCACCAGGAACAACTTGTACTGGGAGCTGTCTGGGGGAGTGAAGGTGAATGCCAAGTGTGATTAGAAGGAGGCGAGACTGAGCATTCCCTTCCTGTCCTCTCCTACAGACCCTGTGCCTGACCTGTGTCATCTCGGGAGACCCCACCCCTGAAATCTCTTGGATAAAGAATGACCAGCCTGTCACCTTCCTTGACCGCTACCGCATGGAAGTGAGGGGTTCGGAGGTCACCATCACCATCGAAAGGGTCAACAGTGAGGACAGTGGGCGCTACGGCGTCTTCGTCAAGAATAAGTATGGCTCTGAGACGGGCCAGGTCACCATCAGCGTGTTTAAGCACGGGGAGGAGGCCAAGGTGCTGAAGAAGGCGAGAGGACATGCTGAAGCACCACCTGTGGTCTAGTCTGCATGGACCAGCGGGGTCAACCAGCATGTCACAGCCTGGCACAGGCCATGGGGGCAGGCAGGGGGGAAGGGGACAGGGTGGAACCCAGGATGGGGGGGAAGCAGGGATGAGAGTGGAGCGAGCACACCAAAGCACAGAAGCAAAGACCTCGCTGGGGTCCTGAACGGTCTCGGGGTCGTGGGGTCGGCAAGACTCCGCTCCCAGTCCAAACTCTGCGTGAGCCTCGCCTTTCTCATCTGCTAAATGGGAATTCCTACTCCAAGGGATTGTTTCTGAAAAACCCTTTATCAACCATATTCCAGGGGTTCTCAACAAGAGGCACTTTGCCTTCCGGGGGGACATTTGGCCATGTCCAAACTTTTGGTTGTCACAACCAGAGGTGTCTTCTGGCATCTGGTAGGTAGAGGCCAAGGATGCTACTAAACCATAGCTCCCCGTCACGTAGAATTATCGGACCCCAAAGGGCAATGGTACCGAGGTTGAGGCGTCCTGCCGTAAATGGTTGGATGGCCATATCCCTCCTTTAGGGGTCTGTATTTTCAATTCCCTTCAGTTCAACAAACATTCATCCGAGCTCCAGCTGTGCCAGGCGGAGGAGATCACTGGAAGCTCAAAGATAAATGATATGCAGGCCCCACCCTTGAGGCTTCAGCACAGATGAAGAGACAGACCTGGATACAAAAGACTCCAGGACAGGCAGATAAGGATGACAAAACGGATCCAAAGAAAGTGCCATTAGTGGTCAGAGGAGGGAGACAGATGTCCGTCCCAGTGGGGGAAGGTGGGCTTTAAAACACCTTCACGGACCTAGCGGAATTGGTGTTGGGCCCTGAAAAACGAGTCCAATTTGGCAACGGTATTGGGAGGACATTTCCGGAGGTGGGGCGATGCTGCTTAGCTGGCCTTGGGTGCCAGGTTGGAGAGGACAACGACCTCAGGACCTCTCCCAGCTCGGGGCCTCTGCCTGGCGTGATAGATACTGGTTGGCCTTGCCCAATGGACCTCAATCCAGAGCTGGGCATGTCTCAGCCCTCCTGTTTCTGTCTTTTTTTAAAATAAGATTTGGAGGGAGTGGGGTTTATAAAATTATAGATGTTTGTTGTAATAGTTTGGAAAACCCCAAAAATTATAAAGGATAAAATAAAAATCATCATCAATACTCACACCACCAGGAGATAACCCCTGCCTCTGATTTCTGAAATGGCTCCTGAACTTGAGGATGAAATGAATCCCTCCTCCATCTGCCACCTATATATGCAGGCAGGCATGGTGGGTTAATGTACACCCCCTGAGGCTTCCGCTCCAGGCTATCTGCCACAGCCAGACCTGGTATTCAGCGAGGGGGGTAGGGGGAATGTGACTGTCTCTGGCTGGGAGCAAGCATGGGAATTGTGCAGATCTTAGAGACACCCGTACCTAGGGTTGAAGCCACACGCTCGCTGTGCGCTCTTGGGCAATTTCTGAGGGCCCTTCTAGCTGACCCTAAGAGTTTTTTTACCTCTCTGAACCTCACTCTCTTTTGCTTTGCTCTTCTCATACCTGGTGAAAAAGAAGGCTCTATCCTAGCCCCTGCTCCCCCTCTTGTACTTGGGATCTCAGAGGAGACTTGGCTTCTTTCATGAGTCACTGCAAAATGTCACACATTTCAAAGAGATCAGAAAGCACAGTATCCATGCCCTTCCTGCTTAGAACCATACCAGCCTCACATTTGCTTATGTATGTACTTCGTCTTAACACAAGGCACTTTAGCATCTCCTCCACAAGATCATCCCCACACAGGGAGGAGGCAGGCAGAGATCATGATGGTCACAGGCATACGACACTTCAAAGGTTATGCAGCGTTCTACTATCTCATTGCTCATCAGATCAAATGCAACAGCATCATTGGCTCCATTTTCCCAGATAGGGCAGTTGAGAGCCCAAATGGTAAGTGGCAGAGTCAGGACAAGAACAAGAATCCCTGGGTCCTGGTTCAGAGGATGCTTTGCTCCACCACGCCACCCCTGAGCAATGTCCAAACCACTGGTCTTCATCTTCTCCCCTTCCTAGCCTGTTCCCAATGGCCTCCACTCCTACCCCCAGCCTAGGCTGCTCTCAGCACCTGTTTGCTGGACCCCTATGGTTCCTCCTTAGCTACAGTTCCCACTCGCTCTTTATATTATTCTTGTAATGGTTCATCCTGGGAAACATCTCAGTCTAGCCTAATCCCTGGTACCCTGCGTGCGACTCAGAAAGTCAGAACTTTGTGTCTCTTATCTGGTGGAGCCCATCAGTGAACACATGATCCCAGCATTCCCCAGGAGTCGTCTGTGGGTCTCCCAACATGCTGGACTTCCAGGGAGTTAGGCAGGGTTAGAGGAAGGATGGCCAGTGGGTTCCCCCCTTTATCCCACCCCCAGCCTCTCGTCCCCTACAAGTACCTGTTCTACCACCTTCCACATACCAGCCTTGGGTGCAATCCTTGACCTAAGCATTAAGACCTAAGAGTAAACAGGAAGAGCACAGGGAGCAAGAATCCTAATGGGAAATGACTGGCCAGGGTAATAATTAACCTCTACCCACTCGGCCTCAGCCACCATGCTCATCAGATGCTTTCAATACCTTAAATTCTCCAAATCACTTCCAGCAACTTGGGTGACGTTTTCATGCCAAAAATACTTTCAGAAGTAACACTCCCCAGATGTCTCTAGCTAGAGGAAGCCAGATATTTTATTTTTAGCATTTGGAAAAAAAAAAAAAAAGTATAAATCTTAAGGCCAGAGGAGTTTCAGCAAAGGAGGGCCCTGGGTTGAGAGCAAAACAAATTGCACAGCGTGGAAGGAATGTGCCCCTCCGCTCTTGGGCCTCTTTCATGTCATGGAGCCGGCCCGACTTGCATGTCATTTCTTCCTATGTGAGCAGATCTAAAGAAAGAAACATGAGGCCACTCAAAAGCCTTTTTGTTCCAATTATAGAAATGTTCATGGCGAAATGAGTCTTTGGGTTTGTTTTAAAATACTCGTTGTGTTTGTTTTTTTTTTTTTTTTAGGTAGAAGGAGGGAGATAAATGAAAGAGTTAGCAAAATCTTGATGATTCATGAATCTGGGTGGGTACAAGCTGTTCTATTACCATTCTCTCTACTTTTGTATACGTTTGAAATTTTTCGTAATTAAAGATTTTAAAGACTCCATGAGAAACAAATCCTCAGCTGTCTTTTCATCTGGAGTCATATTAAGTGTTTTTTTTTTTATCCAGGTATTAGTCAAGGATATTAGACACAGGCAAGAGAGCAGAGTTCTTCTCTTGCAGGCAATCTAGAACAGTCTATTTTTCGATCACACTAATTAAAATTAGTGCTAGCACGATACACTACAAGAAATCATTACCAAGTAATAGCTGTAGTTAAAAAAAATCAATGTGGGCGCCTGGGTGGCTCAGTTGGTTAAGTGACTGCCTTCGGCTCAGGTCATGATCCCGGAGTCCCGGGATCGAGTCCCACATCGGGCTCCCTGCTCGGCGGGGAGTCTGCTTCTCCCTCTAACCCTACCCCCTCTTGCACTCTCTCTCTCTCTAATAAATAAATTTTAAAAATCTTTAAAAAAAAAATCAATGTATGTTACAGTGTGTGGCTTGGATATTCATTTATTTAGTGGTATCCTTGGAGGAGCATAATTTTTAGAAATTTTTATGAAATCCATTACATCAAAAAAAAATTTGCACATCCAAATGATTCATCTACTCTGCACTCATTCAACACAATCTTTACTGAGCTTGCTATGTGGCAGGAATATACAAAATTAAAGCTTGGTGCCATCATCTGAGACTTGGCTTTGCTTTATTCTGTGTGTGACTTAATTATGTAATCTTCCTGCATCTCTTCTAGAAAAGGTGGCTGCTGTGAGAATTGGGTGAAGGGATGTTGGCCGAGTAAGTAGCACAGTGCCTAACTGGGGGCAGGGGCAGGGGGACGGCAGATGGGTCAGTCCAGCTCCCTCTGAATTCAGCAGTTCTTCTGCACATTTGTGACTGATGACAATACAGATGCTTCCAGAGATGGAAGCCCACAACTTCACAAGGAATTTCTAAAGTAGCATCTGTTGTATTTTTTTTCAATTATAGAAATTATGAAGGTGGGTTGCAGATAAATTAGATAAAACAGAAAAGAACCAAGAAGAAAAGTAAAAATGTCCATAAGCCCACCAACCAGAAATAAGCAGAGTAAAAGACACTGTTTATTAATTAACATAACAGATATTCCTACCTCTTCCCCACTGCAGCCTCCACTCTGGAGACTGGAAAGCTAAATATTCATTTCTCCAGGCTCCCTTATAGATGGAGACAGCCACAGAATGCAATTCTGGTCAAAGAGACCTAAGCAAAAATCTGCTGGGGCACCTTGGTAGGCTCTAGATGTACCTGATAAAAGGGACAGACACTTCAGGCACCGTGCTACTCCCCTTCCTCCTTCCTGCCTTAAATGTGGACATGATGCCTGGAGCTGGGGCAGCCATTTTGTGACCATAAGGAAAACAGAATTGTGAAATGCTATACCTAACATCACCAAGCTGCCACTCTTGAGCACTCCCTCAAACCTCTAGACAACTTATGAGAGAAAAATAAACCCCTCTGTATTTATGGCACCATAAATCAGAGTTTCAGTTCCTTAGAGCTGAAAGCGTTCCCAATTCACATACCACTTATTAATATTTTTTGGTATATTTCCTGCTAATCTTAACGGAGTTGGGAAATCTTATAATTTTACATTCTGGACTTTTCATATGCCATTAAATCATAAGAATTTTTTCACATTACCAAAAAGCATTCTAAAAACCCATATTTGTGTTTGTCTATTATGTAATTATGTATCATTTCCATATTCCTAGAAATAGTTTCCAATTTTTCCCTGTTATAAATAGAAGATGGACATCCTTATATATAGACCTTTGCCTACATCTCTGAAAAAGTTCAGATAGACTCAAGAAGAGGAATTGCTTGGTCCAAGAGCATGAATTATTAGATCAAAAACAGACCAGCTACATGGCAAGAATGGAAGCCAGCAGACAGTGATGGTACCTTGGGCCTTCCCCTCAGGGGCACAGGTTGGAAGTTAGTTGATCAGCCAACACATATTTTTATTGAGTAGCTATTTCACTCCAGGCAATATGCTAGGTGCTGGCAATATGAAGATGAACAAACCAGACACGGACCCTGCCCACGTGGGAAATTCCATTTAACAGATGGCTACCCAGAGAGATGGTAGCTGATTTTTTTAAAGATTTATTTATTTATTATTTGAGAGAGAGAGAGCACAAGTGGGAGGGGCAGCGAGAATCTCAAGCAGACTCCACACTGAGCACAGAGCCCAAGCTGGGGCTCGATCTCACAACCCTGAAAACACCGCCTGAGCCAAAACCAAGAGTCAGATGCTTAACCAACTGTGTCACCCAGTAGCTTATTTTTATTGGACTAGTGCCAACTGAGGAAAGCATAGGCACATCATAACTTGCATAAAAATTTTATTTTTTTTTTACTAAGAAAATTTTAGTCAAAATCAAAAAATTTGATTTTTTTAATTTTTATTGGACTATTGAGAACTGAGGAAAGCATAGGCACACCATAATTTGTATAAAAAGCAAAACCAACTGAGAAAATTATTTGTAATCAATATGGAAAATGTAACACTAATATACTTAACATATAATTACAATCCAGTCATATCATCAAAAATGATGTTGCAAAAAAACATTTAGAGGCATGGAAAGATATTCAGGATTGGTTTTAACATCAAAAGGCAGATTTCAAATAATATATAGAGTGTGAAATTATTTGATTAAAATAAAGGTGATCTATATTTTAGAATACTAGAGGAATAAACATCAAAATGTTAACAGTGAATTATCTGAGTGGTGGATTATAATAGATACTTGTTTTCTTCTCTTATCTGTATTTTCAAAATCTCTACAATGAACTTGCATTATATTTTAAACAGAAAAAAGAAATAAGACTTTTGAATGTTTTAAAAGCTACCACAGACATCTGCCCCATCTCTGCCAAACTAGCCTCTCCTTATTCTCTATGTTCCTTGACCCAGGACCATTTATTTTGCTTATTTACTTCATTCCTCAGTGGTAACTGGCACCCTCACTTCATGATCCTTTGAAACTTAGGTGACTTTTTACATTTCAGATATTGTGCTTTATACTTTTGGAATTTCCATTTGGTTCTTTCTTCTAGTTCTATTTCTTTGTTAAGGTTTCTTATCTTTTCCTTCACTCTAAACATATTTTACTTTATAGCAAAGAGAATAACTATAATAGCTGCTTTAAAATCATTATCTGGGGGTATACCTGGGTGGCTCAGTCGTTAAGCGTCTGCCTTCGGCTCAGGTCATGGTCCCGGGGTCCTGGGATCGAGCCCTGCATCAGGCTCCCTGCTCGGTGGGAAGCCTGCTTCTCCCTCTCCCACTCCTCCTGCTTGTGTTCCTTCTCTAGCTGTCTCTCTCTCTCTCTCTCTGTCAAATAAATAAATAAAATCTTTTTAAAAAATCATTATCTGTTTATTTCAGGGTCAATCTTGGTTGATTATCTTTTCTCTTGAAAATGGATCACATTTCCTCTTCTTTGCATGTCAAATAATTTTGGATTGCCCTGTGAATGTTATGCAAAGGACACTCTGGATTCTGTTATATTCCTCTAAAGAGTGCTGATTTTTGTGATTGTTGTTTTGCCAGGTAATTAACTTGGTTGGGTTCAAAGCACATTGTCTTTGGAAAAGCAGATCAAATATCAATTTCCTTCTTGTATCCTTAGCTGATCTACTTGTAGTCTTTCCTATATACGTGCGATTTACTGGTCAGCCAGAGATTTGGAAAGAGTTTATAAAGAACTTGTGGCTCCTCTTCTCTCTGACTCTTACCTTTCCAGGATTTCTCTCTCACTTTCCAGTGGCTGTGGATGCCCTCAACTCTGCCGTCTGGATTTCAGGCCAGAAATACTGTAGATTTTCTATTGGGATGTTAGACACCCTCAAATGGTACTGACTGAGTGTGCTAAAAGCCATAAAATATTAGAAACTCATCCTGTGCCATTCTTTTCTTCCAAGTATTAACTCCTTTCCAGGATCTGCCTGCTTTTGTTTATTCTCCAGTGCTTCAGGTAAAATTCTGGGGGTGGGGGGTGCAGAGCAGAGGTTAATAGCTGCAGTCTGCAAGAGGATCAGTCTAGTTAGAGCCTACTTGGGCATGCCATAAGTGCAACTCCTCATTGTGATTTAGTGTCCTTGGTTCAATCTTCAATAGCCCCTTCTAGATAAGGAACCCACATGGCCAAGAGGACATGCCTTTCAGAGCAGCCCTTCCTTCTGGGAAATGCCCCAGGGATTTCTGGCATCTGTCTTTAGCTCTATAACATGGATTTGGGATAGGGTTGGGCACCCTTTGCCTTGGCACTGCAGAGACTGCCTAGCAGGTCTGACCCTTAAGTGGCTACCCACAACTGTACAGTCAGAACTCAAGGTACATTCTTTTGAATCATTTCAGTGGAGTGGTAGCAAATCACTGAGCTTTGAGGACGGGTTTATTTTCAAAAACTGTTTAAAACCTCTTGGAGAAAACAGCATTGGCCTTAGACCCAGGGAAGAGGGTCTTCTTCCCTGGGCCCCATGCTTCTAGTGGGTACTCTGACCCTCTGCTGACCACACGCCCCTCGATGGGTCAAGGAGTCCATGGAGCCAAGGGAACATGGCCACACAGAATCTACGACATCCCCCCTTTATAAACTACACACCCAGTACCCAGAAATCACAATTCCCTGACCAAAATGTCCAAACTCACTTCCAGGATCTACAAGGACCTCTCCCACAGGTGCAGAAAGCAGAATAATGGACTCCCAAAGATGTCCATTTAAAATAAATTATAGGGGCGCCTGGGTGGCTCAGTCGTTAGGCATCTACCTTCGGCTTCAGGTCACGATCCCAGCGTTCTGCGATCGAGCCCCGCATCTGGCTCCCTGCTCGGCGGGAAGCCCGCTTCTCCCTCTCCCCCTCCCCCTGCTTGTGTTCCCGCTCTGGCTGTGTCTCTCTCTGTCAAATAAATAAATAAAATCTTAAAAAAAAAAAACAGATTTCCAGGGCTCCTGGGTGGCTCAGTTGGTTAAGTGGCTGCCTTCAGCTCGGGTCATGATCCCAGGGTCCTGGGATCGAGCCCCGCATCTGGCTCCCTGCTCCGCGGGAAGCCCGCTTCTCCCTCTCCCCCTCCCCCTGCTTGTGTTCCTGCTCTCGCTGTGTCTCTCTCTGTCAAATAAATAAATAAAATCTTTTAAAAAGTAAATAAATAAAATAAAATAAATTATAATCGTTGGACAAGAAAGACATGGTCTAAATGCAAAGAAACCAATCTAAATTAGAACAAGGAAGCAACACACGGAATGAGTGGGGATGAGAATGAATTGGGGATATGATGAGGAGGGCACAGGTCCCTTGGGAAGAGCCCAGTGGTTATAGGCAAATAAAGCCAGGCCATCTGCATTAAATGTCAGCTCCACCGCTTCACCTCTTTGTGGTTCAATTTCCTTGCCTGTAAAATGGGGATACTCTTGTACCTTCCTCTTTAGGTACCTGCAAGGATTAAATTATTATGTGTAGAGCACTTAGTAATGTATCCAGCATGTGGCAATTGCTCAGAAAAGATGAGCAATTTTTATTAGCTACTCCCAACAAGAAAACAGAGACTCAGAAATGCCAGCGGGAAGGGATTGTATGGGATAGACATAATCCAAAAATAAAACAGGTCATGATTTTAAACAATTGGTGATGGGTATGAAAGAAGAATCCAATCGAAATTGACTCTGGGAGCATTCTCCTCTAGCGGCATTAAATGAGTAGAGCAGGAAATGCCATGTCAGCCCATTACTTGGTTCTACTTACGTGACGCTCATATGTAAATTCTGTTTATTGGAAGCCAAAGATAACTGTAGAAAGCTGAGGGAAAAGGAAAGAGGTTTATGCAGCTTGAATGCATGTAACATCAAAACAAGAAGAGAGGAAAGGAGGTTGTATAACCCATGACAAGAAGTCACAGCAACATCTAAAATTAATACATTGAGAAATAACCACACAACCCTGTCTTTAGAGATGTAGGGGTAGCCACTAGAAGAACTAAAAACAGAACCATTTAAAGTGCTGCCTCCAGATTGCCTTCTAAGGAAGGGAAGCAACTAACTGCATTCAGTTTATTGAGTATGTCTCTAATACTCAGTCTCTGGGTACTCAATGCTCAATTTTCTAATCCCTGGTCCCTAAAGCAGCCTGAGGGTCAGGCTACCTGGATTCAACTCTCAGCTCATTTATTTTGGCCTTATCACTGAACCTTTCCAGAACTCAGTATTTTCATCGGCCAGGTGGTGATAAAAACATGCCTACGTACCTGGGTAACTAGTGCTCTCCATTATCAGAGAATAGCTTGCAGCTGGGCTTTGAGGCCGCTCAGCTCCCAGCAGAGCTTTCCCCATCTAACTCTGAATCCTAAATTTCAGGGAGTGTGTTCACATAGCAGATTACAAAAGCATGCAGCTTGCTGGCCCTAGAGCTCAGATCTCCCTGACAGTAGTAATTCCGCAGGCTGTCAGCTGGGGTTGCGCCCAGTAGGCAAACAGACTGGAGGGCTCAGAGAGATTTGTACCTCCCAACTTTGACCAGACGAACTGGTCAGAGCTGACCAGATGAGCTCAACATCCTGGGACATCCTTAGTTGCTCCCCACTTGCTTTTGTACTGATTTCACAGGATACTAAAGATGCTTGATAAAGTTGTTTCATTATCCATCTGGTGCTCACCACAGGACAACCTTCCAAAATTGTTTGTATTCTAGGGAAATGAAAAGAACCCTCTGAGCACCGGATGCTCTACCAGCAAATCATGTTCCTGCAGACACATGGATTTACATATACGTGCATACACACATGTATATTTCATATAAGCTGCTAAACAGATCTTTACAATTGCCCTTTGATGCATATAAACCAATTAGGGAAAGGGAGATCAAGGAGGGTCAGTGATCTGCCAGTCTACACAGCTACTAAACGGTTGAATCAAGATCCAAACCCCAGGTTGCCAGCTTTAAGACTCTTTGTCAATGTACCATGATGTCTATATAACACCTTTCACATTCTTCAGTATTTCCCCAGAGAATTCGATACATCAATCGTTAAACTCAAATAGCTAGGTGGGGCTGGTCAATACAAGAGCCACTAACGTGTGGCTATAGTTCACTGGACACGTGGCCTGTCCAAATCAAGATGTGCTGAAGGAGGGGTGCCTGGGTGGCTCAGTCGTTAAGCGTCTGCCTTCGGCTCAGGTCATGATCCCAGAGTCCTGGGATCGAGTCCCACATCGGGCTCCCTGCTCCGCGGGGGGCCTGCTTCTCCCTCTCCCACTCCCCCTGCTTGTGTTCCCTCTCTCGCTGTGTCTCTCTCTCAAACAAATAAAATCTTTAAAAAAAAAAAAAGATGTGCTGAAGGATAAAGCATATACCAACCTCTCAGACTTAGTACAATGAAAAGATTATAAAATAGCTCATTTAATAATTCTACATTGGTTACATGAGGAAATGATAAGATTTTAAAAACATTGGGTTAAATAAAATGTTATTAAAATCAATTTCACCTGTTTCTTTGTATTTTTTTAACGTGGCTACTAGAAATTTTTTAATTCTTCATATGACTCATGTTACAGAACCTGGACAGAGCCACACTAGACTGTTCAATTAACAGAGATACCTGTGGTTTAACAGAAAAAACTGTGGCAGAGAAGTTGGGGGACCGAGTTTGAGGCTTATCTTTGACAGCATTTAGCTGTGTGGCCTTAAGCAAATCACTTATCCTCTCTGAGCCTCAGACTCCCCCCCCCCACCTCTGAAATGAGAGACTAGCTTATACTTCAGTGAGCCCTTCCATCTTGGCAGTCTAAGTTTGTACCAGCAACCCCCTGATCTCTCAGCACTTACTTACATCTCTGTCTTGTGGGGGTTTCTCAGCCAGGAGTTCCATCTGCCCCTTCCTGATCATAAACTCTGTGAGGATAAAACAACAGTATATTCACTCCCCTCTGCCCCCACCCCTATTCTCACTGAGCCATAAGAAGCACACAGTTGGCACTTAATAAGAACTCCCTGGTGGTTTGATGATACTGGTTTGGAGTCTATTACTAAAAGCTCCTGCTTCTTTTTCATCCATCTTTCCATCTTTCCCCAGGATTCCCCCCAAAGATTCACATATTACAGTTCCAAGAAGCATGAAATGAGAATATAGGTTGGCAAAAGTTGAAGCAGCTTCTTGCCACCTGATACGCAACAGGTGAAGCGAAAAGCTGAAAGGCGGGCACCACCTTCTAGCCCAGGACTTGGTGTCCTCCTTGGATCATCGGAAGTGGCAGAAGCATACAAACTAGGGGGAGACTTTCCATGATCGGTTTCTTTTCACCCACTTTGAATAGGACTCCCAAGTCACACTGTCAATTATGAAATGAATTTGACTCAAATTAAAACACAAGCTAACTCCCTCCAGGAACTGTTCTTCTAGTGTCTGCTTTTAGGACAACGTTCTGAATTTAATTTGATTATGAGCTGCTTGAGGACAGGTGCGGGGTCTTGATCATTTTGATATCTGGTGCACTGGGCAAACGAGAACGTCAAAAAATCTATGCTGGCGACAGAAAGGTAAACAGAAGCCAAGATAGCAGTTATGAAGGTCAGGAACCTGGGCTGTGAAGTGTTCATTGACAGCCACCACAAACAGAACTGTGATGAAAAGCCGGGGCCCCATACTAGGATGTGAGTGGCTGCATTTCATCCTCTTAACAGCCCTACGAGGTAGGTGACGAGTATGACGCCCTGTTCAGTTTACCTGAGAAATGTGTTCCTTTTGAAAATACGTATTGAGCTCCTACTGTGGGTCAGACTGTTGTAGGCACTGGAGTCTGTATTCTAGGGGAAGGCAGATAATAACCATATGAATAAATAAACAATTATACCATCAATCCCATTCCTAAGTATGTACCCAAGACAACAGAAACCAAGGACTCAAACAGATCCTTTTTTTTAAAGATTTTATTTATTAATCTGAGAGAGAGTGAGCAAGAGAGAGAGAGCACATGAGCACAGAGGGAGAGGGAGAAGCAGACTTCCTGCTGAGCAAAGACACACCCCCCCTCCCCTAGCACCCTCCCCCCCGCCAACACAGGGCTTGATCCCAGGACCCTGAGAACATGACCTGAGCCAAAGGCAGATGTTTAACCAACTGAGCCACCCAGGCCCCCTCAGACAGATCCTGGTACACCTCATGGAAGCATTCTTCACAATAGCCAAAAGGTAGAATCAACCTGAGTGCCCATCAACAGGTGAATGGATAAGCAAAATGTAGTATATCCATACAATGGAATATTATCCAGCCTTTGGAAGGAATGAAAGTCTGACACCTGCTATAACACAGATGAATCTTGCAAGCCAAACTCAGAAGGACAAGTATTGTATGATTCCACTTACAGGAGGAACCCAGAATAGGCAAATTCATAAAACCAAAAAGTAGGATAGAGGTTACCAAAAGTAGGATAGAGAATGGGAGGAGAAAGGAACAGGAAGCTATTGTTTACGGGTGTAGAGTTTCTGTTTGGGATGATGAAAAAGTTCCAGAAATAGTGGCGATGGTTATATATAACATCGTGAATGTAGAATGCTACTGAACTATACACTTAAAAGTGGTGGAAGTGGTAAATTTTATGTCATGTAGATTTTACCACAATAAAAAAAATCAATTAAAAACCCAACCATTTCAGATAGCAGCATGTGAACAGGGTGAAGCCATAAGAGACCAGGACAGAGAAGGGAGCTATTTTAGGTTGCATATCAAGGCAAGTCTCGAGAGGGTGACATTTGAACTGAGACTTGAAACATGAGAGGGGCCAGCCATGTAGAGAATGTCCCAGGGGAAGGATCCTGCAGGCAGAGGCAACAGCAGAGACAGGTGCTCTGGCAGCTGAACAAGCCAAGGGTAGCAGGGACACTGGCAAATGAGGGGTGGGTACTAGGAGCTGTGGAGAGGTCAAGAGCCCTGAGGCCAGGAGACCAGGTAGGAGGCTACTCCACTGTCCAAAATCTCCTCTTTCTTATCCATGCCCTCAGCCCAGATTATTCTCCCAAGTTCCATGGCCTTAAGGTGCATTTAGCTGCTGATGTTATCCAACTTATATCTCCCCATTAGTAAATCAAATTTGCACGCATCATAGATCATACTCAGGACCAAACACTACTATTTCAAAGGATACAGCAATTGAAAGACATAGGCAAAACATTCCTCCCTTGGAGAAGTCTGAGACCATCAATGTAGCTCCCCATAAACACTTCCTCTCCCACATAGGATACATTGTGATTTGGATTTAACATGTAAGTCTTAAGCAATTATACATGCCGTCACTTACATGAGGGAGTCATAGTGGTTAGGGAGCATCTTCTTTTCATTGCTTCCAACAAGCAATGCCCCATAAATCCATAAATTCTGAGTTTATTTATAATAAACAATCTAGGCAGGTCAAATATATACTGATAAATGCATTTTACAGATAAAGCCTATTATCTTTCTACCAGTAAATACCATTTATTTGCTTACCAGAAGCTCTGGTTACTAGAATATTTGCAAGGGGATCTGAATGGAGATCCTTTTTTGTCTCCCCAAAGGTCCTTGGTAAAAAGGAATAGGTTACAGGCCTGCTGCTATAACTGTAAATGGAAAGTAACTATGTTCTCACTGTAAAAAAAAAAAAATGCAAACAGAACAAAAATACCTAAAGTAAAAAGCAGAAGTCTCCCCTTCCATCCCCTTCTCCAGTGTCACACACTCAAGACCTCCCTTCCCAGAGGTAACTACTGTTAGCAGTTTGGAGTGTATCCTTCCAGTCCTTTTTCATACATTTGTATACATATATGTATATATAAAAATATACCCACCTGTACATTTTTTATATAAATAGAATCATACTATGCATATTCTTCTACTTGCTTTTTGAACGTAAGTGTTGAAGATTTTTAATGACCATTCCTCGTCCTTTTTAACTGATGTATATAGTGTTTTATTTTATACCCTGAACTAAACAGTGTTTAGCCATTCTTCTATCAATAGACATTCAGGCAGTTTCCTATTTTTTCATCGTTATAAACAATGACAGTAGACATTGTATGTGGCCCTTATTCACACACCATTGGGCTCATGTGCCATATTTCTAAGGAATAGAGTATGTCTGCAGGATGAAGTATTTCTGTGGGATAAGTAACTAGAAGTGGAACTACTATGTTGAATGGTAGGCATATTTAAATTTTTGATAGATATTGCCACATTGCCTCCAAGAAAGGCTATGCTGATTTATGTCCCACTGCAGGGCAAACTGTACCTATAGCCCAACACCAATAACCAATCCTTGTTATTACCAAACTCTATTAATAGTTTAGTAGTCTAATGGGTTTAAAATGACATCTCAATCATTAATGCATTTGTCCTACAAATATTTTTCATACCTACTACGTGCTAGTCTCTGGGGAGCTGTGTCCAGCAGGACAGAGAAGAGAGTGACTGGCAGGTGATTAAAAGGCATCCCTCAGGGGATAAGAGAAAGCTCTGGCACAGAGATGGCATATGCACAGCATGGGTAGGGATCAGTGGCTGAACTGAAGAATGGGGTGGGGGAGAGTTGGGAGCAACATTAGGTGGCCAAGTACAAATAGCATCCAACACCAAGGAGCAGAGTTTGGACTCCACTCAGATGGCAAGGAGCCAATGCAGCTTCTTGAGTGGCAGAATGAAAAGACCAAAATGGTGTTTGTCTTAGTTTGGGTTCCCCCAAAGGCAGTCCCTAAGACTAGGATTTGAGGATGAGCAGTTTATTTGAGAGGTGATCACAGGAAGCCCCAGTAGGGGAGTGGGAAAGTGAGACAGGGAAGGGAGGAAGACAAGAAAGGGTGTGTTAATGAGCAGGCTAGAGCTGTGGCTAGGTGGGCCCCAATCCCACTGGAGATCCTCTGAGAGACTGGGTGGGACAGAGAGTTGTCCACCCAAAGAGCAAGGAGGCTTGGGTATTTATCCCCAACTCCATCCCTTATTAACTGGGGCATCCATCATCTCGGGCACTAACTCCCCAACATTTCTAGTATTCCTGTGTACAAGCCCAGCAAATTCCTGCAGCTTGAGGACACCTTCAGGCAGGGAGAAACAGAAGCCATTGGTCCTACAGTGACAGTCTACAAGTCATCTCCAGGGTGGGCCTAGGGAATATAAGCTGGGCACTCGTGGTATCTATGACCAAGTTCTAGGACAACTGATTGGCCCTAGTACCATGAGCACAGAAGAGCCTTGAGTGAGAGCATGTCTTGTGCTAAAGGAAATATACTGAGAATGTGTTGTAACTTAACCTACCAGCACCTTTACATCCAAAGTCTAACCTAATAATCATAAACTGCAGTAGTTAAGACACAAATGGAAAAGTAACTCAGATGATCTTTCCAAAAAACACAATGAACTACAAATAATTAGCCATTTCCAAAAATTCACTTACCAATTGTACCTTAATTAATAATTTTCCATGTGCCCCATGAGATCCCACGCTATGTAAATAACTTCGGATTCTCTATGAAGACATAAAGTTTCTTCCTGACTTCACCAACTGCCTTCTACCAACTACCAACTACCTTCTAGTTCCAAAGTGGATTTCAATGAAATATAGCAAGCATATAGGCAAGAAACCTTGACAATCATCCACAGGTTCGTGGTAAGCTTAGTATCATTGTTCCTAAGGCTAGACTGGTTTTTTTGTTTTTGTTTTTGTTTTTGTTTTTGTATTATCTCTTCTTTATTTACTTTTAGCAAAAGTTAAATTATAATAGTTTATGTGTGCCCTGTTAGATTGGTTTAAATGCTTATTTAAATGCTGAAGTTTTTTTTTTTCTTTTTTTTTAAATTTTTTTATTCTTATGTTAATCCCCATACATTACATCATTAGTTTTAGATGTAGTGTTCCATGATTCATTGTTTGTGCATAACACCCAGTGCTCCATGCAGAACGTGCCCTCCTCAATACCCACCACCAGGCTAACCCATCCTCCCACCCCCCTCCCCTCTAGAACCCTCAGTTTGTTTTTCAGAGTCCGTTGTCTCTCATGGTTCGTCAAGACTGGTTTTTGAGTAGAGTATTAAGACCATGTTAGAAAGTCATCTGGCCGGGGCACCTGGGTGACTCAGTCAGTTAAGGGTCTGCCTTTGGCTCAGGTCATGATCTCAGCAAGGAGTCTACCTCTCCCTCTCCCTCTACCCCTCCCCCCACCCCCTCGCCCCCGGGACTCATGCTCTCGCACTCAATTTCTCTCTCTCTCTTCCTCTCTCTCTCCCTCTCAAATATATAAATAAAATCTTTAAAAAGAAAGAAAAAGAAAGTCACCTGGCCTTTGCAGTTTCCTGGAAAATTTTCCCAAGCTAGGAGGTTGATATGAGGGCCTCAGGACAAATCATAGTGATAGGGGTAAGGGTTGTAAAAACTCTACTGGGACGAAAAGTCTGAAGCCCTAGATCTTAGGGCTCCATTACTTACTTGTTGCAAGTCCCCCAATTTATTTAGCTAGTATTTAATTACTTCATTCAAAAATCGTTTTTCTGAGCATCTATTCTGTGCCAGGCCCTCTACTAGGTACTAAAAATACAAAAAGTAACAAGTTTGGGGGGGAATCATATGATCATCGCAACAGATGCAGGAAATGCATTTGGTAAAAGTCAATATCCTTTCACAGTAAAAATTCTTTTTTTTTTTTAAAGATTTTATTTATTTATTTGAGAGAGAGAATGAGATAGAGAGCATGAGAGGGGGGAGGGTCAGAGAGAGAGGCAGACTCCCTGCTGAGCAGGGAGCCCAACGTGGGACTTGATCCCGGGACTCCAGGATCATGACCTGAGCTGAAGGCAGTCGCTTAACCAACTGAGCCACCCAGGCGCCCCACAGTAAAAATTCTTAGCACACTATGATAGAAGACAAATTATTTAATCTGATCATGGATATCTATTTTAAAATAAAACCCACAGCATACATCATATGCAATGGTGAAATGTTTGAGATCAGGAATAAGACCAAGATGCCCAGTATCACCATTTCCTCTCAACATTGAACTGAAGGTCCTCATTAACGTAAAAGGCCAAATGAAAACAGAGAAATAAGAGTTATAAGGACTGGAAATTGTGAACTCTGTCATATATTCAAGGGCCATAGAAGTTTAGGTCTGTTTCTGGGATCTCTAATCTGTTCCGTTGGTCTATTTGTCTACATATTGTATACATCGAAAATTCAAAATGACTTCTAATAAACCATTAAAGTTAATCAGAAAGTTTAGCAAGGCTTCTGGATATAAAATACATATACAAAAATCCATTTCATTCCTTTGTACAGTTACAAATAGAAAATGAAAATTTGGGGCGCCTGGCAGGCTCAGTCAGTAGAGCATGGGACTCTCAGTCTTGGGGTTGTGAGTTCAAGCCCCATGTAGGGGGTAGAGCATACTTTAAAAAAAAAAGATAAGAAAATGAAAATTTAAAAAAGACGCCACATGAATAAACAAACAGACCACCAGAACAGATTATAGAGCCTGGAAACATACTTGAACTTCTATATAGTCTTAATAGATGACAGAGTGACATTACCCATCAGTCGGAGGACAGTATTTCAGTAAATGGTGCTAAACACTTGGCTATCCATTCAGCATTCATCAAAAACCTAAATATGAAAAACAAAAAGGATAAAGATTTGAGAAAGAGGGTGCCTGGTTGGCTCAGTCAGTACAGAACAGGACTCTTGATCTCAGGGTCGTGAGTTCAAGCCCCACACTGGGTGTAGAGATTGCTTTAAAAAAAAAAAAAAGATTTTAGAAAGAATATCTTCATGACCTCAGGGTAGGGAAGGATTTTTTCAAACAATACACAAAGAGCAATAATCATAAAGAAAAAGATTGGTAAATTGATAACACTAAAATTTAAAGCTTCTGTGTATCAAATGGTATAATATAGAGAGTGAAAAAATAAGGCACAGAGTGAAGAAGGTATTTGAAATACAAAAAACCCACCAAAGACAACTAGGACATAGAATAAATTAAGGCCTCCTATAAATCAATGTGAAAATGACAGACAATCCCAGTAGAAAAGTAGGTAAGAGATTTTAATATAAGGTCACCAAAAAAGGCAATACCAATGGTCAATAAACATATTAATATGTTTATTTTAAATGCCAGCTAAAATCATGAGATACCGGGGCACCTGGGTGGCTCATTCGTTAAGCGTCTGCCTTCGGCTCAGGTCATGATCCCAGGGCCCTAGGATCGAGCCCCGCATCGGGCTCCCTGCTCCACGGGAAGCCTGCTTCTCCCTCTCCCACTCCCCCGCTTGTGTTCTCTCTCTCACTGTGTCTCTCTCTGTCAAATAAATAAATAAAATCTTAAAAAAAAAAAATCATGAGATGCCATTACACATCCTCCAAACTGGCCAAAAATATAACCATAATAATAGTAATAAATTTTAATCTGATAATAACAAGTATTGGTATGATTGTAGAGCAAGAGGAATGCCATCCTTTTTTGGGTGGAAATGTAAATTGATGCAACTACTGTGGGAAACAGTTAGGAATTATCTTGTGAAGTTGAAGATATCTAAATCCTTTGACCTAGCAATTCCACTTCTAAGTATGTACTGTAGAAAATCTTTCCCAGTCATACCTGGAGACCTGTTCAAAACTATTCATAGTTGCATGGTTCCTAATAGCCAAAAATTGTGGACAACCCTATTGTCCACCACCAGTAAAATGGAAACACTCTGTGTTATGTATGAAATGAAATACTATACAACAATCTAACAAATCAGATAGAGCTATACACAATGATGTGGATGACTCTCACAAACGTGTTATAAAAGAAAACATCCAGTAAGACTGTGTTCATATGGAATTAAAAATAGACATAATTACATTGTTTGAGGGTGCAAGCATATGTACTAAAATTATTAAAAAAGAAAGAAAGAAAGAAAGAAAGAAAGAAAGAAAGAAAGAAAGAAAGAAAGAAAGAAA
>NC_058406.1:17323270-17371050 GCF_002201575.2 Neomonachus schauinslandi | reverse complement strand
AAAGAAAGAAAGAAAGAAAGAAAGAAAGAAAGAAAGAAAGAAAGAAAAGCAAGGGTAGTATCATTATAAAAGCCAGGCTAGTAGTTATCTGGAGTGGGAAGAAGGGAGCTGAAAATAGAATTGTCAATGGAGTGGGGGTATGCTGAGGAATTTCAGGATGTTTGCAATACTGTACTTCTTGACTTAGGGTGGAAAGATATGTAAATGTTGTTCTTTATCATTAAAAATTAGGGGCATCTAGGTGGCTCAGTTGGTTAAACATCTGCCTTTGGCTAAGGTCATGATCTCAGGGTCTTGGGATAGAGCCCCAAGTCGGGCTTCCCACTCAGTGAGGAGTCTGTTCGTCCCTTTCCCTCTGCCCCTGCCCCCCACTCACGCTTATTCTCTCCTATCTCTCTCAAATAAATAAAATCTTTTAAAAAATTAAATTATACACATGTGGGAGTGCCTAGGTGGCTCAGTCGGTTAAGTGTCTTGCTTCAGCTAAGGTCATGATCCCAGGGTCATGGCATAGAGCCCCACATCCTGGCTCCCTACTCAAAGGGGAGCCTGCTTCTCCTCTCCCGCTGCCCCTCCCCCTGCTTGTTCTCTATCTGTCTGTCCGTCTCTCTCTCTCTCTCTCTCTCTGTCAAATAAATAAATAAAATCTTTTAAAAAAAATTACACGTGTGTACTTTTTATATAAGTGAGAGTCTGGGGAAAGATATGTGACAAATACATAACATAGTATTAAGATTCAGAACATATGAAAAATTACTAAAAATCAATAGGAAAAAGACAAATGTATTAGTCAGGGTCTAGTCAGGAGACAGAAACCGCACGGTAATTTGAACAGGGAAAGCTCATGAACTAAGAACAGGTGGCTAACTAGCGAGCGGTGAAGAGAACGTGAAACAACGGAGCAATAGATGGCCTTGGGTCCCGGCTTTTCCCAGAGCATGCAGGCAGAGCACCCACGGAAAGAACAAATTTGAGAGCGTCAGACCTCATTGCAGAGGTGTGTCTCGGCCCACTAGATGGCAGAGAAGTTCACTCAGATGACACAGGCCAGGGCTGGCAAGCAGAAAACTGTCCCCTTGAGCACCAACCAAACTCGCTAGGAGACTACTTGTCAGAGAGGAGCAGCTGGGAAGCCACCCACTGGGTGCCAGGAGAACTCACTTAAGAAGATGCGCACAGGGGCGCCTGGGTGGCTCAGTTGGTTAAGCGACTGCCTTCGGCTCAGGTCATGATCCTGGAGTCCCGGGATCGAGTCCCGCATCAGGCTCCCTGCTCAGCAGGGAGTCTGCTTCTCCCTCTGACCCTCCTCCCTCTCATGCTCTCTGTCTCTCTCTCACTGTCTCTCTCGCAAATAAATTAAATCTTAAAAAAAAAAAAAAAAGAAGATGTGCACAGGATGCCCCTAAAACTCACCAGGAAGCCCACGGGGGTGACTCTAAGACTCACTAGGCATAAGCAGCACTGGTTGTCCCACATGCTAGTGGCCACTAGGCATCACAGGAGCAAGAAAAAAAGAACACGGGAATCAGGCAGAGAAGCGCCCCTCTTCCTCCAGCCAGTGTCCCTCCAGTGTGCTTGACACACAAGGCTTAACATCATGGCCACCGCACAGGAGAAGTATTTGCAGGGTTCCAGCTTCGACAGCACAAAGCAGGGCATTAAAGGGTGGCTTTAGTGCTGAGACGCAAGGAATTGTTAACTGGCATGACAAATAGTAACACAGACTGTCCTTAGAGGGATAGAAAAGAAGCTGGAAATTTAACCTACAGCAGGGTAAAGGCGTGTGCTTTCCACCGGCAGACCCCAAGGGAACTGCCAGGTATGAGAGGCCCAAGAGGAAATCTGACAGAGAATGCTTTCCTGCCAGAAGCCAGGTGCCATCAGCAGAAAGAGCCTGGATATTGGACCATCAAACCCAGAAGCCAAGCTGGGGTGACCAGCTGGAAGAGGCATTCTCCTCTCCATGGAACTGTAAGTGGAGGTCCTCAAAAAAATGTGAAAGAACCTCAAAAAGAATCCACAAAATCACTTCACAAGACAGTTATCCTTGGACTTCCACCCAGAGGCACCAACACCAGATTATTACTGAAACCACCGAGAAAACCCTTTCCCTCCCCCCTACTCCCACCCTCAAGGGACCCAAACCAGCAGCTGGTGAGTGGGGAGGAAGTGGAAGAAGAAAGGAGAAGATGCCCACTAGACATTCTGACCACTCTGCAACATTCCAAGCCTGGGGAAAGAGAAACTTTTTTTCCCCCCAGAGAGAAAGAGAGAGCGAGCATGCTCACACATGCACATGAGCGAGCAGGTGCGTGAGCAGGCTGGGGGGTGAGGGGCAGAGGGAGAGGGAAAGAGAGAATCTCAAGCAGGCTCCACACCCAGCACAAAGCCTGACTCAGGGATCGATCTCACAACCTTGAGACCATGACCTGAGCCGAAATCAAGAGTTGGACACTTAACTGACTGAGCCACCCAGGTGCCCTGGAACGAGAAACTTTAAACTGGACAAGAGTCTGCAGTTTTTATATCAGATTGGACTGGACTTTTATTACCCCATCTGCCAAACCCACAATGAGGGTAAGCCCATAGAGATGGTGCCTCTTGATCCCTTCCTGCCCTTCCAAATGACATTTATTCAATTTCCTAAGGTTGATTCCTATCAATCTCTTTCATAATTAAATGAGGTGGGTCTTTTTTTCCCCTCCTATGCACAAATATTGTCTCCATCTTTGTTGCTAAGAAACTTTTTTAAGATATTAATCCCCACTGGAGACCAACCCTCTCCATTTCAAGCAATGGAGGTGCTCATTTCACTTGAGAGATCATTTTTAAAAATCTCAAAATTCTTTTGATTCAACATAGTATATATTGTCCCTGTGCTCCTCGGAGTTAAGAAATTGAAAACTTTTTCCCAAAACACCAGTTTAGCTAAAACATGTGCCACGACAAATATTAAGTGGCCTGAGTCATTCCGCTTTGGCTAATAAACATTGCAGAAACTCCAACATGTAAATTAATCTGAGTTCGTGACATCTTGTCAGAAGACATGGAAAAAATAATCCTGGTTTACCCCTATTATTCTGAAAGAAAGAAAGAACACAAACCAAAAAAAAGACCTTCAAAAGCGCTCCTAAAGTTGTAAGCTCCTGCCAAGCTCTCATGGGTTTTGTGAAATATTATTCATAGCACCACAAAACATTTCCACATATCCCTCCTACTTCTGCCATCAGTTTATACCCTGGTTGATAGATCCATTTTCAAGACTACCAAAGGAAAACTTTAGACTCATGCCAGAAAAGACCATACCCTGTTCTCCTGAGCCCATAAACTGCAGTCAGGCACCAGGGCTTTATGGCATGGCTATATGAGTCACTCTATAAAAAGATACCTACCCCATGCAAAAACCCAGCAGACCAGACTCTATTCTTAAAGCATTTAATGGACATACTAACACTAATAATAACAGACAATGCACCAAACATGTATCTATGCGATCTCCCTATAAGTTGAAACTTCACCCCCCCCCCAAAAAAACCTGACCCAAATTTACTCAATAATCCCAATTTTCCCTGGGAAGCCAAAACTTAAGGAAATAACTCTGTGCTCTGTGCTGCTAAGTAATGCATTTTCAGACTAAACTGTCCCTGAGGCCTGTGACAGTGTTTACAACGCTGTAAAAGTAGACAATAAAATCGTAAAAAGAATTTTTGGAGGTCCAAACCAAAGCTCAGACTCTGAGACTAGCGAAAAGACTAGTGAAAAAATTATTTCAATGAACAGTGACTTTTTTTTTTCCTTAAAGATTTTATTTATTTATTTGACAGAGAGAGACACCGCGAGAGAGGGAACACAAGCAGGGGGAGTGGGAGAGGGAGAAGAAGGCTTCCCGCGGAGCAGGGAGCCCGATGAGGGGCTTGATCCCAGGACCCTGGGATCATCACCTGAGCCGAAGGCAGACGCTCAACGACTGAGCCACCCAGGCGCCCCTATTTGTAACATTTTATTTTTATTTTTTTATTTTTTATTTTTTTTAAGGTTTTATTTATTTATTTGACAGAGAGAGACACCGCGAGAGAGGGAACACAAGCAGGGGGAGTGGGAGAGGGAGAAGCAGGCTTCCCGCGGAGCAGGGAGCCCGACGTGGGGCTCGAGCCCAGGACCCTGGGACCATGACCCGAGCCGAAGGCAGACGCTTAACGGCTGAGCCACCCAGGCTCCCCAACAGTGACTTTCTGAGCGTCCCTTCAGGATACCGTTGGATCCCAACCACTCACTTGTTCTCTGATCCCAAGGAAGACCACCGCAATCATTCTGTTGATTGGACTAAGTGCCACCGTGACGTCATGCGGTCTTGGTGTTTCTTGCTGGAGATTGTTCTCTCTCTATTTCTGTCCCCCGTCCCTGAGGCTTCCAACAGTGATCTTGCCCTGACTTTAAAACACTAGAGTATCCAAAGTTTGCCTCAAATATATTTTGTTAAATGTATTGATGTCCTGAGCGGACAACTGACCAGAGTAATATTCGGTGTCCCTGTTGTTAGCAGCCTTATCCTGCTTTTCTTTCTCCCGATCTAGGCTCCGCAAAACTTCGCTAGATGAAATGTAGGTCAAAATACTCGGGTTCTGGAGACTGCTTCTATCTCCAAAAAGAACATGCCACTCTATCCTATTTAAACCTCATTTTACAGTTAATATTGGCTCAGCCCTAACAAAAACCTAAAGAGAAAACCCCGTCAAACAAATAATTCAAATAAAATCGTAAACCAACAACCATTCATGCAGCCCATTAACAGTGACTGAACACTTACAAAGTGTCAGGCAGTTTATTAGGGGCTTAGAATAGCTCAGCAAACACAAAGACAAAATCCCTGCCCTTATGAAGCTGCCCTCACAGTGGGGGGGAGAGGGGGGACGGACAGACAATAAACAATATACTGAATTGTTTCACAGAAACCACACCAGAGATTTGAAGAGAGAACTTAATATAAAGAATTGTTAACTAGGTACAAGGCTGTTTACCAGGTAAGTAAAGGGTTAAAATGCTAAGAGAATTTCAAGATATCCCTGAGGTTACCCCTGCAAGAAGTAGCTCCCACCCCTAGGGCAGGGGGGTGGAGGTGCACGGGGAGGAGGTTGGGACCATCACACTTGAGAGGCTCACAGGGGGCCCCCCCGCAGAACTACAACTCAGACCTCTAAGGAGGAGGTGCTGCCTGGCTGGGGCTGGGGTCTCAGAGGGGGTGCAGTGAAGCTGCTTCTGGAAGGGTTACAAACACTACAAAGCCTGCCCCATGAAGGACCTGCCACGCTGGGGTGATGAGCTGTTGCTGGGGAGAAGCTCAGCAAGAAGGAAACTGGAGGCAGCCAGTCCCTCCTCTTGGCTGCCCCCGCCCTCCAGCTTCTGCAGAGTCTAACTGGGACCAGCTGGCAAAGCTGGAAGGTCCTAATTCAGGGTCCCAGCACCAGCTGCGGAAAGAATACGGGGAAGGTGGGTTAAGCACAATAATATATAGATAAATTATGTTACAAGATGGTAAGGGCTATGGGGGAAAATAGAAAAGTTAAAAGGGTCAGGAATGGTGGGGGGGGGGATGTTACATTTTAAATAGAGTAATCAGGGTGGGCCTCGTTGAGAAGGTGATGTTTGAAGTGTAATTTAGAGTAATGAGATTTACAACTAATCTAACAATGAAGCCCTCAAAGTGGCTACTGCACTGTCAGTAACTGTCCACGCCCATGAAATTCACTCCTTCAGGTTTTTCTTACCTAGATTTATATTTGAATCAGAGCTGCTCCAATTTCTCACTTGTCCCTGCTCCGTCCTATCTAACAGGATCTGGACTGAGTGTGGGATGTGAGCTTACAAAGTCCTTTCCTGAAATTGAAAAGATACCTGATCTGAGGAGTTTATTACAGGTGAAATCACCTGGCATGACTCCATCTGCCAAGAACATTCTAGAGAAAGCTTGTTCTCAGAAACAGAGACCTACGAGGTATAAACACACACACACACACACACATTCTTCAGGCTATGAGAATAGTGATGTCAAGGCTGGGAATAATCAAATTGGTAAAAGGAGTCTAATCATCTCAGAAACCGTCTTAAACAATTGGCATATTCCACTATACAAAATGTAAGGGCTTTTCAGATAAAAAGTAAAACCCTGAGTAGAGTGACCCACAGAATCAAATAGCCTTGAAGGACAAATGAAAACCACAGGATATACCACAACATACCCATCAGAATGGATACATTAAAAAGACTGACAATGACAAGTGTCAGCAAGGACCTAGAGCAACCGGAATGCTCATACCTTACTGGTAGGAATATAAAATGCTACAACCTCTTTGGGAACCTGTTTAGCAGATTTGTCTAAAGCTAAATACATGCCTACCTTCACATTCCACAATTCTAACACTAAGTATACACCCAAGGGAAGTGACTGCACAGAAAGACATGCAAAAGAATGTTCCTAGCAGCCTGCACGGTAATAGCCAATGACCAGAAACAATGCAAATGCATCAAGAGATAAATGGATAAGAAACTGCTGTAGTCACATGGTGGATACTACTCAACAGCAACAAACAGCCATGTGCACACTCAACAACATGGATGAATCTCAAAAACATAGACTATTAAGCAAAAAGGAGCCACACACAAGAGCACATACCGATATACGCAAGAACAGGCGAAACAGAGGACAGAAGTCAGAATTGTAGTTACCTCCAGGAGGGGGCTGGTATAGACTGAGAAAGAACACAGGAAGCTGAGTGGGTTGCTGGAAACTTTCTCCATCTTCGTGTGGGTGCTGGTCACATGGATGTGTCCATATGTAAAAATCCACTAAGCACTTAGGGTCGGGACAGGCCATGAACTTTGTCACCTGTATGCTATTCCTCAACAGCAAACAGAGGGGAAGGGAGATAGGCCGGCATCCTTAGGAGGCATGCTAAGAAATCAAATGGTCTATAATCATCTGCTGCCTGCTCAAAGAGGGGTACGTGCTTAAATCTATCAAATATGATGTGGCTTCATAAATCCAGATGGACACATGATAACCACATGAAAACCAATGATAAAGAGAAATTTCAAGCTGCCGTAAAACCTCTAAAGGTTATTTGAGGCAGTGCACAAACTGGACAGTTGCCCCTGAGGAACACTAAGAAAAATCCTTAGAGTACTAAAAAGGGTACAATTAGTTTTATGTCTGTTTCCTCTTTTATGACAAATAGTGATGCCCTGAATCTTCCTATGGACAAATAAAACTGCTCCTAATCAAAAAGGCAGTTAGCCAAACATATACATAAATCCAGAAAACGGGGGTGGAAATGGTTCTGATATAATGCTTATCCAACTATAATTTGATAATTACTCTTTGGAATAATGGAGGAGATGTGGAGGTCTGGCTGCCACTCGGTGTTTGGGCAAACATTTCAAAAACTATGCTTCCCTGTCTCCCCGATAAAATATAAATATCTGAAGCCACCTAACCAAGTTGATGACCAAAGCCAGTTCATTAACTCCAGACATTTTTCAGATGGCTGGTCAGCTACACAAGTTTACCCACGTTCAGATAGTCCATATAGTTCAGCATTTGACTTTAAAAGAAACAATGCAATGTCCCACATTAGGGGTAACCCAGATAGGTCGTGATATAGCCATACCTTGTAATATTATAGAGTACTTAAAAATCATGAAGTCTTCAGTCAAAAAAAAAAATTATGAAGTACAGGTCTATTTAAAAAGATGCTCAGTTTCATTGAAAATCAAAGAAATGTACATTTAAACCTAAAGATATGTATTTTACAGAATTATCTGTAGAAAAAATACCTAGGAACAACCTAAATGTCCATCAATAGGGGAATGATTACATTATGGTGTACAAATACCACAGAATACTACGTAGTCGCAAAAAGAATGAAGTAGATCTACAGCACTGACAAGGAAATGTGTCTATTATACATTATGAATTATTTTTAAAGCCACAGAATAATATGTATAGAGAAGCTTTTCTTTTTTTTTTTTTAAACATTTTATTTATTTATTTGAGAGAGAGAATGAGAGACAGAGAGAGCATGAGACGGGGGAGGGTCAGAGGGAGAAGCAGACCCCCTGCTGAGCAGGGAGCCCGATGCGGGACTCGATCCCGGGACTCCAGGATCATGACCTGAGCCGAAGGCAGTCGCTTAACCAACTGAGCCACCCAGGTGCCCCTATAGAGAAGCTTTTCAACTTAAACTTCAATGTCTACAGTCTCACGAAGTAAAAACCCCAGAAAAAAAAAGCATGTTGCTCTTTCCCCCCACCAACAGGTGACATTGGCTATAGGGAAAGGTCATTTTATTTTATTTTTTTTTAAAGATTTTATTTACTTATTTATTTGAGAAAGAGAGAGAGAGAGAAACAGCATAAGAGGGAAGAGGGTCAGAGGGAGAAGCAGGCTCCCCGCTGAGCCAGGAGCCCGATGTGGGACTCGATCCCAGGACTCCGGGATCATGACCTGAGCTGAAGGCAGGCGCTTAACCAACTGAGCCACCCAGGCACCCAGGAAAGGTCATTTTAGACTTGCCACCATGAACAACACAGTTGGTGTTGCTGTCCTTGTGCCCAAGTAATTTTTCACATGTCATCGACCCCATGATAACCAATAAGCATTAAGCCATTGTGTCTCCAAAGTACTAAGATGAACAATTACAAAAGAAACACGTAGAAATAGTATTTACTTCGAAAGTGGTGAGAAAGTGAGGAACGTAATGGTACATGTGCTTATGGAAGGAATTGTCAAAGTGAGAACAGTTTTTATCTATTTTATTTTCTTTTTCTTAAAGCAGGCTCCACACCCAATGTGGGGCTTGAACTCACGATGCTGAGATCAAGAGTTGCGTGCTCTACCGACTGAGCCTGCCAAGTGCCGAGGGATCAGTTTTACATGCAGTATAGGGAAGGAGCTGTGTCCATTCCATCAAAGATGAGCCAGACAAAAAGGAAAAGTGAAACTGATGGACAGAAAAAAGTTTCCGTCTGTGGCTAAATCATCAGGATCCAATCTGATAGCTCTCCGCTAATTTGTCTGGAAGTAAGCAGTGGGAAGGGTGGAAGTTAGAGCCCCAATTTAAGTCAGCCCTGATGAATTTAAGGAGAGGGAAGGGACCAGGAGCCGCAGGTAACTGTGGATCCTCCAGTTGCCCACCAGCCCACCAAGCTCCTCCACTGCTCCAGGTTTCGACGCGCTTCTACTCCTTAGAGAGAAACAGTGGGAAGGGGGTTGATTCCCCAGCCCTGGGGTTTGGAGGAAGAAGGAAGAGTAAACGATGCTCCTGCTTGCATGCTAACCCTGGCAGGGTTTTTGTATTGCCAACATCACCTCACACGTACCTGTGCGGGAGGAACGTGAAGATTTGTCCTAAGAGGCTCAAGGTACAGGCAAGGCAGACCCGTAAACCAAACCAAACAAGTCTTGGTCACAAAGGCAGTCATCCAAATAAATCCCCAAAAAGGAAGCAAAATCGTTTTCCTCCAGGACCCCCCAACCTCCCCCCCACCTCCTCCGGCCACAGCAGGCCTCCATCCCCCACCCCACCCCAGCCCTGGCTGCAGTACCTCCCTCCCACACTCAGGTTCAAGGCAGCCTCCCTCCAGGGCTGGCAGCCTCGGTCCAGGGCTGGCCGAGGGGGCGGGTGGCCTCGTTATTTTCCACTGGTTCTGGAATCTGTTTCCCTTTGGCTTTCATAGTTTCTCCAGGGTTGATTTTAAGGAAGAGAGCTAATGAAACTAGTCACCGAGGAGTGACCAGGGCAGAGAAGCGAAATTAGCTTTTTCCCATTTCTGCCTCTTCTCGGAATGCCATCTGCCACCATACCCCTATAAGATAATATTCTTGGGGCGCCTGGGTGGCTCAGTCATTAAGCATCTGCCTTTGGCTCAGGTCATGATCCCAGGATCCTGGGATTGAGCCCTGCATCAGGCTCCCTGCTCAGTGGGAAGCCTGCTTCTCCCTCTCTCCCTGCTTGTGTTCCCTCTCTCGCTGTGTCTCTCTCTGTCAAACAAATCTTTAAAAAAAAAAAAAAGATAATATTCTTGCCTGATGCCATGATAACCAAAAGTTAATTTAATTGTTTTGCAGGAAATCAAGATTTCATCAAGAAGCTACACACTATGGGCCACCTGGCTGGCTCAGTCGGTAGAGCATGTGTCTCTTGATTTCAGGGTCGTGAGTTCCAAGCCCCATCTTGGAGGTAGAGCATACTTGAAAAAAAAAAAAAGAAGAAGAAGAAGAAAAAAACAGGCTGAATTGAACCAGTCAGGACCAGTGACCTCCTCTTTGAGCTCAACAAGAGGAGATCAACCCTCCTTTACTTAGTGACTTCTTTTATCTGATTTTGAATCAAGTAGCTCCTCTCCCCTTCACCCAGACCCTTTTCCACTTGCCCTTAAAAAAAAATCTCTGACTCTGCCCTTTGGAGAGGTGGATTTGAGGCTTGTGCCGCCCTCCCCCATCTCCTCTCCTTTTTCGGCTTTTCAAATAAACTTTTTCCTTGCTGCACCTTCAACATCTCTGCAGTGGGCTTTGCTGCATGTCCGGCACACATGAACGTGGACTAGCAACCCAAACTAGTCTATCATTTAAAATTTGGGAGCTCACAGTGTCTTTTAAGGTTTTTTAAAAATTATTGTTTAAGTATAATTTGCACACAGAAAAATGCACAGGTCTTAAGCGTACAGTTTGATGAGTTTTGATGAATATATAAAACACTAATACCAACACCTAAAACAAGTAGAAAGAGTTAGGAGTCCCCGGAAAAAGAAAGATGAGACATAGTTCTCTTGCCATAAGAAAAGTCCTGTTAGGCCCCTGGACATCTTGCATGATCTACGCCTAACCCGCACTACTTGCCCAAAGCACATTTCTTGACGATGTTCCTGGGATATGTTGAGATTGCAAAAGAATCGACCCCAGTAGTCGGTGATTTTAAGGGAACAAAAGAATATAAAAACAGCCACTATCGGGCCAGGAGATAACTTAATCATATCAAGGACAATAAATCAGTGGTAAAACTCCCAGTGCTGATGCAAAAGTAAAGATTGACCTGATACACATTCTTGAGTTATCTTTGCAGGATTTAAATCCCTTTGAACACTCAGATATCAAACCAACGAAAGCCAGGGAATTGATGGTGCTGACCCTCGCGGGCTTCATGACTTCGATCCAGTAAGACCTGGACTCTGTCACGTGAAGATGACTTTTGCCCCAACACCACACTGCATTCTCCATTGTGCCACCCCCTTCATGAATCTGTGCGCACCCTTGGCTTCCAGCTTCCCCAGCTTTGTTGTTGGAGGAGACACCACTTTGGGAAATATCCCCAGTGTTCTCCTTTACTCATTGCAAGTAAAACCCCTCCTTTTCTTTGGCTCAGTTGTGTCTTTGGCTCAACATCCACCAAGAGGCAAACCCAGGTTTGGGTAACAGTAGGAACTTTTTATCAACCATGAACCTTCGTGAAGCTTTGCCAGTCGAGCCCCTTCAGAGGTGACCCCTGTTCTGACTTTTACAGCCATATATTAGTTTCTACCTGCTCTTGAACTTCAAATCAAGTGCAATATTATGTGTATCTCAGTCAACCCTAAATATATATTTAAATCTAAAAAAAAAAGTTTAATTTTGAGTATAGGTTGGGAGGGTGGCTAAATCTGGCAGAAGCCCTTGTGTCAGCTAAGTACCATTTACTTTGGGGTACCCCACTTCACTTAGCATGTGCCTGGCTCCACTTGTCTGGGGAAAAAAATCTGGAACACCAATTCATCTTAACACAAAAATACAGAAGGAAAGATAGTTGACTGCAAATAATATCACAAACATTAAGTCCACATATAAATATTGAACATTACTCAAAATCCAGGTTTGAAATTATTACTCTTGGGGCGACTGGGTGTCTCAGTCGGTTAAGCTTCTGACTCTTGATTTCGGCTCAGGTCATGATATCAGGATGGTGAGATCGAGCCCCGCGTTGGGCTCTGTGCTCAGCAGAGAGTCTGCTTGGGATTCTCTCTCTCCCTCTCCCACTGCCCACCCCTAAGATAAATAAATCTTTTTTTTTTAGATTTTATTTATTTATTTGACAGAGAGAGAGACAGCGAGAGAGGGAACACAAGCAGGGGGAGTGGGAGAGGGAGAAGCAGGCTCCCCACAGAGCAGGGAGCCCGATGTGGGACTCAATCCCAAGACTCTGAAATCATGACCCAAGCCGAAGGCAGTTGCTTAATTGAGCCAAGGCAACCCAATAAATAAATCTTAATTAAAAAAAGAAAAGAAAAAGAAATTATCACTCTTGGTCCCCATGAGGCAGGCAGGAACCTCTCCTGTCTGTAGAGCAAGGCAAAAGGGCCCACCGTGACCACAGAGCTGAATGCAAACAGGTTCATTAAGTGACCCACTTCAAAATAGCCATAGGTCCTAACTGACCAATTACAACCAAGAACAGGTCCTAAGATTACCAAAAAAGGGAAAATTCCAGACATCCTCATACTCCCTCACTGCGCCCTGTTAACTGTGGCTCCTCACCACCGCCTAGGGGCAGACAGTCTCTCCTTTGCGGTCCTACCAGCCACTCCCTGATGGTGTTTTCAGTGAACTTCTGTATCTTTTGTTCTGCCTGGGGTGAATTCTTTCACCGCCCGTGGAGCCACCTCCACCTGATCCAAGCGCCCCACATTTGGTGGACCTCATCCCAGACAAGCCCCCACATTGTCCTGGGTTCTCAGCTTCATACCCTGTTTCCAGCTCTCTTCCCCCGACCCCCATGGTGCTTCCTTAATTTCCCAAAATTCTGACCTCACCCTGAGAGCCCCCTTATATTTGCCAAGTGCAGGCAAAGCCTTCCAAATCGTTTCCCATTTACTAGCATTTTCTTCTCACCATATTTTTTTCTCCACAAGAGGAAGTTTTCTCTCCTGCTGGAAAAAAGAAAAAAAAATTCTTCCAGTCAAAAGTTTAGTGACCATGACCCTCAGAAATGATACCCAACAAAGAGATTCACAGGTGAACAGGTATGTCCCAGAATTGCCACAGTGACACGCGGCGGGGACGGGGGTGGGGGTTGCTTCTGTGGTTTGTGTGCACAGATGAAATCCCATCAACAGATAGAAAGGTTGCGGGTTGGGGCGCCTGGGTGGCTCAGTTGGTTGAGCGGCTGCCTTTGGCTCAGGTCATGATCCTGGAGTCCCTGGATCGAGTCCCGCATCGGGCTCTCTGCTTGGCGAGGAGCCTGCTTCTCCCTCTAACCCTACCCCCTCTCATGTACTCTCTCTCTCAAATAAATAAATAAATCTTTAAAAAAATATATAAAGGTTGTGGGTTTCACCAGCTAACACATGTGGAAGGGCAGGATGCCAGCTGCCTCCTCTCTGGGGCTCCTGGCCCCCTACTGGATCTCTCCAGGGGCTGCCAGGGGGCGTCTCCCATGTCCCCTGCCCACGCCGACCCGCTCCGACTACACATCTTGCGGCCCCTCTTGGACCAAAGCCCCCGCATACCGTTGGAATGACCTCTAACGTAACTGCCAACACTGCCCAAACCACTCCTGCCCTAAGGCCCCGATCCCAGTGGCCACCTCTCTGGTGCCACTACCATCACACTGACTTGTCCACCCAGCTCGGCTCTGATTGCCCCGCATCTGGTCTGCAGCTTTGAGTTCCCAGAAGCCGTTTCCACCTCCTTAGCAACTGTCAAACAAAGCTGGACATGAGTGAGAGCGGCAGAAACAGATTCTATTCTGTAACTACTGACAGTTGGGAAAATTGTGGGGCTCTGTTCCAATTTGTGCAGAGGTGACTGGGTGTTTTAAAAGAAAGATGAAGGAGGAGGGAGGGGAGAGACTGGGAGATTATCCTTTCTGACAATTACTCTTCAAAGGAATGGCTCGTAGGACCTTGGGAAAGCCACTCCTGACTTGTAGGAGATACTTAATACATCTCAAAAGGACAGAAGAAGGAATTCTAAGCCCCTTTTAGTAAATGGCCTAAGAAAGAGAGGTCAGAGTCTATGCCAGGTTGTGGCTAGAACACAGTGAGTTCTTTTGACAGCCCTGAGTTTTTCCAGGCAGGACCTCAAAAGGGGGCTGGGTCAACCCAGAGACTTAGGCTTCTAGAAGCCCTGCTAGGGTTGGTCAGGTCTCTTAGTGTGGGGGTTGGGACAGAGTCATCATGTCCAAAACTTCTTGCAGTTCTCACTACCCATCACCCTGATCCTCCACCTTAAGCTAGTGACTAGTGACCTTGCCTTTGCTACTTGCCTACCTGCCTCCAACCTCCGTTCCTGCCCACAAGCTGCCAACACCACAAGCTGCCACCGATGGCCACTTATCTGTCTCTGCTATTGCCTGTCCGCTGCTGGCAGGGGAAGAACTCCACTTTCTCTGTGGCTTGGTCTCCTGTTCTACAACCCTCTCAGCTTTTCCACCCAGAGCGCTCTCCTTGCCCAGTGTAACCAGGAGCCACCACCAACGGGTTCCAGCTACAGCCTCACCCTGGGCAGAAAGCCACAGTTCGCATCCCACCCAAAGCCCCATGCCTGAGCTCAGAGGGGGCCAGATTCCTTCTTCCCCATTGTCGCCTCTCTCCCTGGAACATAATCCACCTACAGCTGGTATTAAGAGGATCCATCCACCCCACTACCACTCCACCCCACCCCCACCAAATATGCTCAAATAAATTCTATCCCAAGTGAGAGCGAAGTTCAAATTATTTCCCCCCAGGCTTATGTAGATAAACAGCTCTAACCACACAGCAGGTACTATTTTTTTTTTTCTATTTTACAATGTAATCCGATGTGGATTTTATCTTTTAATCCTTCCCCTCATCAAGATGAAGCTAGGGCATTTGAAACTCTCCCTCTGGGAAGTGATGGAGGATGTAGCAGAACAAAGAATCCATTCTTAGCTTTTGAGTTTCAAAATAGACCTTGAAATTCATGGCCAAGGCCATATTTGAGGGAAAAAAAAAAAACAGGGAGTAAGGCAAGGGAAGGAGGATGCTGAATTTTAAAATCTAAGTCATGGAAGATTCAGCCCATAAAATTTATGTCTCAATAAATTCCGAAGAATGTGCAATAAAGTAAGAGCAGTTTTTCCAGCCCCAGGATTGCAGGAGAGCAGGGAAGCTTAGGGTTGGTATGGCACTGAGAAGGGGCCCTTCTCCCTGCCACCCTCATTCCCTGGTCCCTTCCCAAGAACGGGAATAACAATGGAATTCCATAAAGGCTCACTGAGGGTGCAAGAGCAGAGAAGACCAGGAGTGGATGCCCTAGGGGGCTCATGAAACTCAAGCTCTGGGCCCCTGACTTCCAAGGCCCTACACCTGATTTTATAGTAGTAATATTTTATTTTCTTGAGAGGGCCCCCAGAACTGCATAAACTCCAGGATCTGCCCCTGAAGGGCCTTGAGCTCGCTTCTGAGCAGAGCCAGGGAAAGCAGCAGGCCTTAGAGGACCCACGCCTGCCATCCTAAGAAACCCAGGCAGCCTATTTGAAGATAAAACCACAAGGAGCAGTGACTCATCCTCACTGAGGCCCCAAGCAACCCACCAGCCGACTGCAGTTGTAGAGCGATCCCAGCCAAGACCAACAGAAGAAGCACCCCGCCCTGGCCCACATAGCTGACCCATAGAAGCCTGAGCCAATAAAATGATGGTTGTTATAAGACACAAAGCTTGAGAGTGGTTCATTACACAGCAATAGATAGCTGATAAAGTTCATTTGGACAAAACATTTATTGGTAAAATGAAATAAAAAACACAATCATTTCTATAGCATGAGCCTTCTATTTTTAAAGACGTGTATACCTATGTATTCTGAGTATATGCAGAGAAAGTGTCTGGAAAATCACACAAGAGACTGAACAGTGGTTGGAGAAGGGGGCTGTGGGAGAAGAAAAGACACTTTCCATAGGTTTGGGTGTTTACAAATGTTCATTACATTTAAATAAAAGGAAATTCACTGAGTACTTACTTGTCTATGTACCAGGTACTCTGCTAGGCATTAGGGTCCAAAAATCAGCTAGACATTGTCCCTGCCCTCAGGAAGTTCCCAGCTTGAGTGTGACAACATGCAAACAGACCAGTGGAGCCATGCAGACACTATGACCGTGATTGGGGGCGGGGGGGGGGGCGGGGAGGCAGGCAAAAGAAGCCATGGGGCAGGGAAGGAAATGAGCACCCCGAGACATATTGAAAAAGTTCACAGGGGAGACTAAAAAATGGGTAAATTCTGGTTGAGCAAGACTCAGAGAGGGCCTGAGAGTCGGGGCAGGGGGCAGGGGTGGCACTTCCCTCTCTGGGCTTCAGATCTTCATTCCAAAATGAGGGAATCAGGCTAAATTACCTCAGGGCCACTTCTAGTTCTGAAGCTCTAGATCTTCACCTTCTTTCTCTCTGCTCAGGTGGCATTCTCCTGATACAGTGTAAATTACAAAACTAATACCATTTTTAGTGGGGGCTCAACATGTGGACAGAGCTAGCAATCAGGCCTCAGGGATGTGAGCTTCTTAAACAGACTTCTGCAGGCAAATACTATTTTGTGCTTCTGTGATTCAGATGCCACATGTGTGGATTTCAGATTTCAGGTATAGTCCAGGAAACATTTTCCCTCTGCCATCTCAAGTTCTCAGCTAGGACTCTGGAACAAAAGACACATCAACAAGAGAAAAACAAACAGAACTTTATGAACATGCATATCTCAGGTGTACATGGGAGAAACTCAGGGCTGAGTAACTCGAAGAGGTTGCTTAGAACTCACGCTTATGTAGCATCTTCAACAAAGAACAAAGGATTTCTAGAGAAATGGCAGGACACAGAACAGTGGTTTCAGGCTTCCAAGGGTAGCAAACTGTGTGAAGATAAATAAATGAGGGAAATTAATGGAGTAAGGTTTGTTTGCAGATTCCTCTGGTGCCATCTCTGGGCTGGTAAGAGTCTAAAGTAAAGGAAAACTTATATCCTATCTTTAGACAGAAAGGGGGAAGGTATAGAGACCTTTTCCTGCATTTCCATTTTCTTAATTGCCCTCAGCTCAAAATAATTCTTATGTTAAAGAGGCATATTTTAGGATGACATATTCTGGTGTCCATCACAAGTTATGTGGACCAGGCATCCATCTGCAGATGGAATGGTTGAAAAAGTTGGAACTTACAAAACAAAAGATGATGTCTTATCCTGGCACCCAAGACAAGTTCCTAGAACTTCAGTAGGACTGAGCAATGAAATGGGAAAACACACTGAACTCAGAAAACTGAGTTCAAATCTGGATCCAGGGGCACCTGGTTGGCTCAGTCAGTAGAACATGTGACTCTTGATCTCAGGGTCATAAGTTTGAACCCCACATTGGGCATAAAATTTACTTATAAAAACTGTTTAAAATAAAATCTTTTAAAAAAATAATCTCAGGGCACCTGGGTAGCTCAGTCAGCTAGGTGTCCAACTCTTGAATTCAGCTCAGGTCATGGTCTCAGGGTCATGAGATCAAGCTCTGTGTTGGGCTCTGTGCTCAGCAGGGAATCTGCTTGAGTTTCTCTCCCTCTCCCTCTTCCACCTCCCACCCTGCTCTCACTCACTCTCTCTCTAAAAAAACAGATAAATAAAAAATGAATTAAAAAATTTTAAAAATCTGGATCCAGATGTGTGGGATCTTGGGCAAATTATTCTCTCTCAAATCAATTATTCTCTGTTTCTCCATTTACATGTAACTCAAATGTAACTAAGCTTCCTTGGACCTACCAAGACTTAAAGTCAATCTCACACATAATCACATTAAAATATGAGTGCATGCACACACACACACACACATCTAACTGCAAAGGCAAAGATGAATAATGTGTGTTTTTCTTTAAAGTTTGGAGGAGGGAATCATAGTGCATATCACATAGAAAACTTCCCAAAAATCTTGGCTCTGTAGGGGAGGAAAAATAATTTTCCCTTTACACTTCTGAGTTCTTGGCTGAGATCCCTGAATGCAAGATTAACAAGAGAAAAAAGCTACCAAAGAGTTAGCTTTAGACTTCAGGATTAAATACCATCTTAATAGGGAAAGGGGAGAGGGGATGTAGGCCTCTTAGGGGAGAGTGAGTGATTTTCAGGAAAGCTGAATGGGCCCTTAGAGGGATACAGGGAGATGTGATAGCTTTCTAAGTGTGGTGTCACTTCCAGTCTCCTCTCCTGTGATAAGAGTCCGGTTCATCTTCTCTGGCTGATGAAGCTCCCAGGGAAGGGATCTATGACAATTGAGTTCCTTTTGGAAGACTTATATTTAGGCAGATAAGGGAAGTTCAGAGAAAGCCTCTCCCTGCATTTGCTGTTTTTCAAGTGCGTATAGTTCAAAATAATCACTATGCCAAAGCAGCATATTTGGGGGTGGCAGGTCCTGAACTCCCACAGTCATATATTGGGGTAGCATGTTATGCTGGCCTTCAGCTCTTTCCTCAAATTTCTCCCCTTTGGCAGTGGCCACAGTTTTTCCTCTCTCCGACTCTGTCTTTCTCTGTCTCTATCTCTGTCTCTGTCTCTCTCTGTGTCTCTCTCTATCTCTATCTCTATCTCTCTGTCTCATCTCCCAGCCTCTCTCCATCCTCTCAGCTACTGATATCCCTCAAGCCTTACCCCCAGGCCCGGCTATCCCTTTGCTCTGAATAACAGTGACTCCACCTGGCACCCTCCTTGGAGGATTCTCTATAACCAATTATTGAAATACTTCTGGTCTCAAAAACTGGAGGAAGAACACAGATCCTACCAAGTCATTGAGAGGATTAAATGAGATAAGTGTGTCAAGCACCCAGCACAGAGTGGCAAATGCATGTTGCACTTTTTGCCTTCCTTTCTCCTGGACAGTAACTGAGAGATCAAAGTGGAAAATGGGACAGTAAAGCAAGCTGCCGTAAAGAGAACTGTTGATCACTGAAAACCAGACTTGGTGCTGAGATTTTGGTGTATGTGACCTTGAGCCCCCCTCCCTCTACCACATCTTTCTAAAGTCCCCACGATCCCCCTTCACCCAGTCATCCCATTGTCTTCAGACATTACTTCTTGGCCACTTTCCTACCTGACTCTTACCCTGTTCTCAGCTACCTACCAGTAGGTGTTCATGGACTTCCCTAAATAAGCAGGTAGGGTAAAGGACCCACTCTCCCTTCTTGCTGCCTTGGAAACCCTTCTACATTCTACTCAGGAGCCATAGATTGTTCCAGTCCCTGGCAGCAAAACCCAACTGCCCTCCGGTCTACCTTCAAACATGCGGTTTGGCAACTTTTTAAAAAATGAAGCACGCATCTACCACCATGTGACCCAGCCATTCCACTCGGAGTATTACCCAAGAGAAATGAGAGGATATGTTCACACAAAGACTTATATACAAATGTACATAGCAACTTGATTTGTAGTAACCAAAATGTGAGAACAACCTGAATGCCTATCAACAAGAGAAGGGACAAACTACAGTCACTCCACACAACGGAACTAGTAATGGAAAGGAATGAAGGGTCAGTCCGAGAAGCCACTCAGATGAATCTCAAAAACATCATGCAGAGAAAAGAAGGCCACCACCAAAGTGTACATGCTAGATGAGTTCATTTATATGAACTTCTAAAAAAGGCAAAACCAATCTGAGGTGACAGACAAGGGATCAGCAGTGGCCGGGGACCAGAGCTGGGGGAGGGGGGTCTGGGGGAGGGAGAATAACTGCAAAGCAACAGGAAGAGACTTTGGGGGTTGATGGAAATGTTTCATAACTTGATTGTAGTGGTTATTCCTCACATGTATATATTATTAAAACTCATCAAACTGTACACTTGAATTGGGTGCATTTTGTCACATGCAAACCATACTCAGTGAGGTTGAGCTCTTAAAAAAGGTTCTGTTTCAGCAGGGCTCTCAGTGGCAGGCTCTGAATATAACAACTGGAATGTAACAACAGGAAGAAGGAGCTGTCCCAGTAACCTAAGGAAAGCCTTCCCCCGTTCTAAATCTGGGAGGCCCTGCAGCACACTCCCCAGAAGGCTTTGTCACCTAGGGTCCAGTTTCCTAATTCAGTTCACCGTGCCAAAGTTCATCATGCTGTGGGCTGAGAGGAGGCCTGAACTATTTCAGGCCCAAGGGCAACATCCTTGAGAAGTTCTATCTGCAAAGAGTGGGAGATCGCCATGGCAACCTGTCCCGGGGCCCAGCCCTGGCAGGACTCCAAAGCACACAAATAAAGCCATAGGAATGTGGTGCGGGGCTGGGGCAGGGCAACTAGGCAGTTGCCAAGTTTCCATGAAAATCAACTGTGGGAGGCCTCAGCCTCTAGAAGGTGTCAGTAGGGAATACTGGGTCCCAATAGGATCAGCCCAGGGAAATGTAACACATTCATACATACATGCGCGCACGCACGCGCACACGCACACGCACACACACGCACGCACACACGCACACGCACACACACACACACACACACCCTGCTTTCAAGACAGTACTGTTTCGTGAAAAAGAGACCTGATAAATAAGAGCACTGGCTTCTGAGCCTGACAACAGTGATTCTGGTGCCCTAGGTCATAAGCTCAGCGAGTTTCTGAACTAGTTATCCACATGGCCCACTCCCTCCCCCACTCCTCCTCGGCTCACCTTCTCCGTGAGTCCTTCCCTGATTGCCTTAAATCAAATTGCAGCCTCCCCTCCACCCCCAACTCCTGCTCTGCTTTATTTTTCTCCAGGGTACTAAGCACCACATGACATACCATGGTTTACTTATTTATCCAGTTTGTTGCCTTGTTAATGTCAGCTCCACGAAGGTGGGGAATGTTGTCTGTTTTGTCTATGGCATCTCCAATGCCTAGAACAGTGCCTGGCACATGGAAGGTGCACAAGGAATATTACAGGGTGAATGTGTGGACTTCTCTGAAGATGCATTTTCTCTTCAGCAAAATGGGGATAATTCTACCCCCATGGGGTTCATGTGAAGGTTAAAGGGTTTAAGACTGTAGGTCAAGAACCCAGCCCTTAGTGGGGGCACTAGTGTGATTCACAGTTATAGCTTTCCTTTGGTGAGATATAATCATGAACACGCTTCTCATTATTACCCCTTAGCACTTTGGTCCTTATTTAAAAACACCTTTCATTGGATCTTACCTTGCCTCCCCAAACCCTGAGCCCAAGAGCGTACCTGTGTCCTAGTTCTGCAAAACCACTCATTGATAAAGACAATGGAACCAGAGATTGGGTCCTGTCTCCAAGTATTTGTTAGGAAACTGAGTGAATGAACTAATCCATTCTTAGGAAAGCAAGCTCCTAAAAACGTAAAGGCGATTTGAACAGGCAATGTTTCACCTGTAAAATGAGAGAATAGGTATTTCTCATATCCGTTAACACATGCCAGATGGAGAGTTAGGCACCTGACATGTCTTATGTTGTTTTACCCTTGTGTCAACCTGACCAGGAAGGTATCTAAGAAGGAAGAAATTGAGGCCGAGAGGCTATGACACCAGCCTGAGGCCTCACAGCACTAGGCAGTGGGGCAGGAATTGAAGCCAGAGTTGCTCAAGCCCCAAAGCCTGTGTTCTTCCTACAACCTACACCACCTTCTCTGAAACTTCACTTGGTAAAAGGTCTCTCTGCCAAGCTAGGGAGTTTGGATATATTTTGTAGACAATTCTAAAAATAAAAAAGCTAATGAGTAGAGATAATACGGGAACTCCTAGGAAGGAAGAATTATTTTTGCCTACGATAAATCAGAAAAGAGACAGAGAGGAGCTACAAGGGACTTGTATTTCTGGGTTCATTAACTCCTCTTTGGGGGGGTTATCACCGGCTTTGGGTTCCAACACATGACAATGAACAGCAGTCTCTCTTCATACGAGTTTTCCATGGTGTCATATTTTCAGCAGGTCATTCCTTTGGGATCTTTTATTTTTATTTATAGCCTTGTGCATCATTTCATTGCCAGCATTTAGCGTGTTCAGCTACTTTCTGGGGGGCTGGAGCCTCCCTCACTACAAACCTGTAAGAAAAAGCAGAAAGCATGGAATTTGAAGCCTGCTGGAACCAGCTCTTCATGTTCAACAACTTCATGTAGGTAGCTTGAAATTGGCCAAGGTGAAAGTCTTTACACCCCAGAAACTGACAAATGCTACAAATCAAGGTTTTTCCCCCCTTCTAGAGAGCCAGTCGTGAAACTTGGCACCAACATAGAGCTGACCCAGCTATTGTAAAAGGAGTCTGAAAACTTGAGTTTTAGCTTCATGTCTTTACTAACTCACTGTAAACCTTACAAAGTCATTTCATTTCTCTCGACCTCAATTTCTTTATCAATTAAATGTAGGGAGATTGAGTAGATTTAAAAACCAGGACAGCTTGGCAATTCGTCAAGCAATTTTCAGTAATTTTAAAAAAGGGCGGGGGGGACGCCTGGGTGGCTCAATCGGTTAAGCATCTGCCTTCAGCTCCAGTCATGATCCAGGTCCTGGGATTGAGCCCTGCATTGGGCTCCCTGCTCAGTGGGGAGCCTGCTTCTCCCTCTGCCTCTGCCCCTCCCCCCTGCTCACACACACACTCTCTCTCAGTGTCTCTCAAATAAATAAACAAATAAAATCCTTTTAAAAAAGAAAAGAAAACCATTCATTAATCCCCTGAGAAGCCCAAACAAGTTAACGTAATAAATAAATTGTGTCTAGTGGTGAAAATCTTTCAAAATCTGAAACCTGAGGGAAGAGCAATTAAAGCAGTCAGCCACCTGTTGCCTTCAGCCCAATGTGCTGAGCACCTGAAATGGGGCAATCACTGCTAGACACTGATGCTATCATACTGAAGAAGACCCAGTCTGCCCACCGGGAGCTTATAGGTGAGGGAGGCAGACAGACAAGCAGGCATGCATCGTAATAAATAGAATCTGGGCTCTGAAGGGGTAGGAACCAGGCTTTAAGACGGCATACAGCAGGGGCACTATTCAAGTTGGGGAGCTGAGCATGGCTTGGGAGAAGGGACATCTAATGGGAATTAGGTCCAGAGGTCGAACACTGTAGGAATATTGGGGAGTTGCAAGTCATCAAGAGTAGCTGGAAAGCATGGTGCAAGTCAATGCTGGAATGTTGCATAGGGCCTTCGGTATCAGGTAGAAGAGTTCGGAATTTATCTTTGCGGGCAGTAATTTGAGCTTTAAGAAAGCTCATTCAGGCTGTTATATGGAGAATGAATGGAAAGGAAGCAACACTGGAAGCTGGGAGACCACTTCAGTGGTCTTGTAGCAAATGAGTCTGGTGACCTGAGGCAGAGCGTGGGGCCTCGTGATACTGTGATTTATAATAAGAAATTCATATTTGGTCTTCGTCCCCAATCCCTGACACAGGGCTCCTGAAACCCTTGTAAATTCCTAAGTGAGAAGAGCACTAGGAGCATCTTTTGTTTTATTGAAGGGACTCTAAGTGAGCTCCCGATGGTTCTGGATAGGGGCTGCTCACCAAAAAGACCAAGCCATCATTCAAAGCTTAGAATTTGCAGTCACCTACCCCCAGCACCACTTCTCCAGATAGAGGAGAGGGGCTGGAAATGGAGTTAATAACTGATCATGCCCATGTGAAAAAGCCTCCATAAGACCCCGAAAGCACAGGGTTTGGAGAGCTTCCAGGTGGGTGAACACATCCACATACAGGGAGGATGACACTCCCCACCTCCACCGGGACAGAAGCTCCTGTGCTCAGGACCCTCCCAGACCCCAGACTCTTTTCATCTGGCTATTCATCTGTATCTTTTATCATATCCTTTAATAAATTGGTAAGTGTTTCCTTAACTTCTGTGAGCTCTTCTAGCAAATAATCAAATCCAAGGGGGAAGAAGTCATGGAAACATCCAATTTGTAGCCAAGTCAGAAGATGTGGATGACTTGGGGACCTATACTTTTGAGTGGCATTTGAAGTGGGGGGGTAGTCTCTTGGGACTGAACTCTTAACCTGTGGGATCTGACACTATCTCTAGGTAGATAGTATCAAAAGTGAGTTAAATTGTAGGATACCCAGCTTGTGTCACAGAATTGCTTGGTGTTGGAAAAAACCCCACACATTCTTGACTAGAAGTGTCAGAAGTATTTTCTGCAAAAGCAAAGAAGACCCTCAGGTTTTTCCAATACAGGCCTTTCTGCTTTTTGGATCTTCATTTTCTTCTGGGGACTCCCGTGTCCACGTAAACAACCGTGTGCTTTTCTTGTTCATCTGTCTTGGTCAATTTAATTCTCAGGTCCAGTCAGAAACTGGGTAAATGGGGTAAAGCTTTGTCTCCCCTACAGAGCCTTTAGGGCTCCAGACCTGATTTTTATTTTATTTATTTTTTTAAGTAGGTTCCACACCCAATGTGGGGCTCAAACTCACGACCCTGAGATCAAGAGTCAGATGCTATATCCCCCGAGCTAGCCAGAGGCACCACTGATTTTTGCCTCTGTATTCTGCCAATCCTCTTCTCAATTTAAAGGTCCTTGTCTTGATACAATCCAAAATAATAGGTGGGGGAGGGTTGGGGTAGGGAAGGAAATGCCCTTAATGCCCTCCTTGCTGGTAGACTTACTTCCTTGAACTGGCAGGTAATTCTTACAGAAAGTCCTCTTAAAAGGCCTGACCCTCTTTTTGGAGGACTTTGCTAAAAGGGGCAAGAAATCACCAGTACACAGAAACTTTCTAATTTTTTTTCTACCATTTCCTCTACTTTTGATTGTCATGACTCTGTCCCAATGTATAGCAGAAAATTGTCTGACTAAATGCCACTAACAAGGGTCCCCAGCTTTCCCGTCTGCAGTGGTTAGGACCTCATTAACTACTACCCTGCCTCCTCCAAGTCAGTCAATTCTACAATGCAGGGTCTGGAATTTCCAGAAACTACCTTAAAATACTAAAATCTAGGGATTCCCTACTGTATGCAACAGAAACTGACTCTGGCTGATTAAGCAGAAAATGAAAGCATTAAAATGACATCAAGAGCCCATAGAATTTGTGTGAAACTAAAAAAAGAAAAAAAAAATTTTGGGTTCCAGATTAAGCTTCCAAGAAAAATATCTAAAACCAAAACCCTGGCCTCAGGAAGAAACTGCTGCTTCTGTCACCGCCATGATGCCCTTTTCGCCATCATTGGAGCTGCGGCCGGCATGTGCCTGACTCCAACCATCACTGTGCCAGTAATGCTGTCCCTCCCATGTCAAGAACTCAAGGCAACTTGCAACTACTGCATCCCTGAAAGCCATTCACCTCTGCCACCACCCTGGCCAGGAAAAAGGCATCCACTCCAAGCCTCCTTCCTCAGATTGCTCCCTCCTGAATCGAAGTCTCACATGGCTGGGTCCCACTGGCACAGAATAGTTCACAGACCTGAAGCCTGACCACAAAAGACACTGGGAAATACCTTTCTGGGTTCCTTGGTAAATGGGACTCATGGGGCTGGAAATTCCCCAAACAATAAAAAATGCTGAGAAGTCAGAAAACAAAGTGTCTAAAACAAGGTTTATGTGGGTCACTCAAGTGGAGCAATCCTGTAGATGATAAACATGCATATCTGTAGTTCAGGAGAGCGAGGGAGCATAGAGATGGTGTTATGGGTTCAATTGTGTCCCCTGCCCCCATATTCATATGTTGCTGTCCTAACCTCTAGTACCTCCTTACAAATGTGTCCTTATTTGAAGATAGGGTCTTTCCACAGGTAATCAAGTTAAAATGAGATCATTAGGGTGGCCCTAATCTAATATGACTGGTGTCCTTATAAAAAGGGGAAATTTTGACACAGGAAGAAGGCCATATAAAATGAAGGCAGAGATCTACAAGCCAAGGAGCAACAGAGATTGCCAGCAAACCACCAGAAGCTAGGAGAGAAGGACAGAACAGATTTTTCCTCACAGCCCTCAGAAGGAAACAATCCCTTGATCTTAGACTTCGAGCTTCCAGAATATGAGACAATAAATTTCTGTTGTTTGAGCCACCCAGTCTGGTGTTTTGTTACAGCAGCCCTAGGAAACTAATAATAGATTGTGACAATGCAAGAGCATAGAGCGGGAAGGCAAGGGAGGACCAATATCAGGTGGACATAGTGAGGAGAAACCATCTCTTCCTTTGTGATAAGAGGAGGAAAAGCTGGGCGTGGATTGTCTGAGACTGGATTCCCCAGAAGCCACCCCTGAGATGAGGACGCCTGTGCAGGGATTTACTAGGAAGCATTCCCAGGAATAACCTGAAGGGAAGGGGGAAGAAGGAGCAGGAAGGAAAGGGGGGAGCAAGAATGCAATGACAGCAAAGGGTACTGAAGGGCAACCTGACGTGGGCTCACCCCATAGGGGAGCTCTTACACCTTAGCGTTGTCCCAGTCTGAGGGTAAGTTTGCTGGAGTAGCTAGCTATACTCCCAAGCCACCAGTCAGAGGTTAAGGGCTGCCCTTTGGAAGTGGGAGTGGGGTTAAATTCCCAGCCACTTCTAGTTCTCTGCAGCAAAGCGCTTCAGGCAGCCCGAGGGCAGTCCTCAGAGACAGAGGTGCAGGCTGGGCAGTGAAAGCACAGGGGGAATTGGTGTGCCCCCAGATGATCAAAGAATCCAAAGCCACACAGATATGGATTGGGAGACCATTAAGACATTAACACATGAAAGGTTCTAGATCCCCTTCTGTTCTATATAATGAAGGGGGGTTAAAGTATAAAAGAGAAAGCTGACAGGAAACCACAGAAAGATCACCAGGCAACACTGAAGACCCAGCTGAGAGAGACCATGACCTTGTTATAGCACCAAACACCAACAGCAAGCAGGTGTGACGGGATAATGGGGGAAAGAGGAACTTAGAACAGAGAAAGCGAACAGAGACAACAGAGAGGCCAGGTGGCTGGCAGTTTTAGTTTTAACAAATTTGAAGAACGGGTCTAATGGGAACAAGTGGGTGGGAAAATGGGGAAGGGTGAGAGGGAGTGGCCAGAGGGAGTTGTGTGTTTTTGAAAGTTAAGAAAGGAGTCCTGGGTGATGGAAGGCCCAGGGTGTGGCCATGGCAGTGGGTACCTTAGGTGGAGCAGAGGTGAAGGTCACTGGAATTGAGAAGGTCAAAGAACTAACAGGCCACCCTTGCTGCATTGCTGGCTGCCTATGCCGCCCACTCCTCCTCACCTCTCCTCCCCCTGCAGAAGCCCAGGGGACCAGAGTGAGAAGCCAGGACCGTGTCACAACCATGTCACAACCATGCCAGCTTCAATTGCAGCAAAGATGACACATAATTTAGAAACTTTATTATTTAACTCAAAGACTTTATTATTTAGCTCATAGGAAATCAGACTCTACAAGACTGAAGACAGAAGTAATTTAAGAAACATCCACAGCAGTGATGGGTCCAGTTTCTTTGAAAAGTATCCCAGAGATGTTAACTGTCTTTTCAAGATTCAAGATGGCTAAGAAGCAACAGACTACCTTCTTGGTTTAGCTGTTAGACTAGAGTATGGAGATAATGCTGAAAACTACAAGGACTTGGTACCAGATAATGCAAAACATATTGACGGTACAACTAAAAACGTGGACCCATCTGTCAGTCTGGATGTAAAGAACCCTGGTTTTAAGGCTGATGTGCTGGTTTTGGCTAACCATCTTCGGGAAGTCATGGTGAGGACCTGGTAATGCTTCAGGCAATTTGCATTTTTGTCCAAGAGCTCCTGGAAGCAGGATGCAGTTGCCAAAGCAAATCAAACAAAAGAGGTCTTTGCCTGGTGCCTTAGTCAAAAATATCTCAGAACAGGAGATGCAGTTCTTAATGAAGTGGCTCAAATTCTGCTATTGCCGCACATAGAGGAGCTCAGAGAGCTACAGACAAAATGCATGAAGTCATAGCAGCTGCTCAGGTGATTCTTGCTGATCCAAAGACAGACCAAGGACAGGGGCGGGGGGACAGACCAAGACTGGGGAGACTGGGGAAAGTTGGAGGACGAACATTGTAGGATTTCAGCTTCTCACCTACTTCATACAATTGGGAACCACGTACGCTCTGGCATGTGTCTGGAAATCAAATGCCACACTTTCGAGGGAAGGATCCAGAAGATTGATGATGTTCTAGTGATTTGCCATCATTGCTTTTTCTTTAATAAAGTTCAGGAAAGCGGGGAAAAGAAAAAGGAACAGGGGCACCTGGGTGGCTCAGCTGATTAAGTGTCTGACTCTTGATTTAGGCTCAGGTCATGATCTCAGGGTCCTGGAGCCAAGCTCCACGTCTCCCTCTCCCTCTGCCCACTCCCCCCAGCTCACACTCTCGTGCTCTCTCTCTAAAAGAAAGAAAAAGGAACTAACAGGGTGGATTTGGAATGGATCATCTGCATGGACACTAAAGACTCAGAGGAAGGTTGAGAGCCAGGTGCGGAACACAGCAACACTGACCCTAATAATAATCACTAACATTTTCTGAGTGCTCACCATGGGCCAACGCTGTGCTGAGTGCCCCCATATATCTGTATCCCATAGAGTCTTTCTTCTCTTCCTTTGGGTCTCAGCTTAAGTGGCACCTCCCTCCCCAACATAGCCCCTCTTTATTCTCCACCTCAAGCCCTTCACAGAATATATATCAATTTATAATTATTTTAGGCTGTTTACTTTCTAGCTGAATGAGTGTTGGGTGCCAATAACCACTCTACAAGGTGGTTACTATTACTATTCCATTGTACACCTAAGAAAATTGAAGCCCAGATATTAAGTAAGTTGTCCAAGATCACATAGCTACATAGTGGCACACCTGAGTCTGGACCCAGGAATACGTGACTCCTAAAGCCTACATTCTTGATGATACCAGCTCCAAAAAAGTCTTCAGTGAGTGAGAGGAGATAACCAGGAAGTTGGGAGAGGACGGGGCAGAGATGGGCATATTGGGTGATACAATAGTTGTAGGAACAAGGCCTTTGTGCTAGAAATGGTTCAGAAGTAGCACTGGGAAGGAAGGAGGTCTCCTAACCCACCTCCTGCCCCCAGGTGTTGGAGAAGTGGACAATGAGGACCATCCTTTTGAAAGAGCTGCAGAGAAAACTTTTAGAGGAGCAGTCAAAACCTCACAGCTTAGGTTTAAGGACCTGCCAAGCTAGATCAAACTTCCTTTCATGATTTCACAATACTCCATTTGGATCAATCCATATTTTATGTCCCAAATGCACCTTGTATGTTTCTCCCTCCGACTTTGAAGCTTGTCATTCCTCCCACCCCAAATACATTCCCCATCTCTTCTTCACTCCCTTCTCTGCTGCAAGCCTACCTAATTTCCAAGTCACGGCTGAGGTTCAATTCCTCCACTAGCCCTCTCCTAAAGGCACCAGCTTCAACCAGCCTCGTGATTCTTTCTATTCTCAGAACTCCGCTAGCCTATGCCACCGACAAAGACCAACTAGCCTTCCTGGCGTCCCCGCAGCACTGACTGGCATGTTGCTTCCCACATATCCATCTCCTGGCTGATACCTGGCTGTGGAGGAAAGGGAAAACGAATTGGCAATGCATAGCTGGCTATTAACTGGAAGTCCAAGGCACTTACTGCCCAGTATCAGCTTCTAGCAGCGTCCCATAGGCCCCACTAAGTTTCTGCCTATTTGATTCTGAATTATAATTTGAAGGAGTTTATCAATTCTGCTCAGCAAACTTCAAAGGAGTTCAGTTGGCCTCCAGAGACACTGTTCTCAGATTAATACCAAGCTAACAACCTAGTTGGGTGTATTAGTAAACTACATAGCTGGCCAACTAACATCAAGTGAAAAACAGAAGCAAGCAAGATGCTTTCATGAGCTGTTGCTCAACAGGGATTGTTTCCCGAGAAAACTTTCAAGACACTGAAGTGCAAAGACCCAGAACTAAATAAATTTCTGCTTAGCTATCCTGAGTCTGTTCCTGACAAAATTTAGAAGAAGCAAAGCAGCTACAAATCTTCTTTCTCTATGGAAGTTTTAAGATATAATACAGCATGATAACTCCTATCAACAAAGAAAATTATTCATAAACACAAAGGGCAATTAGTAAAGAACCTGGAGACATGATTCTTGTCCCAGTTCTGCCCTGGATGATGCCTGTCCCTTTCCCTCTCTGGATCTGTTTCCCCACCTGAAAAGTGAGGAAGTTGAACCATATAATCTCCAAGGGACCTTCCAACCACAAAATTCTTTAACTGCTTTCTGCTTTCCTTATTACAAAACATCCAATTATTCATTGAAAACCATTAAACATACGTTATCCTCAAGGCCACCAAATATGACTGTTCAAGTTGTACATTGAATGAATCCAGAGGTCCACCATTCACATTACAGTCTGTGTAAACTATACCCACATATTGGGTGGTGCACAACCTAAACATCTGTACATCACAACCTTGATTATGCTCTTCAATCTTGTAAATATTTAATGTTTCACTTTTTATTTTCTTAATACCCATTGTTTCCCAACCTTGGGTTCCTACCAGCAGGGATAAAACTACATTAATATCTGGTACTGAGCAAAGTACTCTCTTATGGATTAACTCTTACTTATGGACAGGAACTGAGGATAACAGCACTAATACACTCAGTTTATTGATCACCTACCATGTGCAAGACACTTTACATGTATTACTACATATACATATTTAATCTTTATGAAATCCTATGAAGTATAAATTATCATCTTTATCCTTGGATTAAGTAAGGGAGATTAAGTAAACTGCCTAGGGTTTATAACCATAGCTAGAAAGGGGCTGGGACAAGGATGCAAATCCACCTCTGACTCCAAAGTTCATCCTTTTTTTTTTTTTTAAAGATTTTTATTTATTTATTTGAGAGAGAGAGTGAGAGAGAGAAAGAGCACAAGAGGGGGGAGCGGGAGAGGGAGAAGCAGACTCCCTGCCGAGCAGGTAGCCCGATGCGGGACTCGATCCAGGGACTCCAGGATCATGACCTGAGCCGAAGGCAGTCGCTTAACCAACTGAGCCACCCAGCCGCCCGCAAAGTTCATCCTCTTTTAACTCCACTATCCATTTCACCTGTCATATGCTCCAGAATCCCCCTACAAACCTGATGGTCTTGTGACATCGGTGAACAAGTGCAAGTAATTAGAACATTCGGTTAACTGGAAACAGCAGTAACAGAGCATAATCACACTGGAAAGAAAGCCAGCACTCACCAAATTTCCACCCTGATGTCACTAACTAGAGATGTATTCACCTCTCTGTGGGTCTCAGTGTTCTCATCTGCCAAATAGGGGTGATGGTTTGGGTCCTTTTTAGGATATTCAAGTATCAGCAATTCCTATAGCAACAACTATTTAATTATTTGCATTCTCTGACTTTTAAAGTTTATTAGTTTTTTGGCCCCAATTAAACTCTTGTGCCACTCTTATGACCACTTTAGCCACCACAGAGAATTCCTTGTAGTCCCTGCTTCTTTGGGCCTCCCTAAGGGCATTCATTCCTGTACTTTCCCCCTTGCTCTCAAGACCCCAGATTTGAGAGTTTGTTCCATATAATTTGTAGCCTTTGAGACACTTGCTTATTATCTTTTTTTTTTTTTAAAGATTTTATTTATTTATTTGAGACAGAGAGAATGAGAGACAGAGAGCATGAGAGGGAGGAGGGTCAGAGGGAGAAGCAGACTCCCCGCTGAGCAGGGAGCCCAATGCCGGACTCGATCCCAGGACTCCAGGATCATGACCTGAGCCGAAGGCAGTCGCTTAACCAACTGAGCCACCCAGGCGCCCGAGACACTTGCTTATTATCATCAGCATCCTTGTTTCCTTCCCTCTCACGTCTCTAGGTTTTGGGAGATCTTCCCAGTGAGTCATGCACTGCATTCCTATAGAGGGTTGACGTGAGAGTTGTGGTCAAGTAGGGGTGAACTGGAAGAATGGAAACTGTTTGCTCTTCACAGACCCTGTCTTTTGACTCAACATCACTCAACAGAACTAGAAGACATCTGAATGAGCAAATGCACAAATTTCAGATCCAGACCAGGATCTGAGGTTCCTGGTTAGGATCTGAGGTTCTGAATAGTCAAGTCACTGTGACTCTGATTAGGAGGGTGGACGCAAACAGAGATCTAAATAAAATTAAAACCTGTGCATTATTTCCCAGGTATAGCTAATATTTTATGTTCCATAATACTTAGATGCAAGATATAATCCTTTCCTTTTTTCTTTTTTTAAAGATTTTATTTATTTATTTGAAGAGAGAGACACAGCGAGAGAGGGAACACAAGCAGGGGTAGTGGCAGAGGGAGAAGCAGGCTTCCCGTGGAGCAGGGAGCCCGATGCGGGGCTCGATCCCAGGACCCTGGGATCATGACCTGAGCCCAAGGCAGACGCTTAACGACTGAGCCACCCAGGCGCCCCCTTTCCTTGTTTTTCTACACCAAATTATATCTAGCTCTGAACTCTTACCTATCTGGATGGAAAAATGTAATCCTTGTTGCAGGGAGGCCTCATCCTTCCCAGAATTATACTTGGGTATCAGGGCATTCAGGCAATCCTGAAATTTGGGGGAAGATTCTCTGATCTTCAGTCTATCCAAGTTGACGGTAAGATGCTCATTACCCAAAACCATATGGCCCATTAAAAGATGTCAGCCCAGGGCGCCTGGGTGGCTCAGTCGGTTAAGCGACTGCCTTCGGCTCAGGTCATGATCCTGGAGTCCCGGGATCGAGTCCCGCATCGGGCTCCCTGCTCAGCAGGGGGTCTGCTTCTCCCTCTGACCCTCCCCCTTCTCACGCTCTCTCTATCTCATTCTCTCTCTCAAATAAATAAATAAAATCTTTAAAAAAAAAAAAAAAGATGTCAGCCCAGGGGGTGGGGGGATGGGTTAGCCTGGTGATGGGTATTAAGGAGGGCACGTATTAAATGAAGCACTGGGTATTATAAGCAAACAATGAATCATGGAACTCTACATCAAAATCTAATGATGTAATGTATGGTGATTAACATAATAAAATAAAATAAAAAGATGTCAGCCCATAGCATCCACTCCCTCCATGCCCAGCCCAGCCATGGAATGGAGACCCCACTCACTCCCAAAACTCCCATGATGCTTAGGGTTTGAACCTCGGGGCTCCATGCAGCACTTACAGCAGAGTTGCTCTCCGTCCTGGAGTGGTGAATGGTGACTGGCCAGGCACTGGTTTCTGCCACTCTTGAGACCTCAACAGCCACCCGGGAGAGTTCTCTGTGGTCCCTGCTTCTTTGTGGCTCCAGCCTATGCTGTCCAAGTCCTGAAAAGAGGTGTGTGGTGGGTGAAGCCTAGATCACAGGTTCACACCTTAGCTGCAAGTGATGCTGGGAAAACAAGCATCAGGCTCTGTAGTATCTAAACCATGAGGCAGGCTTTGCCTCTCGCCAAGACACAGGAAGTGTGGAATCCCCCAAACAGGGCATGGGCAGGAAATAAGAACAGCAAATGTCTACACAGCTTCAACCTGTGGATCCTGGGAAAACCCCTGTCCTCTTTAAGCCTCCGCTCCCTCCACCAGAAATAAGGATAAGAGCACCTACTTCCCAGGGCAAAAGTCCAGGAGACAAGGCAAACCTGGGGGTTCTGGCCTCACTGTCTCATGGGTATGGCAAGATTGGGGAAAAGGAGATTGGATCCCAGGAGAGGGATGAGCCAGCTGTAAGGAGCATAACTAGAGGTGATTATGTTTTTATCATCAGGGCGAGGAACTAAGACGAAATGCCCATTAAAAGTGGATATGGTCCAGGGGTGCCTGGCTGGCTCAGTTGGTAGAATATGCAACTCTTTATCTAGGGGTTGTGAGTTCAACCCCCATGCTGGATGTAGAACCTACTAAAAAAAAAATTAATTTTTTTTAAAGATTTTTTTATTTATTTGAGAGAGAGAGTGAAAGAGAGAACATGAGCAGGGGGAGGGGCAGAGGGAGAGGGAGAAGCAGACTCCCTGCTGAGCAGGGAGCCCAACTTGACTTGGGGCTCGATCCCAGGACCCGGGGATCATAACCTAAGCCGAAGGCAGATGCCCAACCGACTGCCACCCAGGCGCCCCCCCCCAAAAAAATTTTAAATAAATAATAGTGGGAGTGGTCCAGAAGTCATTCCTTTCCAACAGTTATCAGTGAGCAAAGAGCATTCTAGAAAGAGTCAGACTTAAAGAAAGGAAAAAGAGAAAGAAAAAGATGCTCTAAAGTGGGACACACTATGCATAGCAGTCAGGACAGAGAGGAAAGTCGAAAGATGGGGCAGAGGTCATCTTGCCCTAAATCAGAACGAGGTAACACCTTCAACTTCTCACCAAGGACTCCAAGTCACCTGATCCTCCCACATGCCAGCAGGCTGTGCGGTAACCAAGTCATGCAGCTGTGAGTACAGTGAGAGTAAATCATTAAATCTCTGTGTCTTTGCTTTTCATGCCTAAGGTCTCTCTGTGTGGAGAAAAAAAAAAAAAAACCTAATGCGATTTTTCCCCATAACAGTGTGCCTCCTCTCATGTTTCAGGCACCAACATAAATAATAATTGATTATGAAATATGGTTCCAAAAAGAATGTTAACAAACTTGTTTACTGGTATTTTTTTTAATCTCTCCATAGTTTAAGCCTAAAAATAACAAGAAAACTATGATTACTCACAATGAGTGTATACATGTGTGTGTGTATATTTAAAAAAAAAACTCTGCACAATACTCTGCTGCCATATATTTATATGCCATAATCAGAATATATGTAAATATATATAAATTCTATATTACATATGCATATATGTATACATACATAAGTACATGTGCATACATATACACATACATGCATATGTATACAAACTATACATTTTATTTTAAATCACTGAATTGCATATTTATAATGAGCATTATTTTATAGTATGTAAATTAAACCTCAATAAAGCTGTTTTTAAAAACCACCCTGCATGAGATTTGAATGCAAACTACAAACTAGCTAAATATATTTGCCACAAAAATAACTGAATAGAGGCATCCTTACAATAAAAAACCCCTCAGGGGTGCCTGGGTGGCTCAGACAGTTAAGTGTCTGCCTTTGGCTCAGGTCTTGATCTCGGGGTCCTGGGATCAAGTCCCACATCAGGGTCCCCGCTCAGCAAGGAGCCTGCTTCTCCCTCTCCCTCTGCCTGCTGTTCCCCCTGCTTGTACACTCTCTCTCTCTCTCTCTCAAATAAATAAATAAAATCCTTAAAAAAAAAAGAACCCCTCAAAATACTAAGAAAAAACCTTTACATCCCAATGGGGAAATGGGCCAAAGAAGAAATACAAATGATCAATAAATATGAGAAAAACCATCTTCTCTAGCAATCAAATATTTTTTAAAAAGATTTACTTATTTATTTTAGACACAGAGAGAGAGAGCACTTGAGCGCACACACTAGCGCCAAGTGTGAGTGGGGGGAGGGCCAGAAGGAAAGAATTTCAAGCAGACTCCTTGCTGAGCTCGAGCCAGATGCGAGGCCCCATATGGGGCCTGATCCCACGACTCATAAGATCATGACCTGAGGTGAAATCACCAGTCAGATGCTTAACTGACTGAGCCACCCAGGTGCCCCTCAAATAAACATGGTTTTAAGAAGTAAAAATTTGGGGACACCTGGCTGGCTCAGTGGGAAGAGCATGCTACTCTTGATCTCAGGATTGTGAGTTCAAGCCCCACACTGGGGGTAGAGATTACTTAAATATGTAAATAAACTTTTTAAAATATTTTATTTATTTGAGAGAGAGAGAGAGAGCATGAGTGGCAGGTAGGGGTAGAGGGAGAGGGAGAAGCAGGCTCCCCACTCAGCAGGGAGCCTGACGTGGGGCTCAATCCCAGGACCCTGGGATCATCACCTGAGCCGAAGGCAAATGCTTAATTGACTGAGCCACCCAGGTGCCCCATTAAACTCTTTTTTTTAATGTTAAAAAAAAATAAGTAAAAGTTTTAATTTATAAAAATGGCAACTTCCTTTTTAAGGTTCTATCCAGAACCGGGGAGGGTGACTGGCCCAGGCTGAGAAAACTCCTGGGTCTCCCAGATATCATCTCCCTTCCCAACCAAGACTGAATTAAGTTCTCCTGCTCACATTTCCGGGTCACCCTAAATTTATATCTATTATACCTTCTCATTACTGGCTATTACATGACTGCATCACCCAGTTAGATTTCAAACCCCTGAGACTGTGGCTTATTCTTCAGTTTATCCCCGTGGCAGAGTATAAAACCCCACACATATTCGCTGTATGTTTATTGAATGAATAAGGAGGGTGAACTGATACAAACTTTGCAAAAGGTATTTCGATCAAATATATTAAGTCCTTAAATTCAAATTATTTGACTCACCAATTCAACACTTAGGAATGTGTACTAACCAAAATGTATAGAACGTTGGATATACAGTGATGTTCCTCTCAGGGTTTTAATAATGGAAATTTGGAAAAATGCAAATATCCAGCATTCAGCAATGGATTAAATTTTTTTCTATCTTTATAGTCTGTTTTTTTAATTGTGGTAAAATATACATAACAATTTGTCATTTTAACCATTTTAAAGCATACAATTCAGTGACATTTAGCACATTCACAATGTACAACCATCACCACTATTTAGTTCCAGAATATTTTTATCACCCCAAAAAATCTTGGATCTGTTGAGTAGTCACTCCCCATTTCCCTTTCCCCATCCCCCGGCAACCACTATCTCCTTTCTGTATAGATTTACCTATTCTGGATATTTCATATAAATGGAATCATACAACATGTGGTCTTTTGTGTCTGGCTTCTTTCCCTTAGCATCCTGTTTTCAAGGTTCACCAATGTGAAAGCATGGATTGGTACTACACTTCTTTTTATGGCTGAATAATATCCCACTGTATGAATATACCATTTTATTTATCCATTCATCAGCTGGTGGACATTTGGGTTGTTTCCACTGGTCCTGGGAATAGTGCCGCTATGAACATCCATGTCCAAGTTTTTGGTTGAACACCTGTTTCCAGTGCTTTGGGGTATATACCCAGGAGTGGAATTACTGGATCATATGGTAATTCTGTTTAATTTGTTGAGAAATTTCCATATGGTTTTCCCCAGCAGCTGCACTATTTTACGTTCCCATCAGCCATGCACAAGGATTCCATAGATTAAAATTTTAATCCACAGTTTTGCGGTGCAAGCCATCCTGGCATGAATAAAACAAAGGCCCTGCTTTTAAGAAACTGACATTTGGCCTAGGGAGTCAGGGAATAAACAAGTAAATATATATTAATCTTCTTCTGATTTTTTTCAACCATTTAAAAATGTAAAACCCGGGCGCCTGGGTGGCTCAGTTGGTTAAGCGACTGCCTTTGGCTCAGGTCATGATCCTGGAGTCCCGGGATCGAGTCCCACATCGGGCTCCCTGTTTGGCGGGGAGTCTGCTTCTCCCTCTGACCCTCCTCCCTCTCATGCTCTCTGTCTCTCATTCTCTCTCTCAAATAAATAAATATTTTTAAAAAATAAAAAATAAATAAAAATAAATAAAAATGTAAAACCCGTTCTTAGTATGCAGATCACACAAAAACAGGCTGCAAGCCCAATCTGGCCCAAGGTGCTATGGTTTTCTGACCCCTGGCAGATTCCCACATCAAAGCTGACCCCTGATATGATTCCTCACAGTTGGTCACAATCGACCCTATCCATAGGAAGAGGTAGGGTTATTATTCCACCACTGGGGGTTGGGAGGAACATGTATGGAACCCAGATGATCCAGTTAGATCCCTCTGGATATCCCTGGACAGTTGTACTGTGAAGGGGCAAGTGCTGTAACCCTGACCTGAGAAGGGCATGGTGACCAGGGGCTCAGATCACCACTGGGTAAGCCATCAGGATTTGAAGAAGCACTAGTGAGGATGAGGATAGAGGAGGAGGGAGAGGATGAGTACCAGCTGTGGCTACAGGGGCCCTGGTTCATCCCAATAGCCTCCCTCTTCTAAGTTTTCCCCTTAGTAAGAGACACCCCTGGGACTTATGAAGGAGCTGCTATGCAATAATGTACAGAGAAGGGGATCTGCATAAGGCTTGAACTTTGGCCACCACGGAAGTGTGCCACTCAGATCTCCCATCAGGGGTGACCCTACCCCAAAGGGTATAGTTAGCGGGCAGTCTCAGCCACAGTGCCTTCAGGATCCACTGCAATGTTTGATCCGAGGCCGTGCTCTTCCCAGGCAAACCCAACCAAAGACTGAGCACAGTGGGGATTCTAGGGCCAGGCCATTTCTCTCCAACAAAGGACTCCTCCATGGGCAATGAGTTGGTAAAACTTTCTCTGAGCTGTACTTCAGTATGAGGTTCTTCCTAGTCCTTCTCTTCCTTCCCTCTTTCTTTTCACAGGGTCAGATCTGGTCTGAAGACCTTCCCTGCCCTCTCTGGCTCCCTTTCCCCTTTTTATTTCACAGGCATTAGCCCCAAGAAATCTCTTGCATTTCTCACCCCATCTTGGTAACTGCTTCCTGAAGGACATAACGTATAACCCAGCAATTGCCTTTCTAGATATTTACTCACGAGAACTGAAAACATATATCCAAAAAAAGACTTGTGCACAAATGTTCATGGAAGTTTCACTCATAATGGCCCCAAACCAGAAACAACCCAATGTCCAGCAACAGTTGAATGGATAAACAAATTATAGTACAGCCATATGTGTTAGTTAGGGTACTCCAGAGAAATAGAACCAATAGAATATGTGCATGTGTATTTATCCATTCATTCATTTATTCATTCATATAAAGAGATTTATTATAACAAATTGACTCACCTGATTGTGGAGGCTGAGAAGTTTCAAAATCTGCAGTTAGTAAACTGGAGACCTATGAGAGCCAGTGATGTAAGTTCCAGTCTCAGAGCAGGAGAAGACCAATGTCCTAGCTCAATCAGACAGGCAGGCAAAATTCCCTCTTATCCAACTTTTTGTTCTATTTCAGTCTTCCATTGAGTGGATGAAAGCCCACCCACATTAGGGAGGATAATCTGTTTTACTCAGTCTACCAATTCAAATGTTGGATGAGATCGTCCAAAAATACTTTCACAGACACAACCATAGTAATGTTTGACCAAACGTCTGGCATCCCATGGCCCAGGCAAGTTGACTGTGTTTGCTTACTTCGTGTGTTTCAAACAGTGCCTGACTACAGCTCAGTGATACTCAGTGCGGAGTCTCCTTGAGATTCTCTCCCTCTCCCTCCCCCTCTGCCCCTCCCCCTGCTTGCTTGCAAGCTCTCTCTCTCTGACAAATAAATCTTAAAAAAAAAAAACAACTATATTTACTAAAACTAATGGCCAGGGAAGATACTCTTTTTTTTTTTTTTTTTTTAAGATTTTATTTATTTGACAGAGAGAGACACAGTGAGAGAGGGAACACAAGCAGGGGAAGTGGGAGAGGGAGAAATAGGCTTCCCACTGAGCAGGGAGCCCAATGCGGGGCTCAATCCCAGGACCCTGGGATCATGACCTGAGCCGAAGGCAGACACTTAACCGCTGCGCCACCCAGGCGTGGGGATATTTGGTGGGGAAAAAAACACATTATAAAACTGTATATACGGTATGACTCCAATTTTAACAACTACATAAATGCATAGAAATGCATAAAGGTTTAATAGTAATTAGCCCTGGGGTGCCTGCGTGGCTCAGTTGTTAAGCATCTGCCTTTGGCTCAGGTCATGATCTCAGGGTCCTAGGATCGAGCCCCGAGTCCGGCTCCCCGCTCCACGGGAAGCCTGCTTCTCCCTCTCCCACTCCCCCTGCTTGTGTTCCCTCTCTCACTGTTTCTCTCTCTGTCAAATAAATAAATAAAATCTTTAAAAAAAAATAGTAATTAGTCCTGAGTGGTAGGATTGCAGGTGATATTTGTTTCCTTTACAGTTTTATTTCTGAAATTAAAAAAAAACAAACACTGGACATTGATAAGTAAGGAAAATGTTATTTTAAGACATTAAAATGAGGCCAAGATAGAACAAGTGATTTTACCTTAAGCAAATTCAAGGTAGCAATCTACATGCTAATAGATCGTCTAAGGAATATAATGAACAAATGTGTGTATTCACAGTGAATTCACCCACACAGAAGAACTAGTGAAAGCCAGAGGTTAAAAGAACCTCAACTCAAGTAAATTGATAGTGTATTATGTTTGTGCTGCAAAGTTTCCAACACACAAGTAAGGAAATGTCTAAGCTATGTCCTCCTCAGTCCAGGGAACTTGGCCTGTTGCCTACTCATTAGTGAAAAGCCTTATAGGAAACATCAGGAATGTCTTTATTAAATAAATTTAAAAAGCATGCTCCTTAATTGTTTGCCCATGGAGACAGAGACCCAGTGCTGAGTACTGTCTGCGACAATTGCCTGAATTGAACGGTTGTACCAGTAAAATTAATCTTGATATATGGCTCAAGGTTTTGGTTCTGCTTAGGGAGACAGGCTCAGAATTCCAAGGTTTTAACACACAGAATTTGCACCAGTGAGTCTCCCTCTAGCAAGTAGCACAACTCACTCAGGCATGATGTCTGTGCTACGGCGCATAAATTTAAAAAAAAAGCTGTTTCAGGATCAAGGAAATTCATAGTTGTATATTTTACATTTTGGTCTTATTTGCGTGTTTCTGAGAATACTATCCAAGGCAAGTCGTTTTCTGACATAAATGCCAATGAAACATAATTTCTCCAAGAAGAGGTGCAGTACCAACAGACCGTTTTCAGAGATTAACATTTGGCCTTGGGAAAAATTACCAGCCCTGGTATTGTGCTCAGAGTGAAATGTGGCACTCTTAACCACACCGGGCAGCACTTTGATGAGGGAGTGTTGTACTTCCACAGTTCCTCAGTGTAGCTTTCTTCTCCCCCACCTGCAGCACATCTATAGTTTGGTCAACTGCCCAACTCAAGCTCCAGCTGGCCAAAAGATGCTTGCTGTTTCTATTTTTCCCAATATCATCTTTTTCAAGGCTCTGGGATCCTCAAGCACAAAAGATCAAAGGGGCATTTGGTATGTGAAGCAGAAAGCAATTCCAGTTAGTAAATATTTGTGCGTCCCTTGTTCCTATTATTTCTCAATCATTATGAGTAATAACAGTAATTGCTAACATCTAGAACAGACTTCATGGGCATGCCACCTGTGCGGGTTACACGGGGCACCACACTCCAAACAACCCTGCATTTGGCTTAGTGCTCTGCTACTGCCATCTTCATAATTTTTGAAATTTTTCGTTTTGCACTGGGCCCCAGAGATTATGTAGCCAATCCTATTAACATTGAGGGCAGACTCTGTTTATAAACCTTTACACATACTAAACTGAGTGGTTGGAGTACCACCTGTGTAAATTTCCCTCATCTCTTAAGGTAATCCACAGAAGGCTGTTCTCCAGGTACTAAAAAATGTCTAACTCAAGAGGGGGGAGTGCTCAGCAAGACCTTCCTACACAACCTACACAACCTTCTGTTTAATAAAAAAAAATTTTTTTTAACTTTTACACTACTGTCTTATATCACAAATCTGCAATTACTTCAGTTATTTGCTTATTTCCTATGAAAACCTAAGTTCCATGTTTTTCATCACTGAATTTCCAGCATCTAGCACAATGTCTGACACATAATGGGTAATGAATAAATGTTTTAATAAATAGTGTCCAAAGCTTCTTGGAAAACATAAATATAGAAAAACAATAGCTCTGCCATCACCACCCATGTCAAGTCATGTAATTGCTTTGGATGCTGACTGATGCAAAAATACTGCTTTTATGGCCTTTTGTAAAATAAAAGCTCATTTAATTAAACAGTACTTGAGTCCCTGCTATCTGCTTGGCATTGTGCTACATGCCAGAGACATTTTAATAGGTGATCCCTCATCTCCCAAAAGTTGAATCTGATAGAGCACGGAACGATTCTTAATCTGTGGTCTGGTAAGGGTCCCTAGGACCCTTTCAAGGGGTCAAAATTACAGTAAACATGATTTGCCTTTTTCATGAGCAGTCTCTCACAAATACAGAGTGGAGCTTCCCAGAGGCTACATGATGTGTGATTAAGGATAGTGGAATGTGTGCTTGTATGTTATTACGACCTAAAACTTTCTTCATTTTAAATTCTAGTTCACCAAGTATTAACAGCTATAACCCACGTAAGCAGAACTCTTTGGCGTCTTCCATAATTTCTAAGAGAGTTAAGAGGTTCTGAGCCCCAAAAGTTGGAAGGACCGTTAGCAACAAAGAATACCTGTGGATGACTATGGAGACTAAGATGTGAGGTCTGGGTTCCAATCAAAAGGTTGAGAGCGGCCTTTAATCAGGAGGAATAGGATGGACTGGTGGAGAAAATGACCGAGAAGGGTGTGAGCACGGGCAGCCCCGGCACGGGTCCTCCGGGAGTGCTCCCACGACGTGCAGAAAGCCCTGGGGAGGCAGGCCCACCCCTCCGCAAGGACTCATGCCTCCTTCCCTTTCACACCCAATACGAGAGGATGTAAAGTCTTCCCTTGCTAGTCAGCGATCTAATAAAAGCCAGGGCATAAGTTGGACGAGACAGGAAATCATACGGCGGTCTCTCAGATTTCTAATGTTTAAAACTCTGGTTAGCAATAACTGTAAATTTTAGCGTAGGGGTTAAAACGTCTGCTTCCTGTCTTGGAGGGGGAGGTAGGGGAAAACCGGTGCAAGGCAGAAAAGGGCGGGAAAATAAAGCACTAAAGAAAGAAAGAGCGGGCTTGGGGGAGGGGGAAGAGGCCGCGCAAGAGGCCAATGAATGAGACCGAGGCTGCGGCACGTAGCCCAGCAGCCCGCCTGCGCAGGCGCACGCCCGATAATCTCGCGGGAAATAACCGTTGCCGGTCCCGGCGTTGAGCCCAGGTGGGGGGGGGGGGTTGGAGGCGGGAGTGAAGTCTCGCGAGAAGAGGCGGTTTCGTAGCGGAGCCCTCTGGCTGAGTGTCTGAGGATCCGCCGCCGGATCCGCGGACGGTTTACTGAGCCCGTTAGTACCCCTGCTGAGACTCACGTCGCCGTCATGTCCCGCTACCTGCGCCCCCCCAACACATCTCTGTTCGTAAGGAACGTGGCCGACGATACCAGGTGTGTACAGAGGAGGGACTCCAGGCCTACCCGGGGAGGCCGCAAGCGCTTGGGGAGGACTCGTGCGGCGGCGGCGGCGGCGGCGCGCTGGGCCGGGGGAGGGGAAGGCGAAGATGGCGGGTCCCGCGCGGGCTTTCGGGCCCCAGCTAGGCCGCGCCGCCGGCTCAACTGCCGCGTGGGAGCGAGGGCGGCTCCCCCGGTCCTCTCAGGCCGCCGCGGGGGAACGCGGGCCGCGTGGCGGGGTTTCGGCCCCCCTCCCCCTCCGCATTTCGGAGCCCCTTCCTCCCCGCTTCCTCTCGGCAAGTCCAGCCCCCGCCGCGGCCGAACATCCGCTCCCCATTGATTTGAAGTTCACGTTCTTTGGGGTACACGCCCCCTCGGCCCCGAGATTTTTTTTGGTTTTGGTAGTTAAAAAATTGGGAAATAACGGGATCGGGGGAGGGGCATGTATGGCAAAACATTCGCAACCCTTTTTTTGTCGTGTTATAGTTCTGATTTTTAAAATGTTGGGAGATGTTTGGGGCGCCTGGGTGGCTCAGTCGTTAAGCGTCTGCCTTCTGCTCAGGTCATGATCCCAGGATCCTGGGATCGAGCCCCGCATCGCATCGGGCTCCCTGCTCCGCGGGAAGCCTGCTTCTCCCTCTCCCATTCCCCCTGTTTGTGTTCCCTCTCTCGCTGTGTCTCTGTCAAATAAATAATAAGAAAATAAAATGTTGGAGATGTTTGGAGAGAGGGAATGTCGAAAATTGAAAGATAAAATTATTCCAGTTAGACGGTGCGAACTAGTTCTTCCCATTTCCCGGAAATAACTGGTCACCCTTTCAGAAGTGAGGTTTAGGAATTCTCTACCATTTGGATGTTGATAAGCTAAGTTGATTAATCCAGACCTGCCTTTGTTCTCACCAATTGCCTTAATTGCTTGTAGTTGCCGTCAGAATTTTTTGGAAGAGATCGTATCACTAGGAGAGACGTTACGTTTCACAATCACTCTAACCCCCCAAAAGTCAAATTGTATTTTTGTAGCCTTGTGTTATTTACATTTTTCCGTCCTAACTATAAGTAGGAAAGTAAACATCTAGAAAATTTTTCCCTTGTCATTTTGACTTTTTATTATTTAAGGAGTTACGTATATTTGTGACTTCTATTTTTCAAACCTTTATCTACCTCCTACGAAGTGTCTAACCCTGTCGCTAAAATTTTAGGATGAAAGTGCTAGGTATTTTTCAGAGTACTAATCTTGGTTTGATACTATAAAAGCAAAACATTAGTAATACTTATTATATGGAACCTAATGATACCATGCCTTTTATGAAAAATTAAAGGTGTGGTTAGAAACAATAGATAAATTTATGACCAAGTTTCCTCAGATGTCTTTTCCTGTTGTTAATGTAAAATAGTAATAGATTTTTATTACAAACTGCATTATCTCCCAGGAATCTTGGATCTTAGCATTCCTTTTTCAAAAAGATAGATTGCCGGCATATTTTTCGTATGTTCTTACAGTTGGCTCTTGATGTTGAGATTTAGAAAGCTTGTCTGTTTCAGGTCACCCAGGGATACACAGTCCCTTTCATTAATTGATAGATTACAGAAAGATACCTATTTCTTACAAAGAAATTATTTTAAAAGAAGTGAACATAAAAATTGGGGGTCTTTTTATGATGTTTTAGGTCCGAAGATTTACGAAGAGAATTTGGTCGTTATGGTCCTATAGTTGATGTGTATGTTCCACTTGATTTCTACACGCGCCGTCCAAGAGGATTTGCTTATGTTCAATATCCTTTCTTCAGATGGCTGATTAGTGAGGGGTGTTGAAGTTTGAAATTCAAGTTTATGTAAGAGGTAACATCTAAAAAGTAGTTTACTTTTGTCCTCTAATAAATGTTTAATGTCTTCAAATTTTTGAAAATTAATTCTGACTCACACATTGCTCTTAACTATTTCTTAAAGTTAATCCAAAAATAGTAAAATATTTAAATTCCCATTCATGCTGCTGAAACTCAAATCAATTGATTATAAAATGTGATTTAAATTTGAATACACTCTGGTTGCTACCACTTTTAATGTAAGTCAAATTAAAAGTTAATATGTTCTTGTGCTTAGCAATTAAAGTTTGGTATTGTCTGTTAATTTGAATCACTTGATCAAAAACAAATTGTATAACAATGAGGTAAACTTCTTTAATATTGTCCCCTAATTTGCTGTCCTCTGTTGTTACCTCAGAGAATGTAAAGCTGTACAGTTATGGCGACCCCAAAGAGAAAGCATGAAAGAACCTTTAGAGTAGAGTTCAACACTTAAGGCAAGTAGACAAGCCAAAGACCTCTTAAGGATCAGGCTTGAAGAGAAGGGAGAGTTTGGGAAAAGAAAAAATAAAGAAAAGCTGGAAGAAGGACAAGCCTAATGGGAGACAAAGCTTCGCTTTATCTACAAAAGGGGGAAAAGGTTGTTTTTCAAAGTTAAAGATAAAGCCATCTGTCATATTTGGCCAAGCATCTCATGACAAGTCCTTCTGACAAGCACTTAAAGAGTTAAAGGTCAAGATGAAGTTGAATGATGGCCAAGATTAAAGGAGTCATACCTGATGTATCCTACAGAATAACTATTTTCCTTTTTGTTTTTTTTAATGTTTTGTAAGCAGTTAATTTTCAAAACTATTCTGGTTTGGTCTAGTGACAAAACCTGTAACTTAATTTATGTGGGCCTTTGATGTTGTGATTGTGGTCTTGTATAAATGCACTCTCTCTTAGCTTGTCAAGTTAAAGTGTACCAGGATATAATGTTGTTAAGCTTAAACTCAGCATATTTCTGTTTTGGACCAGATGGTCAGATCCCATAGATAGTAGGCAGTGCTCTTTGGAGTAGCATGAGGTTCTGGGGTCAAGCTGACTCCACAGAGCCTTGCTTAAAGTGGGGACAGGTGCTAGCACTGGGAACTACTTAGGAACAACTCTGGTGGTCTTGTAAGGTCAAATCCACTGGAGATACTACCTGTTTATAGATTTTAAAGTGGCTGTGGGGGGGTGGCCACACACATACTCCAGACTTCTAAACTTAGCTCTGAGAAGCCTGCTGGTCCTGCACTGCTTTAGCACATACCATTAGTTTGCCCTGAGTGGATTGCAGAAGGCCTTATCCCTTTTATGGGTACCTAATCAGGATCTACAGGAAGTCATTTCCTGACCCAGAGTTTGAGGTGACATCTTCAGTGAGACAGCAAAGGTTTGGGCTGTTGGCGTCGGCCTAGGAAAAATTGTTACTGCTTAAATTCAGTGGGTCTCTTGAAACTTAGCAGGGGTCCTAGTGAGACTTAGGGAGAATGTTGAAAGCTGCTACTTCAGCAAAGCTAGTTATCAAGGACAGTTGGGGGAATTGGTTGCAAAGCTCTGTTACAGAGAGGATAAGAGCAATAGATGGCTTGGTTTAAAAAAAAAAAAAAAAAGCAATGCTTTCTGGCTTACAATGTTGACCTGATTTTACTGGTTTGGGGTGGCCTGGGAATCAAGATCAACAGTAGTTTGACTCAAGAGTATGTGATAGTTGGGCCAGAAGAGAGTCGTCATCTAAAGGCGATCTATACTTCTTATATATATATATATAGTCTTTCTATGGTCTTAAAATAGTTAAAAAGAAGTAGGTCTCAGGATTTTGCAAAGATCCCGAGTACAAATTTCTCCATAACTAGCATCTGAGTGATATTTGACCCTGTTCCCAATTAGCCTTCTCTTGACATGTATAGAACTTTGCCATGGTTCATCCAGCCCAGGATTCTGTTTTTGAGGGTAGATCCAGAGAATGAGTTCATCTCAATAGTTTTTATACCTTTTAGTTTTAATCCTCTAAAAAGTAAATTATATTTTGCCTCTTGGCATAGTAAGTAGTATACCCATTAAGTGAACTTTTTCTTTAATATTTTAGAGCCCAACTACATTAACCTTGAGGGGTATTCAGTTTATAGCACTCAAGGTTCTAAACTCCCTATCAGCCTTTGCCTTTTCATGTTGAAAGCCCCATGATTTAGGACTTGGGGAAACCTGTCTTTCATTAACATACACATAATAGCTTCAGGAAGAGAGAGCTAGGAGCTTGCTGTGGTCCCTAATTCCTTTCAAAACAAAAAATAGGAAATCTGGTGAGGCAGACCTTTTAATATCTGGAATAAACAGTAGTATCAGTCTTAAATGGAGTGTGTCTCTTCAGGGGTGTTGTTTAATCAGCTCAAGATCGGCACTCTTGTCTCTCAAATTTGAGAAATATAAATGGACAAGTTAGAAGAGTGATTTTTAGGATAGAATGAAAATCTACACCCAGACTTAACCCAGTCCCCTTTCCAAAGCTTTTATATCAAACACTGCTCTGAATATTTGCTTGGCTTCCATCAGAATGGTGGATTTAGGAAAGGAGCTAAATTTGGGCAGAGTAACTTTGTAAAGCCAAGAGTTCTCATAGTATTACGCTGACCGTGAAGGAAGAGGGCAGGCAAGGCAACAGCCTCTCCAATCAAAAACCAGTACCAGCAGTTCCTTTGTCAGGTTTATAAATGTTATCTTGAAATTCTCAAGTTGAAAATGAGTCCCAGACCCACTTCTTTGCAGGGAGCTGAATGTTTAGTATTACGATAGGGCTTTCCAGTCCAGGAATATTTAGAAATGGTCTGTTATTTCTTGACCGCATGCTTTTATAGTCTGTGCATGGGTGTAATACGCTTTTGGTATAGTGATATCTTCAGTATTTATTGCTTGATTCTGTCTTGATATCCTCAAGTGG
>NC_058406.1:17291955-17323260 GCF_002201575.2 Neomonachus schauinslandi | reverse complement strand
GTAAGGTAAGGTATATTCTGCTTGCTTACACAAGAACTATTGGCATTTTCTTTTTTTCCTTTGAAACAAAAATATGAGAAACAGTTTTGGTTTTATTTTAAGAAATTTTTGTTTTAGTATACAACATAGAACTGACATGTTTTTCTTTTTTGTTTTGTAAAACTTAAAACTCAGGAAAATTTTTTGATAGGATTACTTGGTAGTTCAGCTATAACAGATCTTATTTTAATAACTTTATAATATGTAATCACATGTGTTTTCAAATGTATGCTGAGGAAATCACAAGTGATTTAATGCTGTGAAGTGTCTATAGCTGAATCAACCAACCTAAGTAAGTGAGGTCTGGATGATTTTCTAGAATAATACTGAGAGACTGTGAATTGTTCCAGACTTACCAACTGAATGTTCATTCATTATCAAAGTATGCAAAACTTCCCAAGCCCCTTAACATTTAGCACATTTGAGGATGTCCGTGATGCCGAAGACGCTTTACATAATTTGGACAGAAAATGGATTTGTGGACGCCAAATTGAAATACAGTTTGCACAGGGGGATCGGAAGAGTAAGTACCCTTATGCTTAATATATGTATATGTATAATATGTCATTTTTAAACAGTGCTTTGATACCTCTTTTTGGAAGTATTTGCAATTTGTCTTGCAAGATAGAGTATCTTACATGCTTTGCAAAAACGTAGAACGTGAAGATTAGAATGCCTGAAATGTGTTGGACTTTTTAAGAAAGTGGTTCGATACTATCTGCTGTGACATGTTTAATATACTGGGGGTGAAATGAAAAGGGAAATAATTTGGAAAGTATTGGGTCTTTTCAGCCATTTCTTTTCATACAGAGATCTTCAAGGTATAATTGGGTATTTGGATGCTTGGCTGTGGAAATGAACAGATAGAATTAAACTGAGAAGGATTATAGGTGAAACCTAGAATCGGTTTTATATTAGTCTGTGGTTTTTATTATGCAGGCAAGCACCAGGTGTTAGCCGCTAATGAGGCAGGAGTACAAGCTTTGGAGTCAGGTAGACCTGGGTTTGAATTTGGGCTCAACCATTTTGTTACCTTGGGCAAGATACTAAAAGATAGAGGTGAAAATAGCTGCTGAAGAGAGGAGGAGCATAGAGGTAGACACTAGCTACCAGTAATTCTCTGGTTCTTGGGTTGGGTGATGGGTTCTTGGATATTTGCTGTGGTATTTATATAAACACACACACTTCCAGTATCTGCTTCATAGAATCGAATGAGATAACAGGAATTGAGGACTGTCCAGGGATGCTGGTAATGTCTAAGGCATCCAATAAGTGCTCTTTTCCACTTTCATTGTGATCTCTCAGACCTGTATAACCATATATCACTGCATTTTGATACTAAAACATTGTTCGTAGGCTACCAGTAAGTGTTTTGTCATTGTTAATTGTGTTCCTAAAAAAATGAAAACCTAGCAGAATAATTCCAAGTTAGCATATGGTTCATTCATATTTTAATTTGGAAATTTTAATGTGGTAAATTTTCTTAATGTTGAAGTAGTTGGCTTATTTTTGGACAACAAGCTAGACGGTGAAAAGGTCTCTGAAAAAAATATTTGGGAAGATAATTGAGAGTATCATTTTTAACATAAAACGGTATTCTCATAGACATCCTCAAAAACAAATACCTTTTCCAAGATTTAGTCACCTTGACACAATTTGGGGGTATAAGGGAAGAGAATACAGAAATTTTTTCTATAATTTGAAGACTTAAAATAATAGGTTTTAATGTTTCTAAATATTTCTGTTCTATGTATTTCATTAGCTCCAAATCAAATGAAAGCCAAGGAGGGGAGGAATGTATACAGCTCTTCACGCTATGATGATTATGACAGATACAGACGTTCTAGAAGCCGGAGTTATGAAAGAAGAAGATCAAGAAGCCGGTCCTTTGATTACAACTATAGAAGATCTTATAGTCCTAGAAAGTAAGTGTGATGTGTAGTACAGTAATCTGTCAGAAAAGATTTGTTTGTTAGCTTTTAATTTTTTTAATCTTTTTGTACACTTTACATACGTTGTATGCTTCGTTGAAACTAAAAATACTTTAGTGCTTCATTTAAAAAGCATTTTGGCTCACTTTTTTTAATTAGAAACTTTAGAAGACTGTAAATAGACATTTGTCACTGTTTGCTCTTTCTGATGTACTTTTTAGCAGTAGACCGGCTGGAAGACCACGGCGTAGCAGAAGCCATTCCGACAATGATAGGTAAATAATTTTGCTTTGAAAAAGACTTAAACGTTTTTCAATTTCAGAGTGAACTTTTGCTCTAAAAATAACAAATTTGATTAATATAGAATCTAATTTTTACTCTAATTGTATTTCTCCTCTGTTTTGAAAGATTCAAACACCGAAATCGATCTTTTTCAAGATCTAAATCCAATTCAAGATCACGGTCCAAGTCCCAGCCCAAGAAAGAAATGAAGGCTAAATCACGTTCTAGGTCTGCATCTCACACCAAAACTAGAGGCACCTCTAAAACAGATTCCAAAACACATTATAAGTCTGGCTCAAGATATGAAAAGGAATCAAGGAAAAAAGAACCACCTAGATCCAAATCTCAGTCAAGATCACAATCTAGGTCTAGGTCAAAATCTAGATCAAGGTCTTGGACTAGTCCTAAGTCCAGTGGCCACTGATAGTATAAACCTTGATATTTTTAGGCATGTATCATTCATTTACTCATAGTTTGGTTTACTTAAATTATCAGGAATACAATGTTGCAATGATGCTTAAAAAACACTTGTCAGTTTTCCCTGTACCAGGCAAATGGTTATAATTAAAATGATATGCTGTTGAGAAGCCACTCTTAAGAGTCCAGTTTGTTTAATGTTATGGGCAGCTACCAATTTGTGGTGTCTCTGTATATTTTTGTAAAGATTCTCATTTTTTATGCTTGAAGTATTGGTGAAAAGATGTTGGTTGACCATAATTTGCAACATTGTCTTATTAAAAATAAACTTTCATATCCATATTTGGTAGAACTGTTAACTAGAAATGTAGCTTGCTAATAAGATAGAATGATACAAAAGTGAAGTTGTAGCCACAGTACAACACTGACTGATCAGACACATTTAGGTTCAGGGTGGACCTTTTTGTCTTGTTAAGATGTCTAGGCCCGTGATAATAGTTAATTTATAACAGAGCGTGGAATAGTTCTTTTGTTAACCCCACTGTCTTGGGGAATGATGCCAGCTGGGTTAAGTAGGATTTGGGGGAAGATTGAGTTTTTGACTGAAACATGGAGCCTTCACTGCTTTTTTCTGGTTTCTTTGAAGATTTGGAACATATAAACATCAGAAGATCTCACCTTAAAATTTGAGCAGGTCAATGATGGCAGAAATAATTTTAAGGGGGAAAAAAAATGCTCTCATGTAGTTACTCTCAACTTTAAGGAGCATTGTTGGTCATATTGCTTAGTTTTCTTACTGCTGTTAAAAAGCAGCAAGTAAATTGTTTCAAAGTAGATTTTGTTTATGCATATGCATAGTGTAAAAGAACTGAATTTTGATGCTTGTAGCACTCGGTCTGTGCATTTGTATCAAAATTTGCCTACCACTTTATGAAGGAGGCTTGTTCTTCACACCTCAGCTTATTTCACGTGAGGCAAGTTGAAAGAGAACACTCCCATTCTAGGTGATTCTGTGGTGCCGTGAAATTTAAAATATTTTGGAAAAAGATTAATTAAGAGTCACATCTCTGAGTTTGATTATCAATGTATAGTACCTGGCAGTACCTGACTAAAAAAGAAAACAAGACCCTAACCATTTATAATTCCTAGCATTTCTCTGAGAGATCGTTTGGGGGGAGCAATAAAAGGGAAACGTCCAATCTCATTTCAGAATAAAAGCTAGCATCTTTAAAATTTTTAGATTGCTTGCTTGCAGGTGTGAGTAAGAAATATTGTGGGGAAACGATTCCTTTTAGAGGATTACTTTTTTTCAATTTTGGTTTTAGTAGGCCTTGCCTGTAAAGAACAAAAAGATGGTTTTTAAATACTGTTTGTGGAATGTGTTTAAAGGATTGATTCTAGAACCTTTGTATATTTGATAGTATTTCTAACTTTCATTTCTTTACTGTTTGCAGTTAATGTTCATGTTCTGCTATGCAATCATTTATATGCACGTTTCTTTAATTTTTTAGATTTTCCTGGATGTATAGTTTAAACAACAAAAAGTCTATTTAAAACTGTAGCAGTAGTTTGCAGTTCTAGCAAAGAGGAAAGTTGTGGGGTTAAACTTTGTATTTTCTTTCTTATAGAAGCTTCTAAAAAGGTATTTTTATATGTTCTTTTTAACAAATATTGTGTACAACCTTTAAAACATCAATGTTTGGATCAAAACAAGACCCAGCTTATTTTCTGCTTGCTGTAAATTAAGCAAACATGCTATAATAAAAACAAAATGAAGGAAATAATGATTAACTGGAATTATTATAGTTTTCAATGAGATTCTAAAATAACAATGGAAACAATTCTTTGTAGATTTAGGAATATTTTTAATCAGTGTTGCACTAGGCACAACTAACTTTTCTTTGGAAGTGATAGAACTTGCCAGAAAGGTACATCTTTTATATACTACTTAAAAATTCCTTATGTAATGTCAGAGTTGTTTCATGATTGCTTATTAAGCCCCTTGGGTTAAATAACAGAGAGATTATTGGTAGTATTAAGATAAGTATTAAAATGAAATTTGAGTCAGCTAATTGTAAATTTATATTTTCATTATTGGATGGACCAGTAATTCTGCTCTTCCTGTCCTAAACAAGATGCATTGGGCCTTATATTTATGGCTTGATTTAAAATACTTTTGCATTGAATGTCAGTGAGCAGTTAATACACTAAGTGATAACCACTTTGGGGAACTGGTTTAGGTATTTTATGATTTGCATTCTAGCTACTTTATAATGATAACAATTATAGCTAATACTTCCTGAGTATTTATGATGTGCCAGACACAGTCCTAAAACTTGATGTGTTAACTCATTTACTTTTCACAAAACCCTAGGAGAAAGATACTTTGGTTTACCCCATATCACAGAAAAGGAAATTGAGATACAAAGAAAAGGCTATAAAAGGCAGATCTAAGTTTTGAGCCCAGGCCTGGTCCTTATTGATTTTTTTCTTTTAATGGACTATAATTTGAGGAAAGTAGATTGAGGAGATAGCCCATTGAAATTGTTCTCAGTCTTTGTGTAGAAACAGAAGGCCTGATGACTTCATTTTTATTTATGTCACTTAATATGACTCACCCTGTTTCCTTGAGAACTTTATAGGTTACTTCAAAGTGACATACCTAACAGCTTCAAAAGAACTAAGTGATAGTTGAACCCGTGATAGATAGGATCCTACTCATACTTGATGAGGATCCTTATACAGTGCTTTAATTTTGGGCTGCATAGTTCACAATTACGGAGTATCTACTGTGTGTCTGGCACTGTTGTCAATATTAGAGTAGATCATATGAAGACTCAAGTGAGGACTGACACTTCACCTCTATTTTTACTTAAGATCTCTGCATTTTGTTTTGTTTTGTTTTGAAGCCAAGTAAGCAAGAAGAAAAATGACAGATAATGCTTCAGTGAGAAAGGAAAGGTGCTACATAGAGTATGAGCTGTTAAGTTTACAACCCGGGGAAAAGACCTGGGAACTATTGTACTATTTTCTTGAAAATTTGGCCCAGTAAGCTGCTACATCCAGTTCAACTAACAAAATCCTGTATACCACAGAGAAGAATAAAGAAAACCAAACTGACAAACATCCTTCTTTTATTTAAGACCAAACTGCAGCTGGAATACCCAGTACAGTTCTGCTTACTACACTTCAAGAAAGATCTGAGAAAGCGGAAAAAGAACCAAAGAAGGGCAGTTCAAGCGACCAAAGGGTGGGTGGAAGGTGCTGCAGTATGAATACTGTACGAATATTTTGACTCTGGTCTGAAAAGATAAAAGAATGTTATCGAAACTACATGGAATAATTGAAGTCCCTTCAAGTTTGAAAGTAAGCATTTTAGGACAAATAAAAGGAAATTCAACTTTGTACTTGTGGAAACTAATCCCTAAATCTGAATAGGTTTATATTGATTCATGGGTAACAGGTCCATAATAAATGAATGGAAACTAGGATGTCTGAATATCAAGGAAGACAGCCATAGTCTCTTACAGTGCCTCTGTTGGTCTGTCTCAAACGGAAGTGGGTGAGAAAAGGCATGGTCCAATATAAACTTTTTCTTGGTTGTCTCTTAAAGTCAGTTCCATTTTTGCTATTGGCAAATCTTGCCTTTGTTTATTCCAGTGCCAGTGTTTTTCTGCTTAATGATTTGCTTTGTTGGCATCTAAGTTTATTTACTTGTATGCCATGTGCAGTTTACATCTTCCTTATGTTCTCTTTCCCAGGTAAATTCCAGTTGTAATACTTGACATCTAGCTAAGAGGGTCCATCTTGTCTCACCTCTGTCCTAAGTCAGTATATTCAGCAAACATTTATTTACTGAGCCCTTACTGTGGGCAAAAATTGTACTGGGTAATTGGGGAGAAAATTCACTTACTTAATGTCTACTGAGCACAATCTAGTGAGTCATTACAGTATGGCCTCATTGTTTTGAGGTGTATTCTAACTGTTTTACACCATTCATATCTTAATGTAATTATAAAACCCAGAATACTATCAAAGATAATTTTGTGATTATCTGCCATTTAAAAGTATCCAGTATTTGTTTGCATCCCATTAATACAAATAATGAAAAAATGTTTTAATCTGTAATAAACTGATTTATTGTGCAGTGACTGTAATATACTAGAGTTATATTAAATTGTTAACTCTGCCTCCTCAAACACATATTAGGAAATAATCCCCAAAATAAGTATTTAACTTTGCATTAGATATAAAGGAGACTCTGGGTGCTATAATTAGATTATTTTGAGGCAGACAGAGAGCTGTTATCCCAACTGATTTAGTATGTTCTGTAATTGAGAAAATGTTCACCAGATTATACTTTTTAGTGATTTACATGTACATTTTATAGGGGACATGTTCTGTGTATAGTGAATAAATAACTTTTATAGTATCACGAAAATGTTTTGGATTCCTTAGTTCCTTATTAGGATATGAAGTTTATCTATACGTTGACTCTTCCATCACTCACACTTGATTTTTGTCCTATTTCTGCCACATATTTTAAGCTTTTCGTGTAAAGTTATTCATCTAAAAATACGGAAGTGTTTAAGCCTTTGTTAAAAATGTTGAAAATATTGCAGAATACACGTAACTATGGGAGATATAAAATGGAGGCATTTTTACCCCCGTTTGATTAAAAAATTTTTTTCAAACCTGCCTAAGATCAACAGCAAATAAGTGGCAGATCCAGGTTAGAGTTCATGGTTTTTTTCATTTGGTGGTTCCTTTTTACTGTTTTGTGCCTTTTTTTTTTTTTTAAATCAAATGGGAAATTTTTTATAACAAAAGTAATATAATGGACTATAGAGGTCACGACGAAGGAGGATTTAATAGATTTATGAAAAATTTAATACAAAAAATTATTTTGTAATCTTTCTGGATGAAAAAGAGGATAAATAGAACACGAGATCTCACAGCTATTGTGACTCAGGCTCTCCATCCTGGCTTTCCAAATTTCAATCTCCTTGTATTGCTTTTTGGCCATATGGTTTACAAAATCCTGAGATACTTTGAAAAAGGGAGGCTATGACTTAAGACAGTACAGTGAAAGCTGAGGAATAATCTTAAACCGCATTTCTACCAGAAGGTCAGAGCTTTTTAGGAGTAAACGTTTTCATTGATAAATGAAGTAAGCAGCCTATTTTCATTCAACTATTGACATCTATAAGATGGAAATAGTTGCTATAGAAAAGTTTCCTTCTCTTGGGTTTTTTTCCTCTGCCCCTCTCCTCCAACAGTGTTGGTTATGTTTATTGCATTCTGTTTCTATGTATCCCTAACACTTGTTTCACCCTATTGAAGTTGGGACTCTTATTTGGAATAAAAAAGCAAGGCATGTAAAAATTCCTTTCATTGATAACTGACAGAGTAGTTTGTAAAGAAGTGAAAAAAAGGCCTTTGTGTCTAGTTTTTTGTAGATCCCATCTCTTTTTGAATGCTAGAGTGAAATAAACTTGGTCTAGGAGCCAAAAAATTTGTTTTTTTTGTTTTGTTTTGTTTTTCTTCCCTTAGTTTAGCTCTGCCTTCCATGTTTGCGGCTGGGTAGGCTTTCCTCATTTGTGTTAAGAGGCTTTTGAGATGTACTCTCCCTCCTGTTTTACAGAGAATTGCCAATGAGAATGCAATTAAAGAAACTAGAAAACCAAAACCCTTCAGTTTTTTTTCCACCTTGTGCTTGCTTTTGGGAAGAATAGAACTTAACCAGAAATTAAATCTAGGATAGGTCATGGACCCAGATTCCATCATACTATACACTGCCATCAGAAAGATAAGGGACAAAATTCTAACACTGAAGACTCACGCTTTGGCTGACTTCACCTTAGGTTCTCTAATAACTTTGGTTCTCACAAGTACAATAGTTTGGGAAATTCCTGTAGGCTAACCAAAACTATTAGTACCTCTCCAAGGAATGAGATGTTGATCTGATGGTTGACCTTTTCTTTAGATTATCCCTAGGTATTGAAAACTTTATGGTTAGTTAAAAGCCTTTTGTACTCCCATCCTCAAGTCTGAACACTTTTATCACTTGAGTCAATCCCAAACCAAAAACCTAATATATATTGTTTCAGTCCAAAACTAACACACATGGGCTGTAAACTGTTAAATCCAGTGAAATTCCAGTGCAGTTACAGAAAAGAATTTAACAGTCCTTGGCATTGTTCATAGACCTTACACTGGGAATAGAACAGGGAAAAGACTCAAATTTTGATTTCCTCCAAATTATTTCCTATGGTTTGCATGATAATGTAATGGCCTTGCCTTGAGGTTCACCACCTATTGAACAAGTTGAAGCTACCCCTCATTTGGAACATCTTAGCAGGTGTGGTTCTTGTTACGCGTTTTTTTCCCCCCAAAGCCCCCTGGTGGAAATTATGCTTTTATATGTAACATACAAACATCAATCAAGGGTTCTTGTCAATTTGAGGAATTCTTTTGTTTTCTATAAACCTCAGTCACCTTAGAATGTAGAAAAAGGGAGGAGAGGCAGGTAATTAAACCTGCTTTATTTGACTTGATAATGAATCAGAAGCTTAGTTTCCAAAGTATTCTGTAGCCTTTTACTGTTAAACCTGCTGGGGGTGGGGGGATCATGATAGAATGTCTTATCAGGCACATTGGTTGACTCGTAAAAACCAACAGTCCTTCCATTTTTCAGTTGGGTTAATTATGCGCATTCTAAGAATAAGATAGTCATTAAGTTTTTTATAAAATACAAGTAAGCCACTGGGGGGGAAGAAGCAATTTTATTTTAATTTCATGCTTGAAATTCACATGTGTACATTAAGTACTATGTAAACTTGAATTTAGGATAGCATTATTTGACTTGAGCAATATTATTACCTCATCTAAGTTTACTTGGAGAAATACAACTTGGCCATTCTGCTTTAAAATGTCAAAAAGCTGCCAAATTAGAATAGGGCACTTATAATCAGAAACTTTAAATTGACTCGCCCACACACATTTGCAATTTACTGTTGGGTTAGCTGTTATACTTAGGTAAAACATGGTATCAACAAGGTATTATGCAAGAAATTACATCTTTTGCATAAACGGTCCCCTGGGTTGCACTTTGACTAGTAACAAAAAATATATATACTGACGTACACTAAACTATATTCGTTATAGATTACAAAAGTTATTGAAAGCCAAAATGAATCTTTAAGGTTGGAGGGACCCTTTAATAGTTAATCTTTGGGCTTAAGGAAGAAAAATTAAAACAGTCCCATACTGCATTTCACATCTCTTAAAAATAGGAAGTGTTTTAGCAGCTTAAAACCTTTACAGTTATATAAACTTATTACACTAGGATTTACTTTGAAATATAGTTTACAACCAGATCAATTATACATACACTGGCACTTTAGCACAAGGGCAAACTTTAAAAACAAATTATTTTGGACCTTTAAAATCAGGCCATAGTATAAAAGCAGAGTCCATGGTCTTACATTCAGCAAATTCATACTAAAATATTCTATTTTTGTAGGATAAATGCCAACAAAACTTTACATATGCTACAAGTTTATTACATATATTTACATGGCTCTTTCCTAGGTACTTAAAACTTTCACATTATATAGCTCCCCACTTTTAAGTAAGCTTTGCGGGGAATGATTTGAGACCAGATCACTGTCAGAATAGCTTATGCAGTGCTGTAATACAAAAATGTATTTTGAAAGCTACTCAGTGACCACCAAATACTGTCTCTGTAAAAAATGGTTTTGGTGCTTTAGTTGGCGGATACCCACTGCATGAAAGAAAACGGCCATTGGGGTATATGGTCTCATTCTAAATTAGATAGCCCCTCGTGCCCTTTCCACATTCACCAGCAGTTTACTAAAATGCAACTATTCTCTAAGAAAAATTCACATTTTCTTTTTGGCAGTGCATCAGGTTGTTGGCATTATTACTGGTTTGGGTGGTTCTAGGACTTTAAACTGTCAAATATTCAACTACTTTTCAATCCCTGTATGTCTTTTAACTGGATGCTTATAATCAGATTGACTAGCTTTCAACAAGTAAATCTGATCCATGAATGATATTCTTAAATTAGTATTTTTGCCCAACAAACAGGAAAAGCTGATTACCATTCCCCAAATCTAAACTTGACAGGTTTCATTTAAGAGTTACTCCATTGAGAACACAATATCAAGTACAATTACCAATAATTTAGTTAATTTTAAGTTGCACTGATACTATCATTACAACACAGTGCACACAACATGTAAAACAGGTAAAGATGAAGTCTATATTTTCTACATTAATTAGCAGTTTTACAGATTAATACCCTAGTGAATTTGGTCTGGAACAATGGACAACTACCCTTAAATATAACTAAATTTAAACATTAGTATTTTATCTTATTTTATACCTGTACTTTAAGTAAGGTTTTAAGTTGAAATGTCATTATTTCCTTATCAGAAGGATTAAAGGAAACTGGAACCCAGTGGCTTGGTGGTTTAGGAAGAACACTTGGTGATGGTGGCTCACTAAACTTGGCTCCAGCGTAGTTCTGATTAGTTTGAGACTTAAAAAGTAAGCTAGGACTTGATAAGCTAGAGTTCCAGTTTTGATTATTTGAAAAATTTTTGTTCTTCCCCCCATTTTGCATGGCCTGCCGTGCAGCTGCTGATGAGGTATAAGTATGTCCTCTTTCTTTTTTCTTATGAACAATCTTCATTTGGGAATTCTGATCCTTGGTCTTCTGTCTGTTAAGCTGTTGCTGGTTCTTACTAACGTTTCTTGATTGAGGGGCTGGAATGTTATACCTCTCTCCGCCACCCATCTTCAGCTTCTTTGTCACCTATAAGTAAGTGGAAGTAAAATACTGAGGAAAAATCCAGTAAGAAAAGTTCAAAACTTTAAGAAGGTTCTGTAGCCCCAACTTGTAACTCCAGAATCGTTTTTGAAAAGACTCAAAACTGCTATTCAACTGCTTTAACTTCACTGTATGTTCACAATTCTATGCACAGCCTTTATTACCTTCTTTAAAACGCTTATCTGCAAATTTGAATAATCACCTTAAAAATAAAAACAATTAGTTTAGGATGTTTGCCCCATAACATGAATTTTATACCTTTCAGTCTGCTTTTCGGATTGCAGGATTTCCACTACCTGTCCCCTTCCTTGCTGCCAAGCCCAGGATAATAGATGTTGCTTTCTGCCGGATCCTTTCCTTTGTCTCAAAACAGAAGTTTTCATGGGCCGATCTGCTGAGTTCAGCCTAGGAGCTGAGGCCAACATCTGAGTCTCCTCAGCACACAAGTTTGAGAGAAGTCCTAGCTAGAAAAGTGAAGATTATTTCATTACTTCAATTAAAATTTAAAAAAAAAACGGGGAAAAGCGATCATTTATATATATTTACTACAGAAATCGTTTAGAATGGCTACTTCCTGAACGAAGACAAAATAATCTTGTAACTGTCATCATTTAAGAACTCTTCTCAGCCTTGCGATCCGGGAACTGGGAAACTGGGGGACGGGGGTTTGCAAGTGCCACAAGGAGTTACCTTTTTCCCGGGGGAAGTTTTCAGAATTTCACACAGATTTTGTCCCCAAAATGTTCAAACCAGGGAAGCACAGCTTTCACAGCCATGCCAAGAAACACTTAAAATGAGTTTCCTAAGGAGACTACGTTTTAAAAATCTTATTCGAATTTTCCAAACTTGCGACACATTACGTATCCTTTTTCAAAAAGCCTCCTCTCCCAACACGTCTACGTCATGAAAAGTGTCTCCTTTAGTTACTCTCGACTCCTCCGCATCTTAAAAGTTTTCACAGGCCATAACCTAAGCCGATTTTCCATCTAAAATATACCCAAAAATGCCTCCTTTGAGTGAGGATTAAACATTCCAGGTGTCATTTACTATCCCAAGAAATCGGTTTACCAAACAAATAAGCCTTCTTCTTTTCGGAAGGGTAAGGGCCTTGCAGACTTGTTTTAACAGCCCTTGAGTCCTCCACCGCGCGAGCCCAGAAAGTTCGGGTCTTCCGACGGGGCCTGGCTTCCGAGCGGCTCACCGTTCTCGAGCCCGGCCCGGGTGCCCCCCGGCCGCCCACGCCCGATCCGCTTTCCGGATCTCGCCTCCCCTCGCCTCCTTCCAACAATGGGGAGCGCGGCCGCCAATATGGCCGCACCCGCGGCGCCGCCGCCACTCACCGACTTCAAGCTCGGACGGCGGCGGCGGCGGCGGCTCCTGCTCGGCGTCGAAGCCCCCCTCCCCTTCCAGGGAGAGACGAGGCACGGAACGAACAAAGCCCACGGGCACCGATGAGCTAGCTGCTGACCACCTCAGCGTCCCGACCCGACCTCCTCCTTCCGCCTCTACCGACAAAATGGAGGTGGCGACGAGGGCCGAAGCAGGGCCGGGAGGCACGGCGGCCAATCAACACACGCCGACGCGCCGCCCAGCCAATGATACGCGCGCCACCGCCTGTTGCTGGGGCCGGCCGGGGCGAGGGAGGCGAGCTTGTGGCCTAGGGTTTGAAATCCTCCCCCGAGAGGAGCATGTCGGGAACAACTGCTGCGGCACTAGCGGCCGCCCGCCGGTCCGCGGACGCGCCCGCCCCGGTGCTGCCGGCCCCGCAGGGTGCGGCGGCGCCCGCGACCCCCGGGGCCCGCCTGGCCCGCGCGCGCTCGGCGCCCTGGAAGGGGCGTCAGCCGCCCTCCCGGCCCCAGCTTTAGCCTGGGCGCGCGGGCCCTGCGGCCCTAAGAGCCCGACTGGTCCCCAGCCCCCCGGGGGCATTACCGAAGCAGCCTTGGTTCCCGAAGTGGGTTCGCTGGGCCGCGTGACCAGTTTTTACAGCCAGAAGATCCTCAACAAAGTTGCCTCCCGAGGCCTGGCCCCTGCGCACTTTGCTCCTGACGCCCCTCTCATTCTCCTCGGTCGCGAGAACTTCTTTGCTGCCCCCAAAGCTTGCGGTTCCCCTGCGGTTCCCTCTTGAGTCCCCGACCCCCGCCTAGAAACTTTCCGAAGTGGCCTCTCCTGTGAAGGCGTTTCCCACACATGCGCGGATCAAGTCAGTCAGTTACCCCTTTGTGTCCCCACTGGTCCTTAACTTCAGTTAGAGCCCGTCATCGTCCCGCCTGGTAACTGCTGGTGTCCGTATCTGTCACCACCATCCCCCCACCGCACCCCCCGCATCACCACACTCTCGAGGGGCGAGGCCGGGTTTTATTTTTCTGAACACAGTATGCCGTATATTGTTAAGTGCGCAAGAAAAGTTTGTTGAGAGAACGGGGGCTCCCTTACTCCCCTTTCTGCCCAGTTCTAAGTGGAAAGGGGGAGTAAAAGCGATAGTTCCGTTGATTATGCCAGCGAGGTGCAGGGAAGAGGGAAAGGGCAACTTCTTCTTTTTTTTTTAATTTTATTATGTTATGTTAGTGACCATACAATACATCGTTGGTTTTTCATGTAGTGTTCCAGGATCCATTGTTTTCGTATAACACCCAGTGCTCCATGCAGTACGTGCCCTCCTTAATACCCATCACCGGGCTAACCAATCCCCCCTCCACCCTCCCCTCTAAAACCCTGTTTGTTTCTCAGAGTCCATAGTCTCTCATGGTTCATCTCTCCCTCCAATTCCCTCTCCCCATTTTTTTCCCTTCCTTCTCCTAATGTCCTCCATGTTATTCCTTGTGTTCCACAAATAAGTGAAACCATATGATAATTGACTTTCTCTGCTTGACTTATTTCACTTAGCATAATCTCCAGTCCCATCCATGTTGATGTAAAAGTTGGGGATTCATCCTTTCTGATGGCTGAGTAATATTCCATTGTATATATGGACCACATCTTCTTTATCCATTCATCTGTTGAAGGGCATCTCGGCTCTTTCCACAGTTTGGCTATTGCGGACATTGCTGCTATGAACATTGGGGTGCATATGGCCCTTCTTTTCACTACATCTGTGTCTTTGGGGTAAATACCCTGGAGTGCAATTGCTAGGTCATAGGGTAGCTCTATTTTTAAATTTTTGAGGAACCTCCACACTGTTTTCCAAAGTGGCTGTACCAACTTGCATTCCCACCAACAGTGTAAGAGGGTTGGGGAAAGGGCAACTTCTTTGGGGTAAATGGATAAGCCGCCCAAAATGAGTGTTTTAAAAGAGACGCCAAATTCTATGAACATAGGAACATGTTCAGTGCAGGATTTATATATACTTTTTATGGGTCCCACATAATTCGTTTTTTAATCTTCAGTTTTTTGCTACCATCATCCCCCACCCCTATGTCTTTGTAGCCACGGACCTTAAGTTTTCTTAAGAAAACTTCCTTAAGCTACTGCATTTTTAAAAGAGAAGTTTGTTAATCAAATTAATTTGGTAAAATATATAGAAGAGATATTTTTGAGCATGGGGCTTTCTGGTGCTAATCATATTGTAGTCAAATAAGATGTGTATAATAAGCAACTGCTAGCTTACTGAAAGTGTAATCTGTTTCCTAAAACTCAAGAAGCTGGCTTAGACATCTGGCCAGATAATAGCCAGGCTGGATTTAATGAGTTCAAGACTTTAACTTCAGAAAAGACCCTTACTATGACATTTTTTTTTTTAAAGATTTTACCTATTTATTTGACAGAAATAGAGAGAGCACAAGTAGGCAGAGCGGCAGGCAGAGGGAGAGGGAGTAGCAGACTCCCCCCTGAGCAGGGAGCCGACTCGGAACTCGATCCCAGGACCCTGGGATCATGACCCGAGCTAAAGGCAGACGCTTAACCGACTGAGCTACCCAGGCGCCCCGCTATGACATTTTTTTAAATATAATGGCTTGTAAAGTGAACAGTCTGGTTTCAGTCTGAGCACTTTCTTTTTCTAATTCTTTTTTTAATAGCAAAGATTTATGAAATGCTAAGGGCTTATCACTGCATTTTACATATTCTATCTCATTGAATACTTACATGAAAGTGTATTTTATATTTCTAAATGTGTTCTTTTTTAATTTAAATTCAATTAGCCAACATATAGTACATCATTAGTTTCAGATGTAGAGTTAAGTTATTCATCAGTTGCATATAATATCCAGTGCTCATCACATGCCCTCCTGAATGCCCATCACCCAGTTACCGCATCCCCCCACCCACCTCCCCTCCAGCAACCCTCAGTTTGTTTCCTATAGTTAAGAGTCTCTCATGGTTTGTCTCCCTCTCTGATTTCTTCCCATTCAGTTTTGTCTCCCCTCCCCTACGATCCTCTGTGCTGTTTCTTATATTCCACATATGAGTGAAATCATATGAAATTGTCTTTCTCTGACTGACTTACTTCGCTCAGCATAATAGCCTCCAGTTCCATCCAAATCAATGTAAATGGTAAGATTCTATCCTTTTTGATGGCTGAGTAATATTCCATAGTATATATATGCCACATCTCTTTTATCCATTTACCCGTTGATGGAGATATGGGCTCTTTCCATATTTTGGCAATTGTGGACATTGCTGCTATAAACATCAGGGTGCAGGTGCCCCTTTGAATCACTATGTTTCTATCCTTTGGATAAATACCTAGTAGTGCAATTGCTGGGTTGTAGGATAGTTCTATTTTTAACTTTTTGAGGAACCTCCACAGTTTTCCAGAGTGGCTGTACAGCTTGCATTCCCACCAGCAGTGTAAGAGGGTTTCCCTTTCTCCGCATCCTCGCCAATACTTGTTTCCTGACTTGTTAATTTTAGCCATTCTGACCGGTGTGAGGTGGTATCTCACTGTGGTTTGGTTTGTATTTCCCGGATGATGAGTGATGTTGAGCATTTTTTTTCATGTGTCTGTTGGCCATTTGTATGTCTTCTTTGGAGAAATGTCTGTTCGTGTCTTCTGCCCATTTTTGAACTAGATTATTTGTTTTTTGGGTGTTGAGTTTGACAAGTTCTTTTTAGATCTTGGGCACTAGCCCTTTATCTGATACGTCATTTGCAAATATCTTCTCCCATTCAGTAGGTCTAATTCTTTTTTATTTGTATCATCCAAATATCTTTCAAATTCATCCCCACCACACTCCCACTCCTTTCTCTCTACACCAATTTGATTGTGTTACTATTTATTTGTTTGTTTGTTTTAGAGGGGGGTGGAGGGGCAAAGGGAGAGGGAGAGAGAATTTTAAGCAGCCTCCACACCCAGTGTGAGCCCCACGCAGGGCTCGATTTCACAACCCCCAGATCATGACCTGAGCCAAAATCAGGAGGCTGACACTTAACCAACTGAGCCACCCAGGCACCCCTGTGTTACTTAAAAAAATAAAAATAAAAAAAAAATTCATTGGCTCCAAATTGTATTACAGAATTCAGTCACCCTATTCTCTGATTCTTACCTGTGTAAGACACTTACAAACACACACAATGTTTTGGATAGTTTCTCTGCCTTCCCCTTCCCTGTGCTAACATTGCTTTTTGCTTATCTGCACAAATTACAGGGTAGGTGCTATTTTGATCTCTACTGTGCAGATGAAAAATGTGAGGCCCATAAAATTTAAAGCAGACAGCCACATGCTAAGTAAGACTCCAGAGCCCAGGCTCTGTGTCTCCTGCGGTATTTGTGTCTGAGTCGCCTCTGTCTTCCCGTGCCTGAAAGGCGCTCTGCCCATAGCGGACACTGAGTGGCTGTTGACGCGACTGGCAGGGCTGCTAGGGCAGTATGAAGCCTCCGTTTCTGCCCGGTCAGAGTCAGGCTGCTCTCAGGAGAGCACTGTTAAAGCCTTTACCATGTCCCAGACTCCCAGCAACCTTTCAATATAGCTCCAGCCTCATCCTTCATTAATATTTACCAAGTGCTGGTAACAGCTCAGAACTGGAGAGCAGGAGCCAAAAACATACCCTCTTCAGGACATCTGATGCAGCCTCTGCCTATCCCCTGCCAGTCTTTAAAGTCGATGCCACCAACACACTCCAATTAGTGGTTCTCAGTTCAAATAGGAAATGATGATACAGAGAAACAGCGCTCAGGATGTAAATCAGCCACCAAAGCTGGGAGCCAAATGCATAATAAATACGTGGGTGTTTAATACAAAACATTTATTTAACCAAGATTTATCTGGTACCTTCTTTGAGGCAGGCACTCTGCCAAGCCCTGAGGATACAACAGTGAATGAGGCTCCATCCCAGCCGTAAAAGACTCAAAGGCTCTTCCCCTGACAATTTATCAGGGAAGAAACCTGGGTGTCTGGGAAGATTCATTTCCTCAGTTCTTCCCCTGAGAGTCAAGGACAGACAATGCCAATTGTAAACACAAAAATTGACCTGCTAACATTGCTACAGAGTTCAGGTTACAAACATTGAACCTGGGCTCCCGGGAATGGAGGGGAAAAGGAAAGGGATCTGCACACTCTGAAATCCTTTCCCAAGGAGGATACATTTTGAATTCCATACCAGTGGGAGCCAAAATCAACAGAATCTGTTACGTAACGTTTACCTACCTGATCTGTAAGTACAAGTGGGGCAAAAAGGTGTTTCAGAAAGTCTGGCTTTGCAGGATCGGCAAGTTGCAGGCTGATACTCGTATTTTAAACCCCACGAGTGGCCAGGCAGTGAGGCAATCATACAGGTTTGCCACACCTTCCAAACACGTCTCTAGTCCGACCCACTGGCTTTCAGGCTGGATCATGCACCTCCCAGTTTGTCTAACTCAAAGCAAGCAAGTTCTTGGAACTTGCCAAGAAAGCAAAGTAGAACACCTGTCTGATGTTTTGATGTGCCTTAGGGCTTTAATCTTGTTACCAGACTGGTATCAAAACACACACCCCTCCACACACCGTGAATGTGTTTCCTGGGGAAGCATCTGCCTCGCATTCCCCAGTTGCTCACCCATTCCTGAGCCATTGCAAATCAGTTCTTGGCCATTACAGCCAATTTGGTGTAATCACTAAATGGGGTACAGGAAGTCATGCTAAACTCCCACACTTCCTGTGACTCTGACCCAGGGCTCCTCAACCTCTGGGACCTTTACAGGATTCTGATGCATGGACTCCCACCCCAGAATCAGAATCTTTGAGGATGGCTACTTGGGTGCTCCAGCTCCAGCTAAAGGGTGGCAGAATCTGCCATGGTGGCATAATAATCCTTATTTGGAACTAAAAGTACTTGAAAAACAACAGGTGCAGAAGGTCACTCTGACCTCCCCTCCCTTTTTCTTCCTGAAAACAAAAAAGAACATTTCCCATGTGAAAGATGTCCTCCTACACCAGGAGGAGAGAAACATTATTATCACCAGAGATGGGGACGGAGGCTGAGAGAATTCTGTACAAACAGACCTGGTCAAAATAACTCTTACCTTCCTTTAGACTCCCCATATATTTTAGTTACTTTCCCACAATTGTATCTCTTGTTCAACCTATTATAAAAGCATTTAGGCTTTGCCACACCTTTGGGTCCTCACCTCCTTATCACTTAAAATTTACATGAAATTAATCTGTGTGCTTTTCTCCTGTTAATGTCTTCTGTCAATTTAATTCTCAGGCCAGAGACCCTAAGAAGAAGGTTTTGCTTTCCCTACACAGCTAATTCTGTCTCACTCTGGTTGAGAACTACTGCTCTTAAGTTTTTCTAAGAGGAATCCCTGATGTGGGAGTGTATGCATGAAGGGGACCCCCTTTATCCTCTGTAATCCTCAAAGGTGGTGATTATACCAAACAACCACAAAAAAAAAAAAAAAAAAGAGCGCCCAGAGTTACTTTAGATCAGCTTTGTAAAGTGTTCATCACACAGGTGGACTCCTGGGGTGTACCCTCAGTTTCCTTGCTAGTCTGTTCCAAGCTTTCCATTTCCTGGCCTGCTCCAAGGTCTGAGCTCTCAGTACTTCAGGCCAGCAGCTGTGTGAACAGAAAGATGGGTGGCAACCTTGAGAAGAACAACCCAAACAGGCTGAGGCTGGCAACCGGATTGATAAAGAAAGGAAATCTGGGACACCCAATACTCACTGAAAAAAAGTAGTGGAACATGGGAGCCATCTACTTCTATGTAAGACCGTGACTGTCCCTGTCTCCCAACTACTCACACCCATGGCACGAAGAAGAGGCACACTATCCTTAGGTTTCATGGAAGGCTCTAAAATGAATCCAGTGAGATATGAAGCCACTCAAGCTCCCACCATGTTCTCTCAGCTTGACAATCGTTGAATTCCTATAGACATTTTTCTCTTACGCTGCCTTCTTTTGCAGCATCTTGCATTTTTAACATATTCCACATCTACAATAGCAGAGTTTTTTCACATCCATTATCTCACTCAATCTTGGCATTCGCTCTCCGGGATAAGGCATTATTACCATTCTATAGGGGAAGAAACTGAGACTCAGAGAGACTTGTTCGGGGTCTGCAACAAATCTCTTCTATCTTAAACATTTTTATTGGAGTTTGTCTTGTTACATAAGTGACATGTATCAACTGCAGCAAATGCAGGTCAACAACAACCCCAACAACCAAAAACCACTCCACGTCTTACCTCCCAGAGATAACCACTGCTAAGGTTTTGAGGGAATGTCCTTCCAGTCTTTTTTCCATACTGAGAGGCAGTGTGAAGTGGGAAGAGCACAGACCCTGGAGCCTGCCCACAGGCTCAGCTCCGCAGCTCACTAGCATACGATATCGGCGGGCTTTCCAACCCTCTGCGTGGTAGTTTCTTCATCTGTAAAATGGGGATAATAACCGCACCTAACAGCGTAAGGACTAAACAAATCAACATCTTTGAAGCACTTAGAACAAGTACTTAGCCCTCAATTACTGAGCTTTGGCTTTTGTTTTGGGGTTTTTTGTTTGTTTTTTCTTAAAAATGGTAATGGTAAAAATGGTACATATTCTTTTGTTACCTGACTCTTATTTTTCATGTTTTAAACTCAATATATTGTGAGCCTGGTTCTGTATATATATGCCTACATACCTACATCACTAACCGTATTTTATGTTACGGCTTATCTGTCATTAATTTTACCGTCCCTGCCTGCTGTTTCCAATTCTTTGCTATTATATGCTGAGCTGAATATCCTTACAGATAAATCTCCCTTTTCTCAAAAAAAAAATTTCCCTTAAATAAATTCCTAGAGGTGAAACTACTATGGTAAATATATAGGTAAGACTTCTGACTTACCCCACCCCCACCCCCACCATCAGGTGTAAAAGTCAAATCTCAGGCCTCTGGCTCTACTGTTCTCCCTCCTGATTGCTTGTAGCTGCTTCTCTGACATCGGCTTTGTCAGAGGAGTGGGTGAATTAACGTAGAAAAGAATTAGTCAAAAGAATTTCTGAAAAGTTTTGTTTTATGGACCACAAGTTATGTATTGCCCCCACTTCTAAGAAATATGCCTGTGGGACAGCTCTTTCTTCAGGGAAGCTTGATGCTAGTAAGATCCACTTATTCAAAAAAAAAAAAAAGATCCACCTATTCATCGCAGCTGACAACCTCCGTAGCTATCAACTTGACAAACGTCTGGATTTTTCCACTGACTCAGGCAGGCCAATGTTTGTCCTCTGGCTGACTGCTTGGGTTTGGGCGGACTGCGAGTTGAGCTTCTGTGGCACAAGAGACTACGTTTGGCCACAACTGACAAAAACGCGCAGATTGACATAGTTTTAATAGATGATTAAAAGCGCTTGGTCGGGGCGCCTGGGTGGCTCAGTTGGTTAAGCGACTGCCTTCGGCTCAGGTCATGATCCTGGAGTCCCTGGATCGAGTCCCGCATCGGGCTCCCTGCTCGGCGGGGAGTCTGCTTCTCCCTCTGACCTTCCTCCCTCTCATGCTCTCTGTCTCTCATTCTCTCTCTCTCAAATAAATAAATAAAATCTTAAAAAAAAATAAAAAATAAAATAAATAAAAGCGCTTGGTCTAGTTGACTCCATGGGGTGACTCCCACTCGTGAGAAGAGCAGGCACGAAGGGTGTCTCTGTTAAACCCACAGCTTCTAAGGCATGGGGACAAACAACCTGCCCAGGGACAGCCTGATCTCTTGACTCCAGTTCATCATGGCTGAATTTTTATATCATCTCCTTGCCTTTAACTGATATATCTTTATTTTATTTTGTTATAACTGTCACCTTTTAGGATTCAAAGGTATGATCTTTTGCATATTCTAAATGCGCCCCTCATTAGATAATAATATTAAGTATTGAGCACTTTGTTATGAGCAAGACACTGTGCTAAGCAATTTATATGCATTATCTTATTAAATTTTCACCATAACCCTACCGAGGTCAGTAGTATTTCTATCCCCATTTAACAGATGAGAAAACTGAGGCTCAGAGAAATAAGTTAAGTGATTTGCCCAAAGTCACACACAGAGAACACAAACCTGGGTCAGGGTGATACCAAAACCTCTGCTCGTGGCCCTGTTACTGCACTGCATAGTCTCCAGGGCCCATATTCCTAGGAAGGGCTCAGAATAGAGCTTGCTGTGGGATGGGAGCCTTTCTGAGCCCAGGCTATCAGCAGCCCAATAAACTTGCGTATATATTCTTAATGCCTTTTAGAGAAAAAAAAAAAGGGCAAAGAAAAACCAGAACATTTATATTCCTCCATATATGGGGTTATTTTCAAAGGCATCCTGCCCACGAAGGTACATCCTGCTACGAGGGTATATCCTGCCATGAAATGATACTGCGAAGAGACAGAAGCTTAAGGAGCGTCTGCAGCAGTGAGCTTGAGGGGAAACACCGCCCACTGCAAAGAAACTGTAACCAGGTGAACTCATGAAGAGGAGTTGCTGAAGAACCCCCAAAGGTGCCCATGATAGAAAGAGGCAGCTTTAGGTATCCATCAAGCAAGGAAAACACGAAGCCATCTGACAAGATTTTTGGTCCAGAAAGAATTTCTTGCTCTCCTTTACCCTTCTTCCCTGACTGCAATCCCAGAGATGTCAAAAACTAGCCAGCTGCGGAAGGCAGAATAAGGAAGCGCAGAGCATCCAACTGTCAATCAAGCTTAGAGTTCTGATTATTACCTGGGCTGACCAATTTTAATTACTGAATCAAAATTGAGTTTAAAATTTAAAGTGACATGGGGCGCCTGGGTGGCTCGGTCAGTTAAGCATCTGTCTTCGGCTCAGGTCATGATCCCAGGGTCCTGGGATGGAGCCCTGCATGGGCTCCCTGCTCAGCAGGGATCTTGCTTCTCCCTCTCCCTCTGCCCCTCCCCCTCTGCTCATGCTCTGTCTCTCATTTCCTCTCAAATAAATAAAATCTTTTTAAAAAATAATAAAAAATAAAATTTAAAGTGGCATATCCAAAATCTATAAAGAACTTATCAAACTCAACACCCAAAAAACAAATAATCCAGTCAAGAAATAGGCAGAAGACATGAACAGACATTTCTCCAAAGAAGACATCCAAATGGCCAACAGACACATGAAAAAAATACTCAACATCACTCATCATCAGGGAAATCCAAATCAAAACCACAATGAGATACCACCTCACACCGGTCAGAATGGCTAAAATTAACAAGTCAGGAAACAACAGATGTTGGCGAGGATGCAGAGAAAGGGAAACCCTCCTACACTGTTGGTGGGAATGCAAGCTGGTGCAGCCACTCTGGAAAACAGCATGGAGGTTCCTCAGAAAGTTAAAAATAGAACTATCCTACAACCCAGCAATTGCACTACTAGGTATTTATCCAAAGGATAGAAACACAGTGATTCGAAGGGGCACCTGCACCCTGATGTTTATAGCAGCAATGTTCACAATTGCCAAAATATGGAAAGAGCCCATATCTCCATCAATGGGTAAATGGATAAAAGAGATGTGGCATATATATACTATGGAATATTACTCAGCCATCAAAAAAGGAATGAAATCTTGGGGCGCCTGGGTGGCTCAGTCAGTTAAGCATCTGTCTTTGGCTCAGGTCATGATCCCAGGGTCCTGGGATCGAGCCCCGCATCAGGCTCCCTGCTTAGCAGAGAGCCTGCTTCTCACTCTTCCTCTGCTGCTCCCCCTGCTGTGCTCTCTCTCTCTCTCTCTCTCTGTCAAGTAAATAAATAAAATCTTTAAAAAAAAAAAAAAAAAGAAATCTTGCCATTTGCAATGACCTGGATGGAACTAGAGGTATAATGCTAAGTGAAATAAATCAGAGAAAAACAAATACCATATAATTTCACTCATATGTGGAATTTAAGAAACAAAACAGATGAACAAAGGGGAAAGGAAGGAAAAATAAAATAAGAGAGGGAGACAAACCATAAGAGACTCTTAACTCCAGGGAACAAACTGAGGGTTGCTGGAGGTGGGGGTGGGAGGATGGGGTAATTGGGTGATGGGGATTAAGGAGGGCACTTGATGTAATGAGCACTGGGTGTTATATGCAACTGATGAATCACTAAATTCTATCCCTGAAACTAATACTAGACTGCTAACTAACTTGAATTTAAATAAAATTTTTTAAAAAATTTTAAGTGACCACAGGATTTTATTACCCAAAAGAAAGGGTGGTAATGAAAATATCAACTAGCTTAGTACACACAAAATCCAATCAGACATTTGATTAGTCAACATTAAACAGCCAGTAGGGCCATCAGGAACATACTGGTTAAATGTCAGCCCTCCCTAGGAGTAAGCAAAAAGGTCACCTGGCCATGAAAATGGATGCTTTGTCCATTGGCTGGAGAAGAATTATCAACCTTGAGCATATTTAAAAGAAGAATAGGGGTGCCTGGGTGGCTCAGTCAGTTAAACATCTGACTCTTGGTTTCAGCTCAAGTCATGATCTCATGGGTTGTGAGATTGAGCCCCCCTCAGTGCAGAGTCTGTTTGAGATTCTCTCCCTCTGCCCCTCCTCCCACTCACAGTCTCTCACTCTCTCTCTAAAATAAATAAATAAATCTTTAAAAAGAAGAAGAAATTTGTGGCACCTGGCTGGCTCAGTCAGTAAAGCATGTAACTCTTTTTTTTTTTTTTAAGATTTTATTTATTTATTTATTTGCAAGAGAGAGAATGAGAGACAGAGAGCACGAGAGGGAGGAGGGTCAGAGGGAGAAGCAGACTCCCCGCTGAGCAGGGAGCCCGATGCAGGACTCGATCCCGGGACTCCAGGATCATGACCTGAGCCGAAGGCAGTCGCTTAACCGACTGAGCCACCCAGGCGCCCAAGCATGTAACTCTTGATGTCCGGGTTGTGAGTTCAAGCCCCATACTGGGTATAGAGATTACTTAAAAAAAAAATCTTGAAGAAGAAGGAAACGGAGGAGGAGGAGAAGTTGTTTATGAAACTAGTGACAGATCATTAAATGTATGAACCAAAAATTGATAGAACTGAAGGGAAAAGACATTTCCACAATAATCGTTTGAGACTTCAATACCACACTCTCAATGATGGATAGAACAACCAGATGGGAGGTGAGTAAGGAAATAGAGGATTTGAACAATATAATAAAAGAACCAGATCTAACAAATATGTAGAGGACACTCTACCCAACTACAGCGTATACTTTCTTCTCACATGCACATGGGACATTCTCCAGGATAGACCATCTTTTAGGTCACAAGTTAAATCTCAATAAATTTAATAGTACCACTGAAAGTATCTTCTCTGACCACAGCAGGATGAGGTTAGAAATCAGTAACAGAAGGAAAACTGAAAAATTCTCAAAACTGTAGAAATTAAACAACATACTTCTTTCAGAAAGTGCAAAATTTATTTCAACTGTACATAACAGATTTTTTTAAATAAAACAAACTCTTCATTGCCATAAGCAACCACTAACAATAATATGCATACTGTACAACATGATGCAAGATTCAGGTATACACCCAACCAAGTCTTCAAATGGTAGTCACCCACTAAAAAACGGCTCTCCCATTCACAGAGGAAAAGCACAATATATAGATTTTTTTCAAGGAAGGTCTTATACCACTATATACCATTACTGTGTTTTGGCCATTTTATGAAAAGCACATAATTAATATAGCTTATATACTATGGCAAGCTTAAATTCAGTGTTAACACCATGTAGGCCCCCTGCAAAAGGCCTGGAGATGGTTTACACCATATACTATGGCAAGCTTAAATTCAGTGTTAACACCATGTAGGCCCCCTGCAAAAGGCCTGGAGATGGTTTACACCTACCTTCTGGCTCAGGGTCTTCACCCTCGCACTACAACACTAACTGTACACATGGCCAAGACAGATAAACAACACACTCTTAAACAACTAATGGGTCAAAGAATATATCATGAAACAAATTAAAAAATACTTAAAGTTGAATAGTAGCTACCAAAACTTCTGGGACTTGGTGAAAGCAGTGCTAAGGGGGAAATGTTTAGATACAAACACATTAAAAAAACAAGACAGATCTTAGACCAACCATCCAACTTTACAACTTAAGGAAATAAAGAAGAACAAACTAAACCCACACTAGCAGAAGAAAGGAAATAATAGAGATTAGAGCAGAGATAGGTGAAATAGAGAATAAAAAAAAAAGAAAATCAATGAAACCAAAAGTCGTTTCTTTGAAAAAAAAAATCAATAAAACTGATAAGCTTTAACTAGATTGACTAAAAAAAAGAATACTCAAATTACTAAAATCAGGAATGAAAGTGGGGACCTCACTACCAATTTTACAAAAATAAAAAGATTATGAGAGAACTATGAACACTTGTACTCCAAGAAATTGTATTACTTAAATGAAGTGGAAACATTCGTAGAAACAGAAAACCTACCAAGACTAAATCATGAAGAAACAGAAAATCTGATTGGACCTACAACTAGTAAGGAGATTTAATCAGGAGATTGAATCTCCTGAGAAAGAAAAGCCCTCCATCTAATGGCTTCACTGGTAAATTCTACCAATATTCAAGAACTAACACCAATCATTCTCAAACTCAAAAAAAAAAAAAATTGAAGAGGGGGGAACAAATCCAAACTCATTCTTTAATATCCTGATATCAAATCCAAAGACACTACAGGAAAGGAAAACTGCAGACCAATTTCTCTTATGAACATTTCTACAAAGCCCTCAACAAAATACTATCAAACTGAATCCAGTAACATAGTGAAGCAATTATACACCATGACCAAGTGGAATTTATTCTGGGAATGCAAGGATGGTTCAACATACAAAAATCAATCAATGTAATACACCACATTAACAGAATGAAGGAAAAACACATGATCATCTCAATTGATGCAGAAAAAGCATTTGACAAAATTCAACCCTTTTTCATGATAAAAACACTCAACAAACTAGGAATAGAAGTAAACTATTTTTAACATAATAAAAGTTATATCTGAAAAACCCACAGCAAACATCATACTCAATGTGAAAGACTAAAATCTTTTCCTCTAAGAGCAAGAACAAGGTAAGGATGCTCACTTTCACCATTTCTAGTAAACATAGTCCCGGGAGTTCTAAACAGCCTGGGAGTTCTAGACAGAGCAATTAGAAAAAAAAAATTTAAAAATAAAAGGTATCTAAATTGAAAAGGAACGAGTAAAATTACCTCTGCTCACAGATGATATGATCTTATACATAGAAAACCTTAGGGTTTCCACCAAAAGACTATTAGAACTAATAGATAAATTTGGAAAAGTAGCAGAATACAAAGTCAACACTCAAAAATCAATTGCATTTCTATACAGTAATAATGAAAATATGAAAAGGAAATTAAGAAAACAACTCTATTTACAATAGCATTAAAAAGAATGAAATACTTAGTAATTAAGTTAACCAAGGAAGTGAAAGACTTGTATAATGAAAACTACAAAACATTGCTTGAGGAAATTAAAGAAGACATAAATGAATGAAAAGATATCAATGTTCATAGATTGAAAGATTTAATATTGTTAATTTAATATTGTTAAGATGTTAATACTGCCAAAGTGATTCAATGCAATTGTTATCAAACTCCCAATGACATTTTTTTTCAGAAATAGAAAAATCCATCCTAAAACTTATATGTAATTTCAAAAAACCCTGAATATCAGCTAAAACAATCTTTCAAGAAAAGCAGAAGAACGAAGCTGGAGATCTCACACTTTCTGATTTCAGAACTTAACTACAAATCTGTAGGATTCAAGCAATATGATAGCAGCATAAAGATAGATCTGCAGATCAGTGAAATAGAATAGAGAGCCCAGAAATAAATCTTCACATATATGGTCAAACGATTTTCAACAAGGGTGCCAAGACCACTCAGCAGGGGACAGACAATCTTTTCCACACCTGGTGCTGGGAAAACTGGAGATCCACATGCAGGAGAATGAAGTTGGACTCTCATCTTATACCATAGACAAAAAATAACCCCATAGATAGATAGAGTTAAACAAAAGAGCTAAAACTCTTAGTAAAACTTGGAATAAAAGCTTCACCACATTAGATTTGGCAATAATTTGTTGGATTCTGACATCAAAGCCTCAGCTGGTTGAACTTCTGTCTCCTGATTTCAGCTCGGGTCATGATCTCTGAGTCATGGGATTGAGCCCCATGTGGGGCTCCATGCTCAGCTCGGAATCTGCTTGAGATTCTCTTTCCCTCTGCCCCTTCCCCACTCACTCTCTCTAAATAAATGAATAAAATCTTCAGGAAAAATAGCACAGATAACAAAAGAAAAAATAGGGAAATTGAACTTCATGAAAACTAAAAACCTCTGTGCATCAAAGGACACTATCAGTAGAGTGAAAAGGCAACCTATGCAATAGGAGAAAATATTTGCAAATCATATATCTGACAAGGGCTTCATATCCAGAATATATAAAGAACCCCTAAAAATCAACAACAGAACAACCTAGTTCAAAAATGGACAAAGGGCTTGAATAGATATTTCTCCAAAGAATACAGATGGCCAATAAACACATGAAAAGATGCTCATAATAACTGATCATTAGGGAACTACACATCAAAACCACAATGAGATACCCCTTGATAACCATTAGGATGACTATTATTAAAACAGAAACACAAAGCAGAAAATAACAAGTTTTGGCAAGGATGTGGTGACATTGGAACCTTTGTGCATTGCTGGTGGGAAAGTAAATTGGTATGGCCACTGTGGAAAACAATACAGTGGTTCCAGAAAAAATTAAAAATAGAATTACCATATGAACCATCAATGCCACTGCTGGGTACACACCCAAACGAATTGAAAGTGGGGTCTTGAACAGATATTTGTTCTCAGTAGCATTATTCACAACAGCTTATTTGTGGAAACAACCAAGTATACATTGACAAATCAATGGATAAGCAAAATGTGGTATATACATACAATGTAATATTATTCAGCCTTAAAAAGGCAGGAAGTTTTTTGTTTTGTTTTGGTTTTTTTCAAAGATTTTTTTATTTATTTGAGAGAGAGAATGAGAGACAGCACAAGAGGGAAGAGGGTCAGAGGGAGAAACAGACCCCCCGCTGAGCAGGGAGCCCGATGCGGGACTCGATCTCGGGACTCCAGGATCATGACCTGAGCCAAAGGCAGTCGCTTAACCAACTGAGCCACCCAGGCGCCCAGGAAATTTTGATATATGCTACATCGTGGAGAAAACTTGAGGACATGATGCTAAGTGAAATAAGCCAATCACCAGAAGATACATGCTGTTTGATTCCATTTACATGAAGTTCCATAAGTAGTCAACATCAGAGAGAGAAAATAGAATGGTGGTTACCAGGGACTCAGGGGCTGTGGGGGATTTGGGGGAAGGGCAGGAATGGGAAGTTATTGTTTAATGGGTATAGAGTTTCAGTTCTACCAGATGAAAAAGTTCTGGAGGTGGGTGGTGCTGATAGTTGTATTTAAAAATGTACTTAATCAGGTTGTCTGAGTGGCTCAGTCAGTTAAGCAACTGACTCTTGGTCTCGACTCCAGTCTTGATCTCCAGGTTGTAAGTTCAAGCCCCGAGTTGGGCTCCATACTGGGCATGGAGTGAACCTTTTTAAAATACAATACAATAAAATACTTAATCACTGAACTGCACACCTAAAAATGGTTATGCAGGTAAACTCTATGCTATATGTATTTTGCCACAATAAAAAAAATTGAAAAAAAAAGTAAAATAAAGATACGTTTTCTTTTTTTTTTTAAGTTTTATTTATTTAAGTAATCTCTACACCCAACGTGGGGCTCAAACTCATGACCCAGAAATCAAGAGTCGCAGGTTCCACCAACTGAGCCTGCCAGGTACCCCAATACTCCTTTATACCATGGATCTTCTTTCTCAACATACCATTACGCGTGCTTGACATATATGGGGTCCGAGGTAAAGGTACAAATGGAGACCCACGTATCATTTGTCTAAATATTTAAATGGGACAAGCTAAATTAAAGCTATTCTATATTCCTACCTCGTCAAATGGACGTTTATAACAACAAAATCAACCTCAAACCTTCATACCATTGGGATGAAGTTGCCTTCTGTTTCAAGGCGATGGGGCTGTGGAGAAGCATTTCCCTGGGTCCTGCACAGTGCTAATCTGAAGAGTGGATGCTGAGGTTTGGCTTGTCCTGAGTCCTGAGTACCAGAAGTGCCCACGTGCTGTTTTCATGTGGAGCAACCCACGTGGCCACACAGCCATTCAACCCCTGGCTGACAGAAAGGTTTACTCAGATTTCCTGGTTTGCATTCCTGTATTCATTTCGGAAAAGGGTGATAATGACCTGCTTGTGTACTTCATTGTTAACGATTATTTTGTGTAATTTGACTTTGAGGGGCGCCTGGGTGGCTCAGTCGGTAAAGTGTCTGCCTTTGGCTCAGGTCATGATCCTGGGGTCCTGGGATCGAGCCCCACATCTGGCTCCCTGCTCAGTGGGGAGCCTGCTTCTCCCTCTCCCTGCCCCCAGCTCGTGCTCTCTCTTGCTATCTCTCTCTCTCTCTCAAATAAATAAAATCTTTTTAAGATTTTGATTTTGATATTTCAGTTTTACCTCTTATTCAATAAATGTATTTTATGCGTGGTTGTGATACGGGGCCTTCTAAATTGTGGAGCCCCGAGAAAGGGTCTCTCTTGCCTGAAATAGGAGGTGATGTATCTGCTTATATATCCCTAAAATCTAGTAGAAAGGCAATCGAGATCTACAGGGATATCTGATCGTCCTGTGGCTGCTATGTCCATCAGAAGGGCCCTGGAACAGGCAGTGGGCACCTAAGGGCCTTGGGTTGCCTTTTCACTCTGTTGATAATGTCGTTTGATGCACAGAAGTTTTTAGTTTTCGTGAATTCCGATTTGCCTCTTTTTTCTTTTGTTGTCTGTGCCTTTCGTGTCAGAATCCAAAAAATCATTGCCAAATCTAATGTGGTGAAGCTCTTATTCCAAGTTTTCCTAAGAGTTTTAGCTTTTATGTTTAGATCTTTATCCATTTGTGGTCCTTTTTTGTCTATGGTATAGGATGACGGTCCAACTTCATTCTCCTGCATGTGGATCTCCAGTTTTCCCAGCACCGTGTGTGGAAAAGATTGTCCGTCCCCTGCTGAGTGGTCTTGGCAGCACCCTTGTTGAAAATCATTTGACTGGGGCGCCTGGGTGGCTCAGTCAGTTAAGCGGCTGCCCTCGGCTCAGGTCATGATCCCAGGGTCCTGGGATTGAGGGGAGCCTGCTTCTCCCTCTGCTTGGCGCTCCCCCTGCTTATGCTCTCTCTCTGTCAAATAAATAAATAAAATCTTAAGAAAGAAAGAAAGAAAGAAAGAAAGAAAGAAAGAAAGAAAGAAAG
>NC_058406.1:17271435-17291945 GCF_002201575.2 Neomonachus schauinslandi | reverse complement strand
AAAGAAAGAAAGAAAGAAAGAAAGAAAGAAAGAAAGAAAGAAAGAAAAAATCATTTGACCTTACACGTGAGGATTTATTCCTGGGCTCTCTATTCTATTCCACTGATCTGCAAATCTGCCTTTATGCTGGTATCATATTGTTTTGAATCCTGTAGTTTTGTAGTAAGTGTTGAAATCAGGAAGTGTGAGATCTCTGACTCTGCTCTTCTATTTTCAAGTTTGTTTTGGTCCTTCTGAGTCCCTAACACCTAATCCCTTTCGCTATATTCTGCTTGTTAGAAGCTAGTCACTGAGTCTGGCCCACAATCAAGAGGAGATTACACAAAGGTTGGGAATACCAGGAGGCAAAGATTACTGGGAGCCATTTTAGGGGCTGCCTACCACAATAGCTAACATTTATTGAGGACTTAATACTTAAGCAATATGTATATCTACTCATTTCATCCTGACAATAACCCTGGGAATCCGGAACTCTTATTATACCTAATTTTTACTAGAAAGAATTGAGGTTTGGGCGCCTGGGTGGCTCAGTTGGTTAAGCGACTGCCTTCAGCTCAGGTCATGATCCTGGAGTCCTTGGATCCAGTCCCGCATCGGGCTCCCTGCTCAGCAGGGAGTCTGCTTCTCCCTCTGACCCTCCCCCCTCTCATGCTCTCTCTATCTCATTCTCTCTCAAATGAATAAATAAAATCTTTAAAAAAAAAAAAAAGAAAGAAAGAATTGAGGTTTAAAGCGATTAAATCATTTTACCTGTGGCCCCATGGTTACAAATGATGGAGTTGGGATTCAGACCCAACCTGTCCAAATCCAAAGCTATACTTCTAAGTGTTGTACTTACTATCCACGCACACTTGGCCGCCTCAGTATTTCAGATGAATGTAAAATGTTATTAGTTCTAACTTAGAGCTTACATTTACAAGTGGCTAAATCTCAGATGACCGCTCATGAGTAGAATGAACTCTTTTAGCTGTATTTAGCACTAGTCAAATGAATTTGAGAAATAGTTCTATTTTGGTTCAGTGTCAGCGTGTTATGGAAATTTGCTACCCACTGTGGAAAAGGAAGGACAAACTCGCTAACACAGACATGCTGAAGAATTTCCCTTCTTGCTACCCTGGAAACTAGATTCCCCAGGCTTCTGGAAGCAGGACCTCAGCTTGAGGGAAGCTTCTGGACCTGACTTCATGGGCAGCCGCTTCAAAACATCAAATTTCTCTTGAACTTCCCCAGAATTTCTGGGTCAGGCCACACACAAGAGAACTCTGTGAAAACAAGTTTCCACAGAACTTCTTTTTTTTTTTTTTTTTTTTAAAGATTTTATTTATTTATTTGACAGAGAAAGACACAGCGAGAGAGGGAACACAAACGGGGAGTGGGAGAGGGAGAAGCAGACTCCCCGCGGAGCAGGGAGCCCGATGCGGGACTCGATCCCGGGACTCCAGGATCATGACCTGAGCCGAAGGCAGTGGCTTAACCAACTGAGCCACCCAGGCGCCCCTCCACAGAACTTCTTGGCCTAAGAGAATTCTGCTTTCAAATAATCCCACACCCCCCACCTCCCCAGTCAGATGCCGCCGCCTGCGATGGAAGACCTCCTTCCCAGCCTGGGGAATGTGTTGGGGAGTGTCTGATGGAGTCACAAAGACCCTTGGCTTCTCGTTCTCCCCTTCTTTTGTGACCACATCTGAAAACTCTCAGAAGGAAAACACTGGGTTGTGTTTTAAAGCCCAGAATAGAAAGCTTGAGTTAAAAATGTTTCAGGGCGGGACGCCTGGGTGGCTCAGTCGGTTAACCGTCTGCCTTCGGCTCAGGTCATGATCCCAGGGTCCTGGGATCGAGTCCCGCATCGGGCTCCCTGCTCCGCGGGGAGCCTGCTTCTCCCTCTCCCTCTGTCTCTGTCTCTCATGAATGAATAAATAAATAAAATCTTTAAAAAAAAAAATGTTTCAGGGGAAAAAAGAAAAGAGTGTTGCAGAAATGTTGAGAATGTTTTTAAACTTGTTTTTAAAAGGTGTTCTTGTTTTCATTGTGTTTTGGGGAGCAGGTGTAATTGCCTTCATGCTTCAGCTTAAAAGGGGATCCACGTTGTCCCCATTTTTATCCCAGAGACCCAGTTCAGTCCCTGGAGCTGGGTTGGATGCTGTGCAGGAACAGAGACAAATTAAGACATCGGTCTTGCATTTAAGGAGCTTTGACAGTAGTATCCAGACCTTGATCGACTAGTCCTGTCTACCACTGACATGTCACTAGGAGACTTGGGCCTTGCATGCACCTTCCCAACCTCAAGTCACACCTCTTTTCACATGGGAGGATATCTGGATGCGAGCAGGGTGAGGATTTTTGTCTATTTTGGTCACTGTTATATCCCCAGCACTTAGAACAGTGCCCAACAGGAATTAGGATCTCAGTAATGAAGGAGGCAGTTATGGGATAGAGGTTAAGTGGGCTCAGTCCAAGGGCGTCACCGTTCTGGGTTTGAATTTCAGTGCTGCCCCTTGCTGGCTGGATAACATTGGGTAAATTATTTAACCTCCCTCTGGCTCAGCTAATTCACTCATTCATTTCTTCATTCAGCAAATATTAGCTGAACAACTAATGTGTACCAAACACTGTTCTTGGCACCAGGGATGTACAAGTGACCCAAACAGACGCGAATCCCTGTCCTGGGGGTAGTTTCTATTTCAAGGAGGAGAAACAGACAAATGCACTAATAAGTGCAATACATAGTGGTTTCAGATGATAAGTGCTCTGGAAAAACCGGGAGACGGGGACTTCTGGGGTGAGGTGGGAGAAGCTTTGCCTCCTGGCCTATGGGACCATGAGAAGGTGAGAGTGCAGGGCACAAAGGACTTACCAAAGCACCTGGAGCTTGTCCTACCTCCTTCCTGGGGAATACTATGCTACGTTTCCATATATAACATCGCATGGGTAAAAAAATCCTGACTGCTAAGTGTTGTGAGGATGAGATGAGAAAACATCTGTGGTGAGTCTAGCTCTGTGCCTGGTACAAGCTCACCACGTGGCGATTACTATCATTTTCCTCTCACGCACTCCATGAACTCCATGCACATTTCAGCACCAGCAGAAAGTCAGACCTGGATAGCCCATCCCATTCTCTAATTTTACGGAAGAGGGAGCTAAGGCCTAGACTTGTTCAAGATCACATGGCCACGACGAGGCCAGAAGAACTAGAACTTGGTCCCTCATCCCTGCACTGTTGCACCCTCATCCAGCCAAGGATTCCCCACCCCAACCCCCACCACCGTCTGTTGATTGTCTCCTATGTCCACTCGTGGGTCTTGCAAGCTATTGTTAAAGAAAATTATTCACAACACTTATTGAAGGTGATAAGGGGCAGCAGGGTTGGGGTCCGTGGATAAAAAATGACAGAGAAGAGGGGCGCCTGGGTGGTTCAGTCAGTTAAGCATCTGCCTTCAGCTCAGGCCATGATCTCAGGGTCCTGGGATCGAGCCCTGCATTGGGCTCCCTGCTCAGTGGGGAGCCTGCTTCTCCCTCCGCATCTGCCTGCCGCTCCCCCTGCTTGTGCTCTCTCTCTCTCTCACTCTCGCGCTCACTCTCTATCTCAAATAAATTTTTAAAAAATCTTTAAAAAAAAAATGACAGAGAAGAAACAGCAGGAGTAAGGAGGGATTCTGGTTAACCTGGCCTAATGAGATTCTTGCTGCAACTGGACAATGCAGGAATGAGCACAGAAATCCAAAAGTCAAGGCCTGAGAAGTTCAGGGGAGCCTGAATAGAGTTTGGTCAAGGGGAGGGTGTTTGTCACTATTCAGCTGATGATTTAATACTATGAAATAACTTTGTTTTCCTGGAAGGCTCAAGATAAACCAATCCATACTTCTCGAGCCAACTCGGGGTCAGGAGTATTCAGCCGACTGGACGCTTTGGCCTCTGCCCAGAGTGGAAACGGCAGCTGCTGACCTCAGGGTTGCTTAATCACCAGGGGCCCAGCCAGCCAGGCGGCAGGAAGCGCCTCCCTCTGACCCATTTCCTTTGACCCCTGCACTGGGACCTTGGATGTAGGCCCCTCTTTGTTCAGGGGACAGTTCTTCCTGCTTCTCCTCCAGCTTAGCGGCTCATTTTGTCCCCAACCCTCTGTTTCCCCTTCCTCCACTCCCCTGAATTCTTTCAGGCAGGGGTGCAGCTGGGGAGTGAAATGAGGGCTTCCTCCACCTCCAGGAGGTTGTCACCTCCTCATAAGCTGCCTTCTCACCGTCCCTATTCACTGAGTCTTGCTCACTCCAACTCAACACCTGGACCCTGAATGTGTCTTTGGCCTTTTTAACTCCTCCACTGTCCCAAGAACAGGTGGAGACACCTGAGCACACAAATGGTAGATAGGACCCTTTACGAAAAACAAGCCAGACTGAGAACTGGGACTGGTGCTGTGATAGAGAAGACCCCCTGTGGGAGGAAGGACTTGGATTAGGCCTGGAAGAGTCAAGATCAAAGAGGTAAGCAGGAGTGATGGGCCTGCAGGCTGGCAGAAGGGCAGAACCCAGACTCGGAGGCAGGAATACGTGGGCAGCCTCGAATTCAGATGGAGACCTGAGGTCCTCTAACGAATGGTTTGCAAATTTCAGATCGTGACCCTGCAGTGGGTGATCAGAATTGTTTCTTTGGCTACAAAGAGCATTTTTTAAAAATGAAATAGAGTAGAAGTAAAGAAGATAGAAATGAAAATGTCAGAGGGTATCCCACATCATAAGGATTATTACCATTTCCTGAAATTGACCTTGCAATTTTAGATACAGTATGTGAGTAATAGAGGTGGACTGGGTCATGATGTAAAACGAATTTGTCATGGATTACACTTAAAAAGAATTTTTAAAAAAAAAACCTCTTACCAACCCCTCTTCATTTTACAACTGAGAAGACTGGGGCTCAGAGAGGCAGCTCGGGCAGAACAGGGACCTGGACACCGACCTCCTGCCCACGGGGCTCCTTCTCTACACTCTGTCCCACCTTACCCGGTTACGGAGCAGACCGAACTCGGTTCTTCAACACTCTGGCCCCTATTAGTTTTACCATCCCAAGGACACTCCACTTTTTTTTTTTTTAAGTTTTTATTTAAATTCCGGTTAGTGGGGCGCCTGGGTGGCTCAGTTGGTTAAGCGACTGCCTTCGGCTCAGGTCATGATCCTGGAGTCCCGGGATCGAGTCCCGCATCGGGCTCCCTGCTCGGCAGGGAGCCTGCTTCTCTCTCTGACCCTCCCCCCTCTCATGTGCTCTCTGTCTCTCTCATTCTCTCTGTCTCAAATAAATAAATAAAATCTTTAAAAAATAAATAAATAAATAAAAATAAATTCCGGTTAGTTACCAGACAGCATAATATTATTTCAGATGTACAATATAGTGATTGCACACTTCCCTGCATCGGCCTGCGCTCACCACAAGTGCCCTCCTTCATCCCCATCACCTATTTCCCCCATCCCTCACCCACCTCCCCTCTGGTACCCATCAGTTTGTTCTCTAGAGTTCCGAGTCTGTTTCTTGGTTTGCCTCTCTCTCTCTCTCTTTTTTTTTTTTACCTCTGCTTTTTTGTTTTGTTTCTTAAATTCCACATATGAGTGAAATGGCATTTGTCTTTCTCTTACTGACTTATTTCACTTAGCATAATACTCTAGCTCCATCCACATCACTGTACATGGCAAGATTTCATTCTTTTTTATGGCTGAGTAATATTCCAGTGCGTGTGCGTGTGCGTGTGTGTGTGTGTGTGTGTGTGTGTGTGTGTGTGACATCTTCTTTATCCATTCATCAGTCGGACACTTGCGCTGTTCCCATAGTTTGGCTACTGTAGATAATGCTGCTAGAAACATTGGGGTGCATGTATCCCTTTGAATTAGTATCTTTGTATTCTTTGGATAAACATCTCCTAGTGCAATTGCTGGATCACGTGGCAGTCCTATGTTTAACTTTTTGAGGAACCTCCATACTGTTCTCCAGAGCGGCTGCACCAGCTTTTGTTCCCACCAACAGTGCAAGAGGGTTCCCCTTTCTCCGCATCCTCGCCGACACCAGTTGTTCTTGATTTTATCCATTCTGACAGGTGTGAGGTGGCATCTTATCGTAGTTTTAAATTGCATGTCCCTGGTGATCAGTGACATTGAGCATCTTTTCATGAGGGACACTTCACTTTTATTCATTCCATGAACCCTTGCTGAGGGCCTACCCCGGTTTGGGTCTTTGTGCCAGGTCCCGGGATAGTATGGAGTTTACAATGCAAGTGTAGGATTTACTGCCTGATACCAGTTTTCTCCTGAGTTAACTTTTAAATTTTTGCTTTCAGATTGGGGATGTTAAAAAGTATTCTGATAATTGTTTAAATAGTAGGGAAGGGCGCCTGGGTGGCTCAGTCAGTTAAGCGTCTGCCTTTGGCTCAGGTCATGATCTCAGGGTCCTGGGATCGAGCCCTGCATTGGGCTCCCTGCTCAGCAGAAAGTCTGCTTTTCCCTCTACCTCTGTCCCTCCCCACCTCCTGCTCTCTCTTGCTCATGCGCTCTCACGCTCTCACTCTTTCTCTCAAACATAAATAGTCTTTTTAAAAAATAAAAAATAAAGAGTAGCGAAGACTTGATTGAAGAATACTGCATTAGGGGTGGGAGATGGGGCTCTACTCCCAGTACAGGACAGACAGCTGGAGATTCACAGCCAAGGAGCAAGGTGAGGTGTCGGTTACAGGAGACCTCCAGCGTAGGGGCACTCTAAACCACCTAACAGGGTTCTTGCTGAAGGCAGGCCAAGGACTTGGACATCAAAGGTGAGAGAGGAGGAACTTAATGAGCATCAGGGGTGGGGGGATGATTTAGCAGGATTCTTTGCTAAGACCTGGCTGGGCAGACTTAATACAAGACAGGGGCCAACATCAAGGCCAACTTGGAAAAAGGGTTCAGAGGAGCCCAACTACAGTTCCATCAGAGTCTTTGTCAGTGACAAGATCTCTCTCTACCTTATATATCTTGTGTTTCCACTCGTCCCTGGTCCCTGATATTTATATGCTTTCCGATTTTCGCATGTAAATGCTAGGTAGTATCAGTAGGTGGGAAAACTGAGATTTGAGGAAATCAAGTCCCTTGACCAAGGTCACACAGCTGTTCGCCAGGAGAACTGGGAATAGAGGCCCAGGTCCATCTGTGCTTAGAGCCCAGATGTTTAACCGGTGTGCTATCCTGCTTCTCAAAAATCCATACCCAGCGTTCTGTTACTGAAGATGCCGGGGTGTTACCCGCCTATGCTTGAACCGCTGTCTGAGCCCGTGATGAGCGCCCAGGCTATTAATGAATGCTTTGAGAGTCTCGAGGCTCAGATCTGCACTCACCCCAGCCCACGCTGTTATTTATAGCATGGGTTGTTTACTGCTAGGGCTGGGCTGGCCACAAGGGCAAAGAACAGACTGAAATACCCCCCTGCGGGGGCTGAGCACCCAAGCCCAAAGTTTGGCTCCAAAGTCCAGTTCTGTTGATCACCGCTGTAAGGTATCTCTTCAACTGTCCTCTCTCCTCTGTCCCCAGGGCCCCCCTGGGCATGCTGAGTCCCTCAACACCCCTGGCCTGGATGCATGGCAGCTTAGAAAGAAACACAGTTAAGAGTTGGCGATGGCCACCTCCTCCCCTGTGGCAGGTTCTGGGGGCATTTTTGTCTCCTTCCTTATATTTTTCTAAATTTCAAAAAATGTCTGCCTTGAAAATTATTACTTGTTCTGGGGGACCCTTGGGCGAGTTTACTGTCTGAAGCAGGCCCCTTCGGTCTGTAGCTCACCGTCATTGCACTCTGGGCAAGGGCCCTCTGCTGTATCAATTTTACTGATGTACTGAGTTTCTTGTGTCTCCTTCCTCCCTCCCCTGCCACAGGTAACCCCTCTGCGTTACCTCCTGGGTCCCTAAGTCTCCTTGACTTTAATGTATCCTTGTAAACTGTGCTGCACTGCTTTGTAGGAGCAGGTGTTTTCTAATCTACAAAAATAGTCCTGTCCTACCTGTCTTACTCTGTGTCTTCTCTTTTGTAACTTGACACCTCTGTGGACATTGTTTGTTACTGTTTACTTTCATAATCAGGAAAAAAAAAAAACCCCTCACAACTAACCAAGGTTGAGTCTGAGGGAAGTCAGGGCGAGCTGTGAAGGGATGTGAAGTCACATGTTTCCTTCTTCTGAAACACAAAGGCAACGCCTTGGAAAAGAGGAGGTACCCCGGGGAGGGGAGGTATGTGTATTCCTCTGGAAGTTTCCAGCTATCCTCGCTGGGAGGGGCAGGAGGGGGAGCAAATGGGCCCAACAGGAAACGCCAGAGCCAGCAGGGCCCACAGGACAGATCCAGCCCCACGGACAGACGTGTGCTGTTTGCTCCTCACCGTGTTCGATTACAAAATCAAGGAATTCCACTTCTTTTGAGAAATCCTATAGTCTGGCCACTCCGCTCTGAAGTTACAACCAGCTCTCCACCTGCCCTTGCACCAAGCTGCGTTTGCAATACTGGCCTTAAATTTTATCAGATCCTTAAACCTCTTTAAGGGTTTAAACCCTGACCCCCTGGACACCTTAAGAATTACATCCCAAGGATGACAAAACCTGGCCTGCGGACTACTGTGACCCCTCTTACGCCACTGCAGACCTCATTAATTGATTAATTGATCAGACACATTTTCCTACTGAGCTTGTACTCAGCTTCAGAATCCTTCTCAACACTATGGTTGGGTAACAACCACCAACGTACCAGACTTGGCGCTGAAGCTAAAATCTATCTGTCGTTCCTGGAAACCCGATCATTTCATCTTTTAGAGGAGACTAAGACCCAGAGAGGGAAAAGGACTTGCCCAAGGTCTGCAGAGCTTGAGGACAGCATTGCCTAAGGATTAACATGATGCCCACCAAGTCTTCCAACTTGCCTCCCAAATAAAACTTGAGTGACCTCATCAAAGTCTACTTGGTCACAATATTTTATTGAGCACGTACTAGGTGCCAGGCACCACAGCCAATTGCAAAGGATACAGCAGTGAATACGATAGGGAGACCTGTGCTGTGATGGGGTGGACAGCCATGTGAGAGGGAAGGACAAGAATTATAGTGTAAGAAGTGCTTATGACAGTGGGGCTTAACCTTGCCTGGGTAGTCAGGGAGGGCTTCCCAGGGGAGGCAATGGCATTGCAGTTGACATCTGAATGATGGAGGGAAGCCGTTTCTAGTCGAGAGAACAGCAAAAGGCCCTGAGGATGGAGAAAGTGGGGCATCTTTAAGAAACTGAAATAAGGCCCCAGACCCCAGTGGCTCAAATATAGAAGGGAGAGGGGAAAGGACCTAACCCCCTACCCCAAATCCCTACCTCCCACCCCTACCCCTGCTGAGCACCTCTTCATATATTTAACATGTAGATATCATCTCATAATATCCAAGCTTTTGCTCTTTTCTCTTAATAATATATTGTGAGCATTTTCCAAAGTGATTGTGATTTTTTAAAAACAATTTCTAATAGCTGCATTACATTTCAGCACATGATGTACCATAATTTATTAAATAATTCTTCTATTATGGGATGCTTAGAATGGCTCCTGGTTCTCACTATCACAAATAATACCAACGTAACCATCTTTGATCATATGATTAATTTCTTAAAATAGATTTCTATAAGTTAATTACTATTTCAAATGCTATGAGCATGTTTAAGATTCATGAGAGCGGGTGCCTGGGTGGCTCGGATGGTTAAGCGTCGCCTTCGGCTCAGGTCATGATCTTGGGGTCCTGGGATCGAGCTTCTTCGCACTCCGGGCTCAGCAGGAAGTCTGCTTGTCCCTCTCCCTCTACCCTTCCCCCCACTCATGCTCATGCTCTCATTCTCTCTTTCTCTTTCTCAAATAAGTAAAAATCTTTAGAAGAATAAAAATTAAATTAAAAAAATAAAGTCTGAGAAACACCCACCATCTTCAAGCTCCTTGTTTCCAGTTGAAGAAATTAAGACCAGAAAAAGAAAGTGCTTTGACACACAGAACATAGGTTCTCCCCGGGCCAGCAATGAAACCTAGGTCTAGACCAGTTCCAGAGGCTGCACTCAAACCACCAGCCCTCACTGTAAAACCTGGTGTCGGCTTACTTTCAGGTCACGCTCCCACTAAGTGTCTGAGCGTGTCTGTCTCAGCACAGGCTTGCCGACGGTGCTATTGGTTTGGGTTCTTTTCTTAGCTTGATAAGTGAATCACCACGTTTTAAACATGCCTTATGCAACCACCTAAGAGAGTACCTGTAGTAGAACTTTGTAAAGATACACAATCCTTTTCCATATACGCATCACCACCGGCATTTGCCTTTAATAAATTAAAATAGCTGGACATCGGGTTTTTAAAAGTTAAAAAGTAACAGTTTGGTCAAAACTTATCCCACATGCTTGCAAGTGCACATTGTTTTCATGTTCCTAGGTTAATTCAGGCACCAACATGCATATGGGAAACTGAGTCATCTGAAGGGGTCAGATGGCCCAGATTTTAACAAAGGCTGCTCCCCCCGGGGCCTGCTGGGAGAGACGCCACCCTGAATGTTCCTCCCTCCCTCAGGAGCTAAATATAGCACAGCCTGAGGCCCAGCATGGGATAGATGCATCCAGTAGATGGCGGAGTCTCACAGGGCATGGGCTGGTGAAGCTGGCTGTCCACACTGGAAAAACCAGCTTGAGAAAATCAGCTCCTGGGCCCTCCTGTGCAGATGCACCTAGCCCTCTCTGGGGAAAAAGAGAACAGACTTCCTGTGCTGGTCCCATCAGCCCTGCCCAGGGTACTCCGGGGAACCTGGAGATCCTGGACCCACCACGTAAGAAGGGCCCTGACCCACCCAAGGTGTGTCCAAGGACCAACAACATCCCCTGGGAACTTGTTAGGAATGCAGATTCTCAGGCCTCCCAAAGCTGACGTCAGCCAGGAACCTAGGGTGGGAGAGGCAGCAATCTGTGTGTTAATGAGCCCTCTGGGTGATTCCAATGCATGGCAGAAGTTATAGAAACACCAATTAACTCCAACTTCCTCATTTTAGGAATGGGGAAATACAGGTGAGACAAAGGAAGTGACGTCACAGCCGGACAGGAGCCGAGACCCCACTAGAACCCAGATTCCTGGTGTTTGTTCCCCCTTAGTCTTAAAGTAGCTTCTTTGTTCTCTTCATTCATTCGTTCATTCGAGCATCATTCATGCATTCAGCCCGCCATTCCCCACCGCCGGCTGCGGTGGGGCCTCGGCATCCAGCACTGTGGACACTGAGCCTGCGCACACTCTTGCATGTTTTCTAGCATTCTCCGCCACCACTCCCTGGATGTCAGTAGAACCGTCCCAGCGGTGCCGCTTCGGATGGTGCCGGACGTCGCCTCTGCGTAAGTTTGCCAGAGAAAATACAGAATGCCCAGTTAAATTTCAATTTCAGAGAAACAACAATTAATTTTTTAGTTTGTGTATGTCCGGTATTGTCATCCTATATTGTTACTTGCTGAATCTGGCAGCTCTGCCTCAGGGGCAAAATCTCCCTTCCTGAGAACCACTGGCCCAGGTCCATCCCTTGGGGTCTGGGATAGGGGGGCAGTAAGTAAAAAGATCTGACGAATTAATCAAATGCCATTCACCAGGGAGGGCAGGAACCTTATCATACTCATCTCTGTACCCCTAGGAAGAAGTAGATTTTCATGTTACCTATCTGATAAACCATAAAACAGACTCTTAACTATAGAGGACATACTGAGGGCTGCTGGAGGGGAGGTGGGCGGGGGGATGGGTTAAATGGGGGATGGGCAGCAAGGAGGGCACTTGTAGTGATGAGCGCTGGGTGTTGTATGTAAGTGAGGGACCGCTAAATCCTACACCTGAAACTAATATTACACTGTATGTTAGCTAACCGGAATTTAAATAAAAACTTGAAAATATTTATTCTATCTGATAACAGGTCTGAAAACACTTTTATGTGGACCAGGTACCTGTGTATTTACTAAGCCCAGGACTGGGCATGAGCGACAAGATCCCTGCCTTCAGGGAGCCCGTGGTCTAGCAAATATAAATGAAAAACGGGGTTGGTTTTGACCCACATAGCATTTTTAAAAGATCTGACTTTGTGGTCAACATTCTAAAATTGGAAGCCATTACATAAAAGTCGGGATTTCTATTCTCCCTTGGAAAATGGGGCACATGTTCCAAATGCTCGGAAGCTGGCACTTGGGTCTGCATTCCCATGCAGCAAGTCCTGGCTGTCCTTGAGAGATGCCAGCGCCTTTGACTGGGTCACGTGTCCCCGTCCCCCCACCGTCCCCACCGCTCTCTGTTGCACCATACCAGCACCCTTCACCCATCTCTGTTATCTGGCGGGCGCCTATAGGCATTGGATTTCAAAGCTCTGATCTGATAGGCAAGAGGGATCGGAATGGAATGTCCTTCCAGGTGGTCTGCGTAAGGCTGATGCAGTACCTCCATTTTGCAGATGAAGAAACTAAGGTTTAGGAAGATGAAATGAATTGCTCAGGGTCACAACAGCTCCGCTGGAGTAGAACCCAAGTCCCTTGACTCCAGGACCTATACCTATGCCCTGCCCTGGCCAGAGTTCCTTGTGAGAAAGAGCTCAATTACAGGCACAAGAAGCCTGTGGCACTGGGGACCCAGAGGGGAAGTGGTGACAGGGACGGAAGGCCAGACCTCCTCATGCTCACTCATCTGTGAAAAAGAGTAAAAGCGAGAGAAAGCTGCCTTGGGGTGGCTGTTGAACAGGAGCTCTGACCGGGACCCAGGGCCAGCTCCTAGACACACAACCACCAGGACTCCTCAGCGCCCGGCAGGGTCAGGGAGCTCAGCCACAGACCACCGTGAGTAGCTTTCTGTTGTTGCTTTACTTGGGGCCTCTTCCTCATTTCAGAAAACCTGTGTTGTATGAAACCTGTGTTCCTACTTTACCCCTTCCCCCCGCCGGGATGTAAGAAGCTGGGGGGCCTGTCTGGGACCAGGAAAGTGATACCACATGAGGAGGACTCCTAAGGTGTGTGAGGACAACTCACAGGACGGCTCGGGGCTGGTGCGGTCCTCACCCTCGGACAGGACCACGAATCAGCACGCACAGAAGGAGGTAGTCACCGACATGCAGACAGCCTGATGGGACAGCTCAGTGTTAGCGCCCCACTAGACCCAGGAGGCCAGGGCTCCGCTCCATGGAGGTTCTGCTCAGCAAGCCAGTAATGTTTACGAATGTGCCCCGCACCAGCACCCAGGTGAATCGCAGCACTGGTAACCCCATGGCCTCAAGAAAATCAGTCCCCCTCTTTCCCATTCAGCTCCCTCTTCTGAGAACCTTGGGCCCGAGACCAGCACTCATGGGCCCGTGGTGAGGGCTGGCTGGATAATGCTGGAGCCAGATGGGTTCCCGGGCTCGGCAAATGGCTACGGTGGAGATTCTGATCCTCACACCGTCCGCCGCTGCTGGCGAGTAGAGATAAGGATGACGAGGCTGCAAGCTGTTTTTCCCTCAAATGGGTGGCAGGTAGACACCTTGAGGACACAAAGGCCAGGACTGAGGCAGAGGAGGGGCTCAAGAGGAATCTGGGTAGGCCTTGGGAGGCAGTGCCCCAACGACCCTGGCCCCAGCATTAATTTCTACCAGTGAACCACATTTTGGTGGGTTAAGACCAGATGGTTAAGGTGGGCAAAATGGTAGCACGGCTCAGCTGAGCAGAGCCCTCCAGTGGGTCTCTTCTCTTCCCTCCTCATCTCGTTGCACCTGTTACTCTTACCCTGTGCTCTCAGATGTACACAGAATGTTCTTTCGTTCATTCTTACTACAGCACCTTCAATGGGACTCAGAGCTCTCACCCTACTGGGCTGGTCAAAAATGGAGTCTCAGTGTGTAGTGAGCTTCTCTCACTTTCCAGCATTGCACATCGAATCCTAGGGTCTCATACAGAGCACAGAACAAGGGAGGGCACCTGGCCTTCATGCCACTCTGGCTCCCCCTATAAGGGATGCCCACTGTCCAAAGGGATTTGACCCCTGAAGTCCAGCCCTGTCCACTTCCCTAATGTGCCTAGAGTCCAGATTCTTTGCCAAGATTTGAAATCACTGTGCCTTGGGTTTAAGCTCAGGATTGGGTTACCGGCCGGTAACTTCACCCAGAGGCCCCACCACCTCCTCAAGGCAGCAGAGCCCAGGATGTCAAAACTCAAGGGACCCGTGAACCTGGGACCCTCTCTCCTGCATCCTTGGCTTTGGATCACTCTTCTCCCCAGCCACCTGGGATTCTGGCTTTAACCTTCTCACTGAACTCAGGTTTTCACAAAGAACCGAAAAAAAGGGCTGTCTTCAGATAGCTTCTGCTTTCAACCCCTGCAAAATGTCCCTGGGCCAGGAGACACCAAGGCTGCTCTTGGAAGGGAGACAAGCAGCCGTATCTTACAGAGAGGAAAATCAAGGCTCAGAGGCAATGGTGACTCATTCAAGGTCGCCTGGCCAAGGAAGAGTGCATCCAGTGTCAAGTCCAGCTCTGTGGACTCCAAAACTTGTGCTATTGATCACGGGATCCTGTGGAAAACCCAAGTCCCCCTCACCAAGGCGTCAGGTGAACCTTGGATGAGCCACATCACCTTTTTTTTTTTAGATTTTATTTATTTATTTGAGAGAGAGAGAGAGAGAGCACGAGCAAGGTGAGGGGCAGAGGGAGAAGCAGACTCCCCGCTGAGCAGGGAGCCCGATGCGGGGCTCGATCCCAGGACTCCGGGATCATGACCTGAGCCGAAGGCAGGCGCTGAACCGACTGAGCCACCCAGGCATCCCTCACATCTAACCCGTAGTTTCTCCAACTCCAAAAATGAAGCAAAACATTACCAACTTGCCTCAAAGGGAAGCTCATTTATTTTCTTAAGTTCACGTTTACGGCGCATTCGCTACGTGCTGGAGCTCAGTTAGCACTGCTGCCTTGTCCAGTGCTCTCAACAGCCCTGAGAGAGACACACTGTCACCACCCACATCTGAGAAGTGAGAAAATGAAGCTCACGCAGGATTAAGACCTTGCCCAAGGTCACATAGCTGGTGGTAAATGGCAAAGCCAAGAGTCAAACCCGGGGCTGTCTGAATGCAGAACTGGCTATACCGCAGTGAGAACCAGCTAGGGACACGGGCGAGCAGAGCTCCTCGAAAGGGCTGTGGTGCAATGCACGCTCCAGGAATCATCAGCCCTCTTCCAGCTGAGCTCAGGAAAGAATTTAAGACCATTATTCCCTCTTCCCTCCATCTCCTCTGGAGAGATAGGGTCCACAGAGCATGGGGTGTATCCTGCCCCACCCCCAGGCAGTGAAGACCCCAAATGCCAAGGAAAGAAAAGGACAGATCAATGGGGTAGACCAGAAGGGGAGGATCCCCCCGTCTCATTAAAGCCAAATGTGGGAAAGGAGGCTCCATCCAAATCGGGAGAGTGTTGGTGAGACCTCTGGGCAGAAATGAGTTGGTTTGGGCGTCCTGTGGGCTTTGCTGCCTCTCTTCTCCTCCCCTACCTGCTCCTACTCTTACAGATGAGGCCTCCAATCTTCTGCTCACACAGTGAATCAGAGGCAGCCCCTCCCACCACAGCTCCCCCCTCCCCTCTGCCCTTCTCTCCCTGGGGGGTTGGGTCCACCCCAAAGTTCCTCTGAGAACTACAGCTGCATTCACGATGTTGCCTCTGCTAGACAGTGAATCCGTCCTCTGTGTGTCTCCGTGGATCTGTCTGGGTCCTGGGGGGATCTGACAGAGCTGAAAGCAGGAGATGGGAGCCTGCTGAGAACCGGGAGGGGGTGCAAGGTGTTTCATGGACCTTCTCCAAGACTTCACATGAGTCCTACTTAATAGTACCCACTTGGCAGATGAGATCACCAAGGCTCAGTCACAGCAGGTAAATGGCAGAGACAAGACTCAAGCCCAGGTCTGTGTTTTCACTACTTTCCACTAGCTTTGCCCAACAGGGAGGGAAGTGTTCCAGAAGGTTCACACCATTAGAAGGTCATGGAGCTTGGCTCCATTTTTTTGAAAATTAGTGAATAATTATTTTGCTACTTAAAAGATATTTTTCTCAGTCTGAGAGCTTCTTAGGATAAACAGAAGAATCAAAAGGAGAAGTTAGTGGTGATCAAACAAATGACAATCTAATTTCTCCCAACCAGGATGTTTATCATTTGGCCACTGCAGTGGCTTTGGCTGATATATGGTTTTACGTTGGTCTTATTCTTCATCGTTTATTATTTAATTTATACCCTTAATGAACCAGTGATTAAAGTCAGGATGCAAAAGGAACTCTGATGTCAGAAACACAAGGAAATAAGGAGAAGGAAGCTGATACCTCCCCTGCAAATTTCCCTCAAGATTCATAAATCGTGTTTATCTGATCACATTTCTTACATAGCTTATCAGGGAAATTCTTGCACTTCCCAAAACTTCAAACAGTGTTAAAAAGAGAAAATAATATGTGCTCTTTCATCACCTGTGTCAGACATATAGGTGATCTACACCTGCAGGGCTCATGCAGAGAGATGCTTGCCCGCAGGGACCTGAGATCTATTTTCTCTTGCATAAGACAAACATTAAGATTCTTCTAAAAAGGTACATATCGGCTTTCTAAGCATCAAATGCCAGAATTTAAACCCTCCGGTCCTGAAAGTGGTTTCCCTTCTCTTGTTACATCTCAGCCTATTTTAATGTCCATTTGGTCCCCCAATAAAACATCACTTCAAAATGTGTTCGCCAACCATGCATTCTCTTCTGTCATTTATGTAAAGTAGAGCAAGCACAGGGGCCACTTGGAAAGTGAGGAGAAGTTAGAATTTATCTTCACGGGCGCCTGGGTGGCTCAGTCGGTTAAGCGACTGCCTTCGGCTCAGGTCATGATCCTGGAGTCCCGGGATCGAGTCCCGCGTCGGGCTCCCTGCTCAGCGGGGAGCCTGCTTCTCCCTCTGACCCTCCCCCCTCTCATGTACTCACTCTCTCTCATTCTCTCTCTCTCAAATAAATAAATAAATAAATCTTTAAAAAAAAAGAATTTATCTTCACATATCATGCATATATTTTATTTTTTTATTTTTTATTTTTTTTTAAAGATTTTATTTATTTATTTGAAGAGAGAGACACAGCGAGAGAGGGAACACAAGCAGGGGGAGTGGGAGAGGGAGAAGCAGGCTTCCCGCCGAGCAGGGAGCCCGATGTGGGGCTCGATCCCAGGACCCCAGGATCATGACCTGAGCTGAAGGCAGACGCTTAACGACTGAGCCACCCAGGAGCCCCATCATGCATATATTTTAAATGGTTTAAAATAAATGTGAGGGAAATTTTTGAACTGATACGCTTATTGAAAATAGTACATTTGACTTAAAATTGCTTCCTTCTTCACAGGCCATACAAAATCATGAAATGGCTCAACTAATTCCGCTTGGGGTTTCTAACATGATATATTACTCTGAAGCAGTTCCTGAGTCAGAAGAGACTGGAGACATTCCAGTCCGACCCCCTCATTATATTTTATTTTACTCTTTCGTTTTGGGCATGATCCTCAGAGAGCGCAGCACATAGACAATAAACATAATGGTTAACATTTATTGAGGGTAGATTAAGTGTCAGCCAGGCACTGTGCTACTCATCTGCTACATGCCACCTTCCCCATTTACTCCTCACAACGGTGGAGGTACTTTCATTATACCCATTTTACAGATGAGGACGCTGAGGCTCAGGGAGGTGTGGCAATTGCCCAAGAGACCACGGATGCAGTAAGAGACAGAATCAGAACTCACAACTGTGACTTGAGGCTGCCTCTTAAACCTCTGTCTGTAAATTCCTCTTTTTTTTTTTTTTTTTTTTAGATTTTATTTATTTGAGAGAGAGAATGAGCAAGGGAGGGGCTAGGGGAGAGGTAGAAGCAGACTCTATGCTGAGCGCAGAGCCCGACACCAGATTTGATCCCAGGACTCCGAGATCACGACCTGAGCCGAAGTCAGACACTTAACTGACTGAACCACCCAGGCTCCCCTTCTTATTCTCAGGCACCCCTTCTTATTCTCAGTTGATCCTTATCTGTTTACTACCTGTCTTTACGGAAGCAGGAGATGGAAATCCAGGTCTCCTTGCAAGTTAGTGTACCAAGGGAATCAGTACACTGGGTCGGATCCCAAATTCCAGGCCTGAAATGGTAACATGCTTTCCTCTTCACTGCCCCGGGCCCCAAAGCAAGCAGATGCACAAGTGCACATTAATTCGCTCTATCACAAAGGGGTAGGGGGAGTGTGCATGAGCATCACCTCCCCAGATGTCTGACCCATCTCTGGCTTCTCCTCATCTCTCCATGGCCTGACTGCCCACACCAGGTTTAATTCATTCATCAGCCTGCATCCAGCTGTCCCTGTGACCTCTAGCTGCGAATTTGGGGTGATGTGCCTTCTCTGAACCTGTTTGCTCAAGAAATGCTACCTGCCTCAGATAACAGTCACGAGCCCTCCCCCACTGTGCACACTGTCGAATATGATATGGGCATTATTAGTTCATTCTCTAAAAGGGAAGTTGCTGGAGTATAAGGTAGCTGAAAAAAGGAAGAAGATACTTGAAAACACTTACAAAACTGCCCTGTGGGGAGATTTCAGATTAGTTAGTTGATTACCAAGAATTAAAAAACGTAAAACAACAGGAAAGGAATGAACAAGAGTGCTGGTTCCCGGGGCCCCCAGCAAGTTTCTTAAATCTTTGGATTGCAATTTCCTCATCTGTAAAATACAGAAAATAATAATGCCAGCTTTGCAGGATTGTTTTGAGGTTTAAATGAGATAATGTGTGGAGAGCGCTAGTCCAGTGTCAAGCCTCATCATCATTATCCTCTGATCGTCTTTTCAGATAGCAGTGCTGGGGAGAGGGAGAGAAAGTGACTTCTCCATAGAACCGAAGGGTGCCAGAGCCAGGCTCAAACCCTGAGCATCCAGTTCTTAACTTGGGACCGTTTTCTTTCCACCACATCACACACAAACACACTACAGTTCACTCGGGCACCCACACTATTGCTTAATTATTTTACATCATTATTTAATCAGCACATCAAGAATTCGGGTAGTAATAATTTCCCCAGTCACAGATGAAGAAACTGAGGCTCAGAGAGTTTGAGTAACTTGCCCCCACGTCACACAGCCCACCCAAGGCAGGGCTGGGATGTGCAGCCAGCGAGGTTTCATTCCAAAGCCTTGGCCCTTAACCTTTGCTACAGTGGAAAGAGGCCTCAGGCGCCATTTGGCTTAATTCCTCCCAGGAGGGAGGCTGGAGATGATATAGACAGATGAGGAAGAAAGGTCCGGGGAGAATGAATGTCCAGACAGCAGGCGGTGGCCCCAAAGACTCCTGGGTGGGAGTGATGAATGGTGAGTGGACAGCAGACTTGGGATGGAATCTTCCAGCCCCACAGGACAGATTCATGAGGAGTGAGTTTCTTTGCCAACCACTAGACGTTTGAGAACGGCCTTAATGATAATCCTTTGTAGGGACACCTGGGTGGCTCAGCCGTTAAGCATCTGCCTTCAGCTCAGGTCATAATCCCAGAGTCCTGGGATCGAGACCCATGTCGGGCTCCCTGCTCAGTGGGAAGCCTGCTTTTCCCTCTCCCACTCCCCCTGCTTGTGTTCCCTCTCTCACTGTGTCTCTATCAAATAAATAAATAAAATCTAAAAAAAAAAAGATGATCCTTTGTGCCAATTCTATAAATTACAAATTCTTTCCTTAAAGGACTGGAGGTGGCCTATATTATGAATTAGGGCAATAGAAATAAAAGCAAAGCATTAGAAACCACTAAAAAAAAAAAAAAGAAGAAATGAATCAGGAACCAACCTTAGTTCTGAGCTTCCTGGCAGCGGACGGAAAAGAAAACACAAAGTCTCTCTGAAGAAGCCTGCTTTTTTCCCAATGGACATTTGTTCATTCATTCATTCATTTATTCATTTATTCATTTATTCAATAAGTTGATTTTAAAATATCTAAGAGCCTACTTTATGCTAGGCCCTGTACTCAAATGCTGGAAATCCCAGGAAAAATGTATTAAAGAAATTGGTCTCGGGCGCCTGGGTGGCTCAGATGGTTAAGCGTCTGCCTTTGGCTCAGGTCATGATCCCAGGGTCCTGGGATCGAGTCCGGCATCCAGCTCCCTGCTCAGCGGGGAGCCTGCTTCTCCCTCTGCCTCCCTCTCTCTCTCTCTCTGTCTCTTATGAATAAATAAATAAAATCTTTAAAAAAAAATTGGTCTTGGGGGCACCTGGGTGGCTCAGTCAGTTAAGAGTCTGCCTTTGGCTCAGGTCATGATCTCAGGGTCCTGGGATCGAGCCCTGCATCAGGCTCCCTGCTCAGCAGGGAGTCTGCTTCTCCCATTCCCTCTGCTGCTCCCCCTGCTTGTGTGCACTCTCTCTCTCTGTCAAATGAATACATTTTTTAAAAATCTTAGGAAGGAAGGAAGGAAGGAGAAAGAAAGAAAGAAAGAAAGAAAGAAAGAAAGAAAGAAAGAAAGA
>NC_058406.1:17177711-17271425 GCF_002201575.2 Neomonachus schauinslandi | reverse complement strand
AAAGAAAGAAAGAAAGAAAGAAAGAAAGAAAGAAAGAAAGAAAGAAAAGAAATAAATCAGTCTGGGCGGCCCTTTGCATCTCTCCCCAGGACAATTTCCGTATTTTGCCTCGCATCAATAAACTTCTCCTGAGACTTATACCACAGGAGAGATTTTAGGTTCCTCCACCCACATGCTGTCCCCCCTCCCCTTGGATGACCACCATAGTTGTCTATTTACAAGGTCAAGAGTACAAGGTCAAGAGCCTGGACAGTTGCCAATCTTTCAGTTCACTTTCTGCTTTAGACCTGCTGTTCGTGGTTCCCACCTCTTTCCAGACATCTGGTTCCCTGGGTAAGCAGTGTTATGGTGAGAAGCTCATGGTGAGGCTCAGGATGAGAGGGACTGGGACCAATTGGCAATGTCTGTCATGGCTTGGGAACAGGGAGTGGTGGCTCAGAGGCCATCTAATTGTCTCGCTTCTTGGGGCTGACTTCCACCTCCGTAAGGGCTGCTTAGCTTAGCTTGGAACCCCTCATTAAAAGAACTTTGTTTCAGTGTGAGGGGGACTAGAATACAAAGATGTCATCACTCTCTGACCCAGATTCTACTCTCAAAACTAGAAGCTCACAGTCCAGGAAGCAAGATGAGACAAATATTATTGATACAAAGAATAGAAGGTAGGGGCACCTGGATGGCTCAGTCATTAAGCATCTGCCTTCGGCTCAGGTCATGATCCCAGAGTCCTGGGATCGAGCCCCACATCGGGATCCCTGTTCGGCAGGAAGCCTGCTTCTCCCTCTCCCACTCCCCCTACTTGTGTTCCCTCTCTCGCTGTGTCTCTCTCTGTCAAGTACATAAATAAAATCTTAAAAAAAAACACACACAAAGAATAGAAGGTTGACGGTGATCCATGCAGCAGGACTCAATGAGTTTCATCCACCTGGATGGGTTGGGGGAAATCAGAGAAGGCTTCCTGGAGAAGGTGGCCTTAATATAGGACCTGAAAAAAAATAGATAAGATTTGGGCAAAGGACAATAGCCTATAGCCCAAAACTCCAGAGAATTTCCTTGCAACTTGCAGCCAAGTGCTATTAAGCATCAAGGGGAACTGCGAGAAGAAATGTGGAAGGAAGCCCCCATGATTCCCTTCCTACAGCTGGACACAGCACCAAGAGCCCAGCCTGCTGGGAAGCAGGTCAAGAAGGTCATGCAGGTTAAACAGGCTTTTATTTTTATTTATTTTTTTTTACAGTTTTGTTTATTTAAGTAATCTCTACACCTGATGTGGGGCTCAAACTCACCACCCCGAGATCAGGAGTCACCGCTGCTCCAACTGAGCCAGTCAGGCGCCTCCAAACAGCTTTTTGTGTTTGTGATGGCTTGGCCTTCATGGTGGTAAAATGTCAGGCGCCCACTACGGCATTCATTTTCACTTCACACTTTCAGTTCAAGTAGGAAAACCCCCCAGGGGCAACCCCCTACGCCCTCCCACTCCCCACGCCCTCACCTGAAGGTTCCCTTAACACGCCCTCAGCCTAAGTCAGGCTGCAGGCTGCAGGGCACCCGCCGAGCACGGACAGACATGCTGTCTGAGCGGACCGTGTCAGGTATTTCTGGGGGCTTGTTCTTGTTATTGTTCTTAGGTGGGGATGGCACTTGGTTGGTGGGTCGGTTCTCTTTTAATTGTCCTTTTGTACTGAGCCAGGTCACAAAAAAGTTTTGTGTACCTCGGTGCTTCCTACTATTTGGAACTCCCCTGACACAGGGATAAAAAATATGAACCCTCTCCCCTGACAAAGGCGCAGATGTAAAGTCTTTTGCACACCTGGGAAGGATGGAGACCCCATCACAGCTGACCCAGTGAAAAAGCCCTGGGAGATGCCATCCGCCAATTGGTTTCTCCAACGAGAATGGGACAGGTATTGTCCTTGTCATTTGGTATGTGAGAAAAGGGGCTCAGAAAGTTGAAGGGACTTGCCCAGAGTCACATGACCAGCCACGGCAGAGGGTGGAACTAAGTGCTCCTGCAGAGTCTCCCTCCGTGCTGGATACTCAGATGCGTCCTTGCCCTGGAAGGAGGCCCATCTGAGGAGCCAGATACTCTGATTCCAGAAGGTATTTCCATCTGCCCACAGGGAAACCAGGCAGGGAGCTGGGTTTCCTGGTGCTCTGTGCATCCTGTTGCTGTCGGATGTTGTCTCGTTAGGCCCTCCATCCAAAGGCCTGCATTTCCTGCCCTTACCTAATATGGACACCACCACAGGTCGGTGGCCACACCAGACCTGGGTGAAGCTCAACATGCCAGCAGCCACCACGCTGGCATCCCTCTTCTAGGCTGGACTCTGCGTGGGGTAAGCCATTCCCGGATGGGAGGGGGCTGTTTTCTAAGGGAATTATGGAGAGAGGGGGAGTTTGGCTGGGGCAGCTGGGTGCAGGGAGGAAGCTTCCAGAAGTGGCAGGGTGGGGTCATGGGAACTGAGAAAGCCTTGCACTGTCTGTCACTCATTCGTGACCAGGGCTGAGAACTAAACTGGCACTGTTTCCTGTCTCAGCTCAGGTATGACTTTGGCAACACTCAGCCATTGCTCTCTGTCTCAGGCCAATGCCCCTTCTCAGCTTCTGTGGGCAGGGTCACCTCTGCACCTACAGAGCAAGGGTCTCGTCTTCTGATTTGGGGGATGTGAACTCTAGTTCCAGCTCCCCTGCTGTTTTGTTGGGTGATGTCAGGAGACTACATCCCCACCCCTGGACTGTTTTCTCGATGCTAAAATGATGGAGCTGAATTAGATGAGAGGTTTTCGATCTGCTCCTCAGACTGCCTGGAAGAGAGGGCATGGGTGATATGAACGCAGATTTTACCTGACTTAGGAATAGGGGTTCCATCGATTGTAAAAATTGTTCTGCTCTCTTAAAATTTTTAAAAACAGGGGCGCCTGGGTGGCTCAGCTGGTTAAGCGTCTGCCTTCGGTCAGGTCATGATCCCAGGGTCCTGGGATCGAGCCCCACATTGGGCTCCCTGCTCAGTGGGGAGTCTGCTTCTCCTTCTCCCTCTGCCATTCCTCCTGTTTGTGTGCTTGCTCTCTTGCTCTCTCTCTCTCTCACTCTCTGTCAAAAAAATAAATAAAATCTTTTTTAAAAAATTTAAATATACTGGATTATAATAAGGACTGCCATTTATCGAGCTCTTGGGATATGCCAGGCGTATTACTCTTAATAACCTCACACAGTAGGTGAATTATCCCCATTTGAAGATGCTCATAATAATAATAATAAGCACTTCCATTAATTTACATTAATTTACTTAAATCCTTACGAAACCCATCTTACAGATGAGAAATGGGAAACCCGAGGCATTTGGTATCTTGAACAAGGCCACCAGGTTGGAATTTCAAGCTACAGGATGTGCTGCCCTCCCCCTTACACTCTTACTTGGGGTCCACTCCATTTGAGGCAGCCTCTTTCCATCCAAATGGGGTTCATTCATTAGGGAGTTTTTGAGCACCTACTATGTGTAGGCATTGCGCAAGGCACTGAAGACCCAGGAATAATGAAGGCCCAGTCTCTGACCTTGACAAGCTGTGGGGCCTTTGCCAAGTGGTTTAACGTCTCCGAGCCTGCTTTATCTGTGAAATAACAATACCCATAATTTTTATTTTATTTTATTTTATTTTTTAGATTTTATTCATTTAGAGAGAGAGAGAGAGCACAGCCAGGGGTGGGGAGGGGTGGAGAGAGAGAATCTTAAGTAGATTCTGCACTGAGCATAAAGCCTGCCCTGGAGCTAGAACCCAGGATCCCGAGATCATGACCTGAGCTGAAGTCAAGAATCCGCTGCTTAACCAACTGAACCCCGCAGGCGCCCCTTATTTTATTAAGTGAGCTCTACACCCAGTGCGGGGTTGGAACTTTCAACCCTGAGATCAAGAGTCACATGCTGTATTGACTGAGCCAACCAGGCGCCCCAATACCCATAATTTTTATATTATAAAGTTGTATGGATTACATTAAATTGTGGCTGTGGACATTATTTTGTAGAATTTAAAGTCCATACAAATGTTGGTTAGTTCCATTATTAATCTGGTTGGAGAAAAGCCTAGTGCGGAACTGGTTACAAACTAAGCACGGTAGGGTGGGGAGCATCCTGAGTGACGGGGCATCGGGAAGGCTTCACGGATTGAAAGATGAGTCCAGACGGAAGTTCAAGAAGGAAGGTCTGCCAGAGAAAGGAAGCCTGGGGCGAAGGTGTGAGCAAAAGGGCAAGAAAGTAGAACTACCTGGGAAATGGCGGAGCATCCGGTGGAGCAGGGGAGCTGGGCGGGGCTTCCGGCAGGGGCAACTGAGCCGCATGCGCCGCCCTGACTGTCCACGCCCAGTACACCATGTTGGCGTGGGCGGGCGCTGACCCTGGAAGACACAACGGGAGACACCTGTCATTTACAATTTCCTAGTCACCGTATTATGAATAAATAAATAAATAAATAAATAAATAAATAAATAAATGGAATAAGAGAATGAAATGAACACTCTTGTAGCCATCTCTTCAGTCACACGTGTCAGGGTCCCTCGGGAGCACATTCCCAGGAGTGGAGCTGATGCATCCAAGGGCAGAGGCAGGTGGACCACACCAGATTTTGCTGAACTGCTCTCCAGAGTGGTTATGCCAACTTACCCCCTCCCCGGGCAGCGCTGAAAGTCCTCGTTGGTCCGTGCCTTCTCCAACACTCTATCATCAGGTTAAGTTTTTTTACCAATCTGATGGGAGTGAAACTTGCATTTCTGTGGTTGCTACTGAGGTTAGACATCTTTTCAAAGGATCATCGACCATTTCTTTTTCATGCCGTTATTATTCTTCTGTGTGGGTTCTCTTTTTTTCTTCAGAAATCTAATGGAGGTTTGCCTGTTTCATTATTTTTTCAAAAAACTGGCTTCAGTCTTTCCAGTTTTTTCTAGTCTTCATTGCTTTCCTATGTCATTTATTTCTGGTCTTATTATTTCTGTCTTCTTCCTTCTTTGTGTTTACACTGTTGTTCTTTTTCTAATTTTGTGATGTTTAGCACATTCGTCTTTTTTCTTTTCTAATATGAGCACAAAGGGCTATACATTTCCTTTTCGGTGCTGCTCAGATATATCCCACAGATTTTAATGTTACAATTCTAAGTATTTCCTAATTCCCTTTAGGATTCTTTGACCCAAGAATTATTCAGGAGTGTGTTTTTAAAGCTTTGTACTTATGAAGTTTGTTATATTGTTTAAGTTCTTGATATTTTTAACAAATTTGCACTGTGGTCAGAGAACATGGTTTGTATGTTACAGATTATTTTAAATTTATTGAAATCTACTTTTCACCCAAGACTTAGTCAGTTTTGATAAATGTCCACATTTGGTTGAAAACAGTGTGTATTCTCCAATTATGGGTGCTGAGTTCCATATATGACTATTTAATCCAGGTTGTTAATTGCATGTTCAGATCTTATACACTCTATTAATTAGTATGTTGTCTGCCTAATCTATCAGCTTCTGAGAAAAAAAGTCAGTATTCAATCAGTCACTATTCAATTTCATTTCACTTCAAGTCCAAAATTCTTTATTGAGTACCTATTATGTATCAGATACTATTCTAAGACCTTATATCAGAGGACAAAATAGTTCCCTGACCTCACGGAACTTAAATTCTAGTAGAATATACAGACAACAAACAATAAAACATAATAAATAGGTAAGTTACATAGGTAAAGTATATGTCAGAAGGTAATAAGTGATATGGGGGGAGAAACATAGAGCAGAGTGAGGGAGACCAGAAGAGCAGGAGGGTGGGGTGAGTTACTGTATTAGAGTGGTAGGAAAGATGTCATTGAAAAAGTAAAACTTGAGCCAAGACTTGGAAAAGGTGAGAGCCTGAGTCAAGTATATATCTAGGAAAAGAGTTCTCAGGCAGAGCGAATAGCCAGTGCAAAGGCCCTGTGGCAGGGGGTTGGACCCATCAGGCAGCCAATGTGGCTAAAGCTGGCTGACCAAGGAAAGCATGATATTAAGGAGATCAGAGAGGTGATAGGGCCAGAACACATAAAGCCTTCTAGGCCACTCTAAGTACCTTGTTTGGCTTTTACACTGAATGAAATGGGCCCTACACACGGTTTCGGACAGAGGAGTATTTTAAAGGAATCAGTCTAGCTGTTGTGTTGAAATTAGACTAAAGATGGGTCTGGTTAAAAGCAGGGAGCCCAGTTAGTAAACTATCAAAGTCAACCAGGTAAGAGATGATGCTTGATTTTTAAAAGCCTAAGGTAGTCTAAATAAAGCTTCATCTCCATCTCTTTCTTGGCTTATGTTACTGTTTACTGTCATTCACAATTTCACTTCCATTTTGTTTTTATACCCTCTGAAAGAGTCATTAGCATTATTATTATTGCTTTATATAGACATCTGTTTTTACTTACTCATACATTTAGAAACTTATTTGTTCACAATTCCTTCTTGCCTTTCTGTTCTTCCCTCTATGAAGAATTTCCTTCTGCTGACGGCATACCCTTTAGATGTTCCTTCAGTAAAGGTCTGTTCGTCGACAACTCTACTTGTATTTCTTTAGTCTGAGTTATAGTTTAGTTCCACTCCCCCCGCCTTTCTTCTGGCTTCTGTTGTTGATGTTGGAAAATGTGGTTTTAAGTTTCATTATGATTCATTTGCTGGTATTGTGTCCTTTCCCTCTGATTGCTTTTATTTTTTTTCTCTTTGTCTTTGGTGTTCTGAAGTTTTATTATGATATATGTGAATGTGGAATTAGTTTGTTTTTAAAATTCTGCTTGTAGGGGCGCCTGGGTGGCTCAGTTGGTTAAGTGTCTGCCTTTGACTCAGGTCATGATCCTGGGGTCATGGGATCAAGCCCTGTGTCAAGCTCCTTGCTCAGCAGGGAGCCTGTTTCTCCCTCTCTCTCTGCCCCTCTCCTCTGCTTATGTTCTCTCTCTTTCAAGTAAATAAATAAAATCTTTTAAAAAATAAAATAAAATAAAATTCTGCTTGTAGTTCACTGTGATTTCTGAATCTAAGGAAAATTCTGGACAATTCTCCACTCTCAGCAACCCCCTCTATGGCCTCCCCAATGCCCACACCCACTTCTATTTTTCCCTTCTGAAACTCCAGATAGATATATTTTAGGACTTTTCATTCAATCCTTTTTTTTTAAAAGATTTTATTTATTTATTTGAGAGAGAGAGAATGAGAGAGAGCACATGAGAGGGGGGAGGGTCAGAGGGAGAAGCAGACTCCCTGCCGAGCAGGGAGCCCGATGCGGGACTCGATCCAGGAACTCCATCCAGGAACTTGATCCAGGAACTCGATCCAGGAACTCCAGGATCATGACCTGAGCTGAAGGCAGTCGCTTAACCAGCTGAGCCACCCAGGCGCCCCTTTTCATTCAGTCCTTAACCTCTCTTTTATCTGTCCCATCTTTTTGTCTTTTTGTGCTGCATTTTAAGAAATCTCTTCAGATCTTCCTTCTGGATCAATGCTTTCCAACTAATCTGTTCTGTTCTTTCACCTACATTTAAGAGTTCTTTTTTCAAAGACTTTTTTTTTCACTTCTAGAAATTCTACTTGATTCTTCTTCAAATCTGCCTAGACAGTCTCCCATTATGTACTCATGGTTTTGATTCCTTATTGTTTAATTATATTAAACATATTCCCAAGAATGACATGAAGTCCTTGAAAGTCTCATTCTACTGTCTGACATTTCTGTGAACTCTTGTTCACATGTCCTTTTTTTTTTAAAGATATTATTTATTTATTTGAGAGAGAGAATGAGATAGAGAGAGCATGAGGGGGGGAGGGTCAGAGGGAGAAGCAGACTCCCCGCTGAGCAGGGACCCCGATGCGGGACTCGATCCCGGGACTCCAGGATCATGACCTGAGCCAAAGGTAGTCGCTTAACCAACTGAGCCACCCAGGCGCCCTTGTTCACATGTCCTTATACATTTTGTTATTTTGCATTGAGAGCTCAAATTCCATGGGCCGCTTCATGTGGGAAACTTGTGTGACCTGGCTAGAAAGTATATTCCTCTGGAGAAATTTCAAGTTTGCTTTCTAATAGTATCTAATGATGTCCCATACAATATTTGGGTGCTCTGGTTTGGTGTTTCTCAATATTTAGAACATACTTATTAAAAAAAAAGATTAGTTATCTGACATTCAGATTTATCTGGATTCTTATATTTTATCTGTCAATGCTGCTGGTGTGAAGCCAAAGTCTTGTCTTTGTTGTTAAAACTTCAGCATCTTACTTATCAAGATGGGCACACAAAACAAAACAGAACAGAATACCAATGGAAAAATCCCCTCCATCTCATCATTCTGGCTTCCATTTTTTTCTTGGTTTTGATTTCCTCTTGGTTTTTGGCCCTTGGGTTTTCTCTTACTTTCAAAGGGAAGTCTCAGGATTGGTCTTTTTGGAAACAAAAGACTAAAAACCGCACAGGCCACTTCTGCTTCTTGAATTCCCACATACCTCTCCTAAGGCAACCAGAAAGATCTAGTGACCCAGTAGAATGGAAAGAGGGCAAAATATAAAGGAACAAAATATAAACTGCTATTTCAGCATATGATTCATCTACACAGGTAAAGGGTTTTTCTAGAGCTATTGATTGTGTGAAGTCATTATTGCGCTAATTGAAAAAGACTCCTTTCTTCTCATTGTACTACAGCAAAGCCTTCTTGGCAAGCTCAACAGGAGCCAAGGGACCCACCCCATGGAGAGACGCTGGGTGATGGAGGCAGCCAATGGCTGTAAGGATGGCTTGGACTTCAACCCCATGAAAGAGTACATGGTCCTGAACAATTCCCAAAGGATAGCTGTTGCTGTGCTGTGTACCTCCCTTGCCCTGCTAAGTGCCCTGGAGAATCTGGCTGTGCTCTACCTGATCCTGTTCTCCCACCGGCTCCGCAGGAAGCCCTCATACCTGTTCATTAGCAGCTTGGCTGTGGCTGACTTCCTGGCCAGTGTGATCTTTGCTTGCAACTTTGTGAATTTCCACGTCTTCCATGGCATGGATTCCAAGGCTGTCTTCCTGCTGAAGATTGGCAGTGTGACCATGACCTTCACAGCCTCTGTAGGCAGTCTACTGCTGACCGCCATTGACCGCTACCTCTGTCTGTGCTACCCACCTACATACAAAGCCCTACTCACCCGGGGGAGGGCACTGGCAACTCTGGGGATCATGTGGGTCCTCTCAGCATTGGTCTCCTACCTGCCCCTTATGGGATGGACTTGCTGTCCTAGTCCCTGCTCTGAGCTTTTCCCCCTGATCCCCAATGACTATCTCCTGGGCTGGCTCCTGTTCATTGCCTTCCTCTTCTCTGGCATCATCTACACTTATGGGCATGTCCTCTGGAAGGCCCATCAGCATGTAGCCAGCTTGGCTGAACACCAGGACAGGCAGGTGCCAGGAATGGCACGAATGAGGCTTGATGTGAGGTTGGCCAAGACCCTGGGGGTGGTGCTGGCTGTGCTTTTCATATGCTGGCTCCCGGTACTGGCCCTCATGGTCTACAGCCTGACCACCACCCTAAGCGACCAGGTCAAGAAGGTCTTCGCCTTCTTCTCCTTGCTCTGCCTTGTCAACTCCATGGTCAACCCCATCATCTATGCCCTGCGGAGTGGGGAGATCCGCTCCTCTGCCCATCACTGGCTGGCACACTGGAGGAAACATCTGAGAAGACTCGGACTTGAAGGAAACAAAGAAGTCCCAAGGTTCTCAGTCACTGAGACAGAGGCTGATGTGAAAATCACCCCATGGCCAGATTCCAGAGGACTAAACTTTTCTGAATGCTGATGAGTCCTCTTTCACAGTTTTAAACAAACTGAGTCAGAATCATTTCGCTCCCTGGAGGAGAGAGAGCAGCCTTGATCCTATTGTCTTATTTGAGCCAGGCCCCAGGGCTTGGACACTTACCCCTTTTCACTGATGACTGATGGCAATGACCCTGGCAGGTAGCCTGGCCGTGCCTATTTGCACGCAGACTGTTGGATAGCTAGGCCCTGTGAGGAGTGGTGCTCAAGCGAGAGGCTTGAGCAGGCTCAGTGCACATTTGGGTTAGGAGAACCTCCCCAACAAGATGGCTTAGTGCTTGCATCCTCCAGAGACCACAGGAGCCAGATGGAGCCTTCAGGCTCAGCAATGAGGGACTCAGAGGAAATCTGAGATGAATGGATTATTTTCCTGGCATCTCAAGATGTCAGATGGGATGGCTGGCCAACCCCGTTCTTGCTTGATTGTTGGGATCTCCTTGGCTCTAAGGCAATGAAAGACCCCATTTTCTGGTCACCTTTTCCTACTGAGGACCAAAAACTTTGATACAATAAGGATCAAGAGTGTTGATCCACCTCTTTCACAGCTAATTGACAAGCCTCTAGTTCAGGGAATCTTGTTATTAGGGCAATGGCCCCACTTGACATCCTGATAATCTCCATTCACAGCCGCGGTGACCTCCTAGGTTCCTGGGGAATACAGGGGAGGCTGGGACTGGTTGAGACACAGAATTTTCAGAGAATTTTGTGGACCCTCTGAAGTCCTTCCACTGGAAGCAGGCAATGGCCCAGTCTAACTCCAAGAAAAAGGAAGACATTCACTAAGATTTCATAAACCCCCAAATTGTTCCCAGTTGCTCCTCAGTTCAGCTCCTTTGTCTCCTCCACACCCATATAACAAAAAATAAACAGAGCAAGTGGGAGGAGGGGGAAATTCCCTTACTACGTGCCAGGCATGGGACTGACATCCCACAGTCTATTATCTCCAGCAAGAACATAGCCCCATGCTTTTGAAGATTCCAGGACATCCATATTTTACTTATCAGGGAAGGTAGGTTCCTACCAAAGCAGCTTACTTAAAACAATAGGCTAGAGAAATTGTTGGTGCAGAGGAGAACAGGAATTCTAATGAAATTTGTGGGACCATAGACAGAATAAAAGGAAAGATATTGATTAAACAGGAATATTAAAAATATTCACTTACTATTTACAAGACAAGGTGTCCACTATTTATTCACTAATGCAACCCTCTCACAAATACGTGCCAGGCTTTGTGCTAGGTCCTGGTTGTGCAGCCATAAACAAGACTCTGCCCCTGTCTAATGGGGCTTACATTCTACATTCAGGTGGGAAGACAGCCACTAAAGAAGATAATTCCTGGTGGTACAATGAAGGAAATCATCAAGGTCATGTGATAGGGATTCACTGAGGCAACTTTAGGTAGGGTACCTACTATGTGCTCTGGTCGTAAATGCCACAGCTGGCTTTTATAGAATCTTTACTATGTGCCACACACTGGGATAAGTGCTTTCAAATGAAGTATTTTACTTAGTCTCCACAATAACCTGACCACAAGGGTCCTGGTACCCTCATTTTATGGATAAGGAAACATTTAAGAGGCAAAATCACTTGTCTGAGATCACACTGCCGATATATACCCAAAGCTGGGGTTTCCACAGCCTGCTGCCTTTACCATTAACCTCCTGGCCTAGTTCAGCCAAATGCTGCTTGATTAGGAATAATACTTGATTTCTATAACATCAGATTGCTGCAATCTTAACTCACCATTATTTCTCAACCTACTTCATTTTATGTCCTGCTCAGTTGGTGGAACATGCCACTCTTGATCTCGGGGTTGTGAGTTCAAGCCCCACGTTGGGTGGAGAGATTACTTAAAAATAGAAATCTTTAAAAAAACATTTTTCCACCAAGTGGCCTAAAACAACAGAAACTTATTCTTTCATGGAAGTTTCTGGAAGCTAGAAGTCCAAAATCAAGGCATGACCAGGGGCATGCTCCCTGCAAAGGTTCAAGGAGAGTATCCTTCTTTGCTTCTTCCAACTTTTGGCAGCTCCTGAAGTTCTTTGGCTTGTGGCAAGATAACTCCAATCTCTACCTCCATCTTCATAGGACGCTCCTCTCCCCACCTTATCTCTTGGTGTCCTTTTTTAAGGATGTCAATCATTGGATTAAGGCACATTCTAATCCAGTATGACCTCATCCTAATTTAACAAATTACATCTATAAAGACTATTTCCAAATAAGGAAACATTCACTGGTTCTGAGTGTACATGAAATTTGGGGGGGACATTATTCAACTCAGTACAGCCCCCCAAGGACAAAGTCAACTACTCAATTACAGCCCATATCATGGACTGTGTTAAGTGGCAGTCACTTGCTAGTCTTTCCCCATGAGATGAGCTCCACGTTCATCTCTTGGTCCCCAGTGCTCCTTGACAATCCAGCATAGAGCCTTTTTTTTCTTCAAAATTTTTATTTAAATTCTAGTTAGTTAGCAGATAGTGTAATATTGTTTTCAGGAGTAGAATTTAGTGATTCATCACTTACATGTAACACCCAGTGTTCAACATGACAAGCGCCTTCCTTAATACCCACCATCCTTTTAGCCCATCCCCCACCCACATCCCTCCATCAGCCCTCAGTTTGTTCTCTTTTGTTAAGAGTCTCTTATGGTTTGCTTCCCTCTCACTTTTTTTTTTCCCTTCCCATATGTTCATCTGTTTTGTTTCCTAAATTCCACATATGAGTGAAATCATACCGTATTTGTCTTTCTCTGACTGAATTATTTTGCTTAGCATAATACACCCTAGCTCCATCCATGTCATTGCAAATGGCAAGATTTCATTCTTTTTGATGATTGAGTAATATTTCATTATATATATCCCACATCTTTATCCATTCATCAGTCGATGGACACTTGGGCTTTTTCCATAATTTGGCTATTGTTGATAATAGCATAGAGTCTTTTTTTAATATTTTATTTATTTTTGCGAGAGAGAGAGAGAGAGCATGAGCAGGGGAGAGAGGGGTGGGGAGGGGCAAAGGGAGAGCAGAGTCCCCACTGAGCAGGGAGCCTGATGCAGGACTCAATCCCAGGACTCTGGGATCATGACCTGAGCCCAAGGCAGACGCTTAACTGACTGAGCCACCCAGGCGCCCAACAGCATAGAGTCTTAAGAGAACGGGTCAATATCTGTGTAATCAAACAGCTCCCGAAAAGCATTTTGGAATATCAAAATTTATTTTATCCAGATACCTATATTTTTGTAAGGCAAAGACATGGCATGAGTTTTTAAGGTAAATTTGTGATTCCTTAAAGTTTGGGCATACCCTTCTTTATTCATTGGTGGGGTCTTTTTTTGCTTTTCTCAAAGAAAATGCCCAAGTGCCTGGCATATATCCATACTCAGTAAATATTTAATGTTTAATGAATAAAACTAGAGTTTAAAAATCATTGAATTAAATGCACTTCCACACTTCCTCCATTTCTCTTTTCACATTCACACTCCATTTCTGCTCTAAATAGAGAACTAGTTTATGGAGGAGAGCAAGCAGAGAAAGGGGACCCTGGATGTGACAGAGAGCTGCCCTCATTGTTCAGATGAGGGAACGGACCCAGACAGTGGACAAGACTTGCCCAAGAAGCCCCAACAAGGTGGTATCCAGTGCTAGACATGCGTGTTTCCCAATTTCCAGCTTTGTCCACTCTGTTGTCGTGTCTCTCATCTGTCCCTGCAGATTTACATGTTGGTTATGAGGATAAGGAGAAGTGAAGGTCACGGTGTCCCATTTTATCTTCCCCATGATGAGTTCTCTAACATCAAAGACCATTAGTCAGTCTGATCGCTAGAAGGTGTGTGCAAACAAAATGGGTTTTGTTTTGTTTTGTTGTTTTGAGGTATCCCTGCTCACTGCTCTAGGCACTATTTCAACATAATCTTGGGGAGAAAGAAACACCGAAAATAAAATCGCTGTTCGATGAGCAACAGCTACTGTGTTTCCTTATCACTCCTAAAATGAGGAAGTGCTTGGTTCCGTCAACACAGGGCCCAACAACCTCCGAGGGTGCAAGAGGGAAGGGCTTGTTGAGAGGCACAGATTGCACACCAGGATCCTTGGATTCTGGTCCCAACCCTGCTCAAACTAGCAGTGTGATCTTGGGCGCCTCCAACCCCCTCTGTGGGTCTCAGTTTCCTCCTCCGCAAAATGGGAAGAGTAGGGAAGGGGATAGTGTCGAGGATCGCCAAAGTCCCTTCAGAGACTCTGACATGCTGCAGTTCTCTCGCTGATAGGTGAGGACTGGCTGTGCCAGGTGGAGTCATTAGACCTTCCCCACCTGATGACCTCACTTCCTGTTTGAGCACAGAGCGTGTACAAATTGTAGAGGAACCGGTGACCTCCCTGCCAGAGAAGGTTGACACGGGCATTCCTTGGGCCTGGGGCTCTCGATTTTCTCACCCTGCTACTATAAATACGTTCTTTTGTGGCAGTCTGTGCATGGGTCTTATTTTCCCAATTAGACATTAAGCTCTTTGTATTGCCTCAGAATTCCCAAAGCAAGCTCAGTAAATATTAGACAGGCAAAATGATCACAGAGGCTCTTCCTCATTCAGTGCCCACCTTTCTCCCTCTGCTCCCCTGGTAATACCTCCTTCCCCCATCCCTCCTCCCCGTTATTTCTGCCAGGACTGTCACAATGCCTTTCCACCTGGTATTCCTGCCTCCCGGCTTGCTCTTCTATACTACAGTTCAAGATGTCCCCTATGGCTCCCAATAGCAAAATGGACTACTCCCAGCTCTCGGCACGCACTGGGCCTCTCACACCCCCACGATTGAACCCCGCTGTGAGGTCTCTTCCCCAGTGTTCCTTCATCCCTCCGCGGAGCGCGATCAACGACGCTTTGTGTTTTTCTCCCTTTGAGCGCCAGGGGGCGATGAAGGAACGGCCGACCCGGAGGGGAAGACCGTCGCCAAGCAGCCTGGGTTGACACGCCCCCTTTCCCTTCTGAGCCAATCATTAGTGAGAGTGGGCGGAACCGCGCGGCCTATACCTGCGCGTTAAGAGGTGGCGGTGGAGGCTCGGAGGCAGCGACGCGGACCTCCGACATGAAGTCGAGGGCGGTGGGCCCCGGGCGGCGGCTGCTGCTGCTGCTGCTGCTGCTGCTGCTGGTGCTCCGAGCGGCGTACGTGCGCGGGGCCCAGCGTCCGCGCCGCTACACCCCGGACTGGCGGAGTCTGGACGCCCGGCCGCTCCCGGACTGGTTCGACAAGGCCAAGTTCGGGGTGTTCGTTCACTGGGGCGTGTTCTCGGTGCCGGCCTGGGGCAGCGAGTGGTTCTGGTGGCACTGGAAGGGCGAGGGTCTGCCGCAGTACGAGCAGTTCATGAGCGACAACTACCCGCCCGGCTTCAGCTACGCCGACTTCGGGCCGCAGTTCACCGCGCGCTTCTTCCACCCGGAAGCCTGGACCGACCTTTTCCAGGCGGCCGGGGCCAAGTGAGTGTCGCCGCGGGGGCCGGCGGAGCCCCCCTTCCCGGCTCGGCCTGACGTTAGGCAGGTGGGAACCGAGTGGGGGCGGAGTGGGGGAGACGAGCCGGCTCGCCCGGGGTCGCTCAGCTGCCGGTCTGACTTCGGGTGCCCGCGGGTCCTGTGATTTGCCTCCCGAAGGATGCAGAACTGAATGTGGCACGACTGATCACGCGAAGGAGGCGCGTCTGCTTGAGGGTTAGAAAACAGTAAAGGTTTTCAGGGAGGTGGTGGGCTGGAAAGCCCTCGGTGTCTACGCCTGTATATCGAGACGGTCGAGCTGTGTGATACCTAATGTCCCTTCCAGGTCATCAAGACAATCAGGATTCCAGAATTTTCATCCACTGGTCTGGCGTTTTGTCACCTCCCTGCAGCCTCCTTCCATGGTGATACAAAGGGGTTGTATTAGTTCCTTTCAGCTTTAACGTCTCCCAGAGGAAAAGGGAGGGAAAGAAAGTGCGCAGTATATTTGGACAACGGGACCGATTCTCACTCACCTGCTCTTCTCAATGCCTTGCACACAGAGAGTGCCCAAGAGATGTTTGAACTATTTTGAGAGCTGTCTAAGCTTGCGTGCGGAGGATTCAGAGAAGAAAGTGTGGCGTGGCGTGCTGAAATGGGGAAGGGAGAGGCTGTTGAAGGCTGGGGCCAATCCGGAAGGACTAATCCTCGAGGGCAGTATGTTGTCAGGTGTGAAGTCGGAGAATGGTTGCCCCCAGCTTCTAGAAGAGTTAGCTTGGCGGCCAGGAGGGAAGCGGGTTGAAGGAGGGTAAGAACGGAGGCAGGGAGGTTTTCCAGCTCCTGGCTTAGAGCAGTCTTCCACCCTTACCTTATCTCCTCAGTCACCTCCTGGGTTTTAGTTTCCCTTGGACAAGTTTTCTTGTACTAAAGAAAATTTACAGCTGATGTTTAGTGTTTGCCGATAAATGAATGGGAATATAAGACTCAAATAAACACAGGTGGTGGTCACTGTCTAATAGGAGCCTTAGAGATCCCTAATTTACAAATTAAAAAAAAAATTGAAATCTGGGAGACCTTTGTCCAGGCCCTTTATTTTGTGGCCCAGGTGACAAGCCCAGATAGAGGAAGGGAACTAATGTCCTATGTCCAAATCTCATGACTCCAAGGCAAAGGTTCCTTTCACCATACCAGGGGTTTGCAAACTGGCCAGAGAGATAGGTCCTCTGCCTGTTTCTGTAAATTCCATGAGATGAGAACGATTTTTACATTTTAAAAAGGGTTAAAAAAGAAAAAGAATATGCCACAGAGAGGAATGGAGCCCACAAAGGCTGAAATACTAACAGGCCCTTAAAGTTTTGGAGCTCCCCACACCAGCCAGTGATTAAATTATCATGTGCAGGCATCATGGGGTTTTCTGCCATATGAGCAAATGAAATGTTGAGTGTTATTTCAACACTGCACTTTTCTCTCCAGCTCTTTTGGTCTTTTATCACCTCTATAAATGAGAGGCAGTTCATATGACCTTTTGTTTTACTTTTCTATCATCTGCTATTTCCAGAATGAGAGAGCTAAGGTGCACTTCTTTTCCCTTACTCCTTCCTTCCCTCTGGGCCTCCTCCTTGGCTGGGGACTAAGGACTCTGGCTTCCTTAAGTTTGCTTCCATTCCTGGAACAGTACCCACGGGGAGATGTGACTGTAGCGACTCCTTGGGTATCACCAACACAGTCACGCATGCAAGTACATTTCCTGTGGTCAAGTCCTCCCAACCTTTTTTAAAACCTCAGGCATGCTGGGTAAGCTCATGCTTCTGGCCCACCACCTGCTTCCTTTGCTCATGTAGTTCTGCTGTCCACAGGTATGTAGTCCTAACAACAAAGCACCACGAAGGCTTCACAAACTGGCCAAGCCCTGTATCTTGGAACTGGAACTCTAAGGATGTGGGTCCCCATCGTGATTTGGTGGGTGAGTTGGGAAAAGCCCTCCGGAAGAGGTAAGTATCTACAGATGGTTACTCTTGTCATCTCTTTTGATCTATCATTCCTCTGTGCTCTCGTGTGTTTTCTAAGTTTGCATGTAGTGAGTAAACCTGAAGGTTTCTGGCCTTTGCATTAGCAGTGTTTGATGCTCGGCACTTTTCATGTGACCGAAGGTGGTATCATCAGAGAAGTTCATGGCCCTGTTTAGGTGAGGGATACCCAGTGTAGACCACAGTGCCTCATATGCATTCTGTGAAGGATTCTTTCTGGAAGGCCTTCCAACCCAAGGCCTTTTCCAGTGTCTGATGAAGGACTGGCTCTGTCATCTTTGTGTCCCCCTCAGCTGTCAACATGCAGCTTTGCGGGTATTCAGAGAAAGTTTGGATGAATCCTAGGTCAAGAGGGAACTGACAAAGGCAGCAGTTAAGGGAGCCAGAAAGTGAGGTAAGGAGCAGCTTGGTTGATTCTAATTAATGCTCCCTAATGTTTGCCATTTAATAAGAAGTAACTTCCCAAGATCAAATAGCTTGGAAGTGGCAAAGGTGGGATTTGAACCCAGTTATTCTGGTTTGGGACCTTACAGTTCTGGGTATGATTACCTATAGAGAGGAAAAGTGGTATTTGTACTTTACCCCATCTCAGCTTTATTGTGATTTGGTAAACTTGATGCCCTATTTAAGGAGTAGGCCAGCTACCTGTTTGTATAAATAAAGTTTGATTGGAACACAGTTACACCCACTTATTTATGTGTTGTGTCTGTGGCTGCTTTCAAGTTACAATTTCAGAGTTGGAATAGAGACCGCAAGGCTTGCAAAGACTAAAATGCTATGTGGCCCATAAAGAAAGCATCTGCTGACTCTGGTCACCTGGTCAATATTCAGTTTCCCAGTGCTGTGCACAAAGTCCTGCAAAGCAAAAACAGTCCCGCTATAAAAGTCAGATGTTGATTAGACTGGACTTTATGATCCTTGATTTTTACCTTCTTTGTATCTATTTAGTCCCTGAGTCATATGATGAAATATCTAACTCTAATTCTTTCTGTCTTATCTGTGCTGTTGCAATGTTATCCTTACTTCTCACTGCAGGGTGGCGTTTCTGTGACACTCACCATTCATAACTCCAAACAAGTTTTATTGTGTACGAAAATAGGTCACTTTGACTCTTTTTCATTTTGGTTGAGAATTCTTAACATTTTAATGTTAAGAACTGTTAGTAAATCTTAAATGAAACAATAAACCCATGTTCATTAATTTCAACTATGTAGAAAATGTTACTAATGATTATTTCCGAGTGATGAGATTTGGGATGTTTTATTCTTTATACTTTTTTCTATTTTCCAGTATCTCTACAATATGTATTCTTACGACTGACAGAGAAAACAGTTTTTAAAAAGGACTGTGTATTATTACTGAGATAATGGACATAGATAAAAGATGGTTTAAATGACATTTGAGGGGCGCCTGGGTGGCTCAGTCGGTTAAGCATCTGCCTTCGGCTCAGGTCATGATCTCTGGGTCCTGGGATTGAGTCCCGCATCGGGCTCCCTGCTCGGTGGAGAGTCTGCTTCCCCCTCTGCCCTCCCCCCGCTGCTTGTGCTCTCTCCCTGTCTCTCCAAATAAATAAATAAAATCTTTTTAAAAAGTGACATTTGATGTTAAGGTATTTATGTATAGAAAGTAATCCTGTGTGTGATCAAAAACCCAGTCATTTTGTTTAAGTTAATGATAAGAGATAATTTAAGGAAATGGTTGCGATCCCACTTGCCCCTGCACACCCTTACTCGTGAGTTTCACTGAGATGTAAAAATGCTGCCACTGGTTTTTCTTAAACTACATTATTTTTTCTTTGTTTAATGGACATTTGCTGTTCTGTTTTTCTGTTTAAGGAACATACGTTATGGACTCTATCACTCACTTTTAGAATGGTTCCACCCACTCTACCTACTTGATAAGAAAAATGGCTTCAAAACACAGTATTTTGTCCGTGCAAAAACAATGCCAGAGCTATATGACCTTGTTAACAGGTAAAAAAAAAAAAAAAAAAAAAAATATATATATATATATATATATATATATATGTATACATGTTTTTGTCCTTATGACTTTTATCAGTGAAATCAGAGCTTCCTATAGGATACTGTTAAATTTGGGGGAGGGGGAAAGGAAGGAATGTGGAAAAAAATCTGTAAGACAGCAAAATGAAAATAGTGTTTTGCATTAAGACAGAATATATTTGGGCGCCTGGGTGGCTCAGTTGGTTAAGCGACTGCCTTCGGCTCAGGTCATGATCCTGGAGTCCCTGGATCGAGTCCCTGGATCGAGTCCCGCATCAGGCTCCCTGCTCGGCAGGGAGTCTGCTTCTCCCTCTGACCCTCCCCCCTCTCATGTGCTTGCTCTCTCTCATTCTCTCTCTCTCAAATAAATAAATAAAATCTTTAAAAAAAAAAAAAGAATATATTTTTTCCTCCTACTGTTCAAAACTCCCCTAATGTGGTCATATTGCTTTTGTAGATTGAAACAAACAAACCGAGGGTGGGGGTTTTAAGTTTTTAAGTCAAAACTTCAGTCCCTCCTTGCATGCTGGTTTCTTTGTCAGGACCTTGGAGAGGGGCAACAGGGCCCCAAGGACCCAGCAAAGGATTTGGCATCTGGCAAGATTTGCATTTGAATCCTGGCTCTTGTTACTCACCAGCCTTAAAGAACCACCCTTCTGAGCCTCAGATTCTCAGTCTGTAAAGTAGGGAAATAATGCCTTCGATACAGGGCTCAGAATAACATGTGAAAAGTATCTGTCACCTTGCCTGGTACAGAATAAGGGTGGTGTTATCATTTTTTTTCTTAAAATGATCACTTTCACATTGGGATTCATCACTAGTCTTCACCATGCTTTATTTCTAATTTGCCCTTCTTGCACCTGGGGGCTGGCTCATAGAGGATGGTGGACCTTTAAAGCTCTAGGCGCAGCCATCTCTTCCTGGATTTTCATTTTAGACCAAAACCAAAACAAAATTCCTTGCATCCAGGTGACCTCCCTAGGGATATAGTAGGTTGTAAGAGACCAGCAGAGGCTTGGAATTAGACAGAACTGGATCTGAAGTCCACTTCTTTTTCTTGCTGGCTGTGTGGCCTTGAATAAACTCCTTAATCTTTCTAGATCTCAGTTGCTTTGTCTGTGAAATGGGGATAATATACACCGCAGGGTTGTTGTGACAACTAATGAGGTAATGAGTATAAAGTGCCTAGTACAGTTTCTTGTCCACAGTAAAACACAGACCATCTGCATTATACTTGCCTCTTAGACAGGCAAGCTTTTCCCTGGAGTCCACTTGCTGTCCTGATTACAGAGGACAGCATAGGATCAGGCATCGACAGATATGCATTTGAGTTCGAGCTCCTACTGCTTGTAAGTTTTGTCACCTAAAACAAATTGCCCTAAAAAAAAAAAAAAATTGCCCTGCTGAGCGTCCAGTTCTTGCTCTCTAAATGGGAATAATCATGCTTACCTTATAGGTGTGTGTGTGTGCACACACACACACTCATGCCACATAGAGGTCAGAATGGAATATGTGAAAGGTGCAGCTGTTGCTTAGGTGGACTGTAGAGATCCCTTATAGTTGAAGCTTTGGGTAGTTGTCCAAAACAATGCATTTCCTGAAATAGTTCAAGCTCTTAAAACATTTTTTTCAATTAAAAATACAGATAATTTTTTAAATTTAAATTGTAGTTAATAAGTAATGTATTATTAGGTTCAGGGTAGAGTTTAGTGATTCATTAGCTGCATGTAACATCCAGTGCTCATCATAACACGTGCCCTCCTGAATGCCCATCACCCAGTTACCCCATCACCCCACCCACCTCCCCTCCAGCAACCCTCCATTTGTTTCCTAGAGTTAAGAGTCTCTTATGGTTTGCCTCTCTCTCTGTTTTTAACTATTTTATTTTGGCTTTCCCTTCCCCTATGTTCATGTGTTTTGTTTCTTAAATTCCACCTATGAGTGAAATCATATGGTATTTGTCTTTCTCTGACTGACTGACTTCACTTAGTGTAATACATTCTAGTTCCATCCACATCTTTGCAAATGGCAGGATTTCATTGTATTCGATGGCTCAGTAATATTCCTCTCTGTGTGCCTGCACGTGTGTGTGTGAGTGTACGCCACATCTTCTTTATTTTCCATATTTTGGCAATTGTGGACATTGCTGCTAATAAACATTGGTGTGCACATACCCCTTCAAATCACTATTTTTGTATCCTTTGGATAAATACCTAGTAGTGCAATTGCTGGGTCATAGAGTAATTCTATTTTTAACTTTTTGAGGAACCTCCATACTGTTCTCCAGAGTGGCTGCCCCAGTTTGTGTTCCCACCAACAGTGCAAGAGGGTTCCCCTTTCTCCACATCCTCGCCAACATCTATTGTTTCCTAACTTGTTAATACATCTTAAAAGCAGGAAGCTTAATTCTATAGTTCTGGAGCACCACTCTTTTCTTTTCTTTTTTTTTTTTAAGATTTTATTTATTTATTTGAGACAGAATGAGAGAGAGAGAGAGCACATGAGAGGGGGGAGGGTCAGAGGGAGAAGCAGACTCCCTGCCGAGCAGGGAGCCCGATGCGGGACTCGATCCCGGGACTCCAGGATCATGACCTGAGCCGAAGGCAGTCGCTTAACCAACTGAGCCACCCAGGCACCCAGCACCACTCTTTTCATTGGAATTAGCTGGTGCAAGGAAACCAAATTGTTTATATACTGATTACAACCCTATTTTTTTCGGAAGACATCGAAAAAAGATTAGGAGGAAATGTTCCAAAATACTGTATATTAAACAGTGGTTATGTGAGCAACCTTAACAGAGTTATGGTGTTGTTTTGTCTCTTTAGTTTTCTACATTGTCTGCACCATGGTAATTATATGGTACTTTCAAAATGGGAGAAAATCTTAAAATATCTGTTACAAAACAGATCCATAAGACTTTACTGTGAATAGATTCAGATAACAAACTTTGTCCTAATCACGTGTCTTTCAGGTATGAACCTGACTTGCTTTGGTCTGATGGAGAGTGGGAATGTCCTGATACTTACTGGAACTCTACGGTGTTTCTTTCTTGGCTCTACAATGATAGCCCAGTCAAGGCATGTGATTGCATGACTTCTTTCTTATTTATCTGTTATGTGAAAAGGGAAAGAGTAAGGAGCCAAGATCTGGAGTAATAACAGTGACAACAGCAACAATAATAAATACTAGTAGTGACACGGAGGTGGTAGGGACCAGGGGACTTCATGGATGTTAAAGGTTTCTCCTTTAATTCTTTTCCCCACCTTCCTTAGAGTATAAGCTTTCTTTTTCTCCTTTAATTCTTGATTTCGACAACAGAGGTATACAGCTTGTTAAATTTAGGTAGTAGAATAGAAGCAGTACGTAAAAGTCCCAGAGACTTAGAGAAAGTAAAATAAACTATTAAGCACGCAAACATTATAAATGAGAAAAACATCCAAAAAATTAATATACAAAACATCTACAATGAAATGATAAGAATAAGATGCAAATATTTATGACCTCATCCGATCTACGCTGGTTATGCAGTTTAACTCTCAAGAAGGAATTTCATTTCTCTTACATCCACCATAGATTAGGTGAGATCACACCTGGATCCTACCTACCCGGATCAGTGTTCCCCATTTAAGTTAGATAAATAACTCTGATGTGATGTCATATTGTCCACATACCTGTCTACTCAGCCAGTCTCTGCTGGATCTCTAAGGGCAAGAACTGTTTTATTCACCTTGGATACCCCAGTACAAGAATCATAGTAGTGTTAATCATTAACATTAAGATATTCTGAGGGGCGCCTGGGTGGCTCAGTCGGTTAAGTGTCTGCCTTCGGCTCAGGTCATGATCCCAGGGTCCTGGGATCGAGTCCCGCATCGCGCTCCTTGCTCCGCGGGAAGCCTGCTTCTCCCTCTGCCTGCTTCTCCCCCTGCCTATGCTCTCTTTCAAATAAATTTTTTAAAAATCTTTTAAAAAAAAGATATTCTCCATAATGATTTCTCATAGTTCAGCAAAGATTTGAAGGAAAGAAAATATTTGCTGACTTTTCTTTACCTAGGAAAAGAAAGTCAGGGCCACGTAGTGGAAAGCATCCTGGGCTGAGTTCACATACCTGATTCACAGTCCCAGCCTCCTGAAACTCTGCCCGGGGGTGTGACCTCGGGCACGTCTTCTTCTCCCCATTTCTCCTTTAATGGAAGAAGTGGTTTACCAGATGATCTTTAAAACAGGCTCTCCCAGCTCTGACATTACATGTGGCTTGACTAGGGTTTCTCAGCCTCAGCACTATTGACATTTGGGGCTGGATAATTTGTTGTGAGGGGGCTGTCTTGTTTGTCCTGTGACGTTTAACAGCATGCCTGGCCTCCACCCACTAGATGGCAGTAGCACCACCCCAACGGTGGCAACCAAAAATGTCTCTAGACTTTGCCAAAAGTCTCTTAAGCAAAATAGCCCCCGTTGAGAACTGTTCTAGACCAGGTCTCTTCATTATATCCAAATACACAATTTACCAAACTGCATTATGTAAGGAAACGAAGTGGTTTTACCCCAGATGACCCAGTACTCTCTTCTTTTAGGATCAGGTAGTGGTAAATGACCGGTGGGGTCAGAATACTTCCTGTCACCATGGAGGATACTACAACTGTCAAGATAAATTCAAGCCAGAGAGCTTGCCAGATCACAAGTGGGAAATGTGTACCTCCATAGACAAGATCTCCTGGGGCTTTCGTCGTAACATGGTGATGGGGGACATTGCAAGTGACTGTGAAATCATTTCGGTAAGAGCACCTGTGAGTTATTTGTTAACTACTGTCTCAAATTAGCCTTCTAACTAGGACTGATGGGAGCACTCTGGATGGAAGTGCAGGTCGATAGAACCCCCTGGGGTCATTGAACATACCCATAGAAACCTGTCCTGGGGCATCTGGGTTGGTTAAGCGTCCAACTTCTGGTTTCAGCTCAGATCGTGACCTTGGAGTTGTGAGATTGAGCTCCACATCAGGCTCCACGCTCAGCGTGGAGTCTGCTTGGTATTCTCTCTCCCTCTCCCTCTACCCCTCCACCCCCCTCAAATAAATAAATAAATCTTAAAAAAAAAAAGGGGGGGGGGTGCCTGGGTGGCTCAGATGGTTAAGCGTCTGCCTTCGGCTCAGGTCATGATCCCAGGGTGCTGGGATCAAGCCCCGCATCTGCTTCTCCCTCTGCCTCTCTCTCTCTCTCTCTCTCTCTCTCATGAATAAATAAATAAAATCTTTAAAAAAAAAAACTGTCCTAAGGAAATAATTGTAATTACAGAAGAAAGTCTTACATATAGAGATGTTCTTCCCAGAATTATTTGCAGTTGGATATGTGGGTTGTTTTAATTTCTTACAGCCATAAAGGGATATTTAAGTAGATTTGGGGATTTTCCTTAACCATTAAAATTTTTATGAATGTAATATAGGTCAATGCCTAGGGTTTGAATGAAAAACTAAGTTACAGATTATCACAACTATATAAAATATATTTCCACTGCACAGGGAAAAGACCAGAGGGAGTATCAAAAGTTGATGGTGTGCTGTCTTTGGGGGTCCTGTAACACAGTCTTTTTTCAGTTTTCTGAATGTAATTTTTCTGGGTCCACTTGAAGCGTACCCGTTTGAGATCACAGTAAACACGCACACACATGCACACACCATGCACACCACACCACTCCAGAAGCCTTGAAGAATATATCCCTTTATAGCATGTTTTTCCAAAGGGACAGCATACACATTTATGTCACCCATTTCATACAGAGTGTCCCAAATTCTGCATATCTCTTCCATGTCCCCCAAGTCTCCCTGGCACCCACTCAGAACCTCTGTCCTCTGATCCCCATACTCTCTCCTCACGGCTCCATGTGATCACAGCCAGGTGCTTTGTTCTCAGCTTCCCCGATCACACTCTGTGCTGCTGACGCATGGCCCATTCCACTGCACGCCACCCCCGGGGAAGCACAGGCCCGTGATTACTCCGTGGAATTCAAATTAATGTATTTCTCCACTTTGTAGCAGGATTTTTCAGTTTTCTCATATAAGCCCGTCCTGCTTTTATGATGACAAAAAATAGAGAGCCTTTTCAAAAGGGTAAAGGATATTCACCAAAGGAGAGAATGTGCCCTAGATTCTTTTTCTTCTCTTAATACCTGTGTGCTGTAGGCGTTATGCTGGGCTTGGCAGTCATCACTAGGATTTCATTGTTTCTTTTCTCTCCAGGAACTGGTTCAGACCGTGAGCTTGGGAGGCAACTACCTTCTCAATATTGGACCAACTAAAGATGGACTGATTGTTCCCATCTTCCAAGAAAGACTTCTTGCTGTTGGGAAGTGGCTGAACATCAATGGGGAGGCAATCTATGCCTCTAAACCATGGAGGATACAACTGGAAAGGAACACGACGTCCGTGTGGTGAGCTTGTCCTCTGCTGCGTGCGGGAACAGGACAAGCCCCTCCCCAGCTGGCGTCTCCTCGGGTCCACAGTGTTACAAGCCAGGGTAGAAGCCATCTTGAGGAAACCCCAAAGCTGTGCTTCTCCTGTTAAATTTGTACCCCAATTTATGTATTAAGCCACCAAGATATCTTTGACTAGTGAGAGGTATGGTTGGCTTGGTGAAAGGAGGAGCTACAAAGTGTCTGTGAATATACTTGACCTGTTACCCTGCCTCCTAAAAATAGTAATAGCCAAGGCTTGCACAGCACCTCCAATGTTTAAGGCTCCAATCCAAATTCTTTCCACTCACTGAATCCCCTCAACAATCCCACCAAGTGGATACTGTATCCCCATGTTACCGGTGAGAAGGGGGACCCAGGGCAGCTCTATACCTTGCCTAGTATCACAAAGCTAACTCGTGGAGAAGTCGTGATTCAAACTTGGATTTATGGATCTAGTTATTTGACCTTGGGCCTGTGTTTTTCAAGTGTGAAATGGGGTGATGATACTTAGCTTCCTGTGGTTGTTACGGAGGTGAAGTGTGTTAATTTATGTAAAGCGCCCCAACAGAGCACCAGGCGCATGCAAAGTGTTCGGTGAAAGGCATCTGCGTGTGTGGTACCATCCGACGTAGCTCTTTGCATCAGGGGAAACCGGTTCATCCTTCTGTTTGGGGTGGATTCCTATTTAGTGATTTTCACCCTCTTCTCTAAGCATGGTGAACTCTCAGAACAAATCCATCTTCACTGCACATCTTATTGGGTCCTCTGTTGTTTTCCCATTGATCTGGAGTTGCAAAAAGATTTGAATCAAAAGGCAAATGGCTTCAGTGTGAAATAACTAGTGTGAGCGTTAAAAGTGTTCAAAGAAAACTTATAACCCAATAGAGAGGGAAAATGGAAGCGATCCCCAGAAAGAGTCTTACAGGGCTGCTTTCTTTTTTTTTTAAGATTTTATTTTATTTATTTGACAGAGAGAGAGAGAGAGAGACAGCTAGAGAGGGAACACAAGCAGGGGGAGTGAGAGAGGGAGAAGCAGGCTTCCCGCCGAGCGGGGAGCCCGATGTGGGGCTCGATCCCAGGACCCCGGGATCATGATCTGAGCTGAAGGCAGACGCTTAACGACTGAGCCACCCAGGCGCCCCTTTTCTTAATGTCTATTAAGGTCCCACAGACCTTAATAGGTATTGAGTTCATAGCACTTCTAGCAGCACTGGCAGACCCAAGGTGTTGGGATCGGTAGAGAATTGTAAGGGGGATATATGAGGCTATGTGTCAGGGTCCCAAGCCAGATATTTCTGACACTGACCTTTCTTTTTTTCCCAGGTATACCTCAAAAGGAACAGCTCTTTATGCCATTTTCCTGCACTGGCCAGAAAATGGAGTCTTAAACCTTGTATCCCCTGTAACTACCTCGACTACACAGGTGAGGAGCCTCTGTCAGTCCGATCCGAGAGGTACCTTTCCTAAAGGAATTGGAGGTCTTTTCTACTTCTTCCTTCCTGCCCCAGGCCTCCCCTATATTGACACCCCCTCCCCCCAGACTGTCTGCCCTGCCCTGGCCCAGTGTGGCTGTCTTCCATCACGTTCAAGCCATATTCTGTACTCAGTGCGACATCCCCTTTTGCTTTCTGCAGATAACAATGCTGGGGATCCAGAAAGATCTGAAGTGGTCCACAGGTCCAGAAGAAGGTCTGCTCATTTATCTGCCCCAGTTACCACTCTTTACTCTGCCAGTTGAGTTTGGTTGGACTATCAAGCTGACAGGAGTGCATTGATCATTGGAGTTCAGGCAGAACTGCCTCCTATTTGCTGCTTTGGTTTTCCTCTTATAGCACCGTCGTTGTAATAAACTACTTCTCTACTCAGAGATGGCTTTTCCAACACATTTTAATCAAAGGAACTGAGTGCATTATACTGATGTCTCAATGGATCAGAGATCTGAGATCCATTGCTAGCATACCTCTCCCTGATCAGCAGGAGGCACTAACCAGTTAAGCTCTGAATTCATCCTTCTATTCCTAACCTGGGAAATTATCTATCCCGGAAACTTCCCTCCATTTTCTATGTTTGAAACCTGTCTCCTTAATCAATGACTTCAGATAAGGAATGAGCCAAGTCACCCTACTGCCTATGGAAGGAGGTGAAAAGGATTTGGCAAGCTCAACCATACGCTGTGTATTTAGCATCAGTTGTCACCAGCACCACTCGGAGAGGAAGAGAGCCTGGAAGGGAAGGAAAAGGCTTGCTAGGGCTGCTAGTGATCAGCCCTTTGGAAGTTTCCAAAGCAAACTAGGGGCTCAGAAAGTCAGTCTGTTTACAGTGATCTTATGAAGAAAATGAGTGTGATTCTGCCCTGCTTTTTAAAATATCAAATAAATAAATTTTTATGTCAGATCGTTTCTACCAAAAAGCATGTTGTAGTTTTCTTCTCCCAGTTTCTTATGGACTGTTTATGAAAAGATTTGTTTCTGTTTAAAAAAAAAAAAAAAAAAAGGACTTGCCAAGTCTCCTTAATGCAGAACAAAGAACAAAATTCCTTTGGTTTTTCTGCTTCTCACTTCTAGTACCGTTCTTTTGAGTTGGCTATCAGTTCAGCCCCTTTAATTATTATAGATCTAATCAGATTTTCTATTTCCTTTTTATTTAATAGATATGTTTATACATTTTTACCCAACATTTGAGGAATATTTGTTTTTCTCAAGCACATGGAATATTTACAAATGTAAATACCAAAGGAGCATTATCATACAGACTTGTATGTCTGCAACATAATTAAAGGACCAAAAAGAATAAAAACTTGGGAGGAAAAAAAAACTGTATGGAAATTTTAAAACACACTTCAAAATAACTCACTGATCAAAGAAGGCACCATACAAGGAATTAGAAAATACTTAGAATAATAATGAGACCACTATGTACTGAACTTTGTGAGATGGAATGAAGTCTTTAAAGAGGATCCAGGGAAGATGGCAGAGAGGAGGCACCAGGAATCTGTCTTCCGACCTAGACGACAAGTACACTGGCAGGATTTGGTGGAACTCCTATAGAAGTCTGGAGTCTACGAAGGCTCCAGCTTCCAGAGGAAGATTCGGATGATAAATTGTGGTTTTGGTCAATTCACCTACCTATCCCCCAGCCCCAGGCATGTAGCAGGCAGCCATGAACATGTTCTGGAGCAACTTGCACACAGCTTGTGGGAGCCAACGTGGGCAAAAAGGACTCTGTCCTCCAGATATCTGGGATTTGAGCCCTGATCTCTAATTGCTGCTTCTGATCACAGAGCTATAGACAAAGAGGTGGGCCGACTTTGTTGTACCCCTCCCCCCCACACTGCTGCAAGTTCCTCCTCTGGCTGAAGTGACTTCCAGTGGATTTAAAGGGCTGATGCCCCCCCCCCATCCAAATATTCCCCCTTTTGGGAGCAGACATTAAAAACTAGGACATTCAAAAACAACTGCATGGGGAGCCTGGGTAGCTCAGATGGTTAAGTGTCTGCCTTCGGCTCAGGTCATGATCTCAGGGTCGTGGGATCGAGTCCCGCATTGGGCTCCTTGCTTAGCAGGGAGCCTGCTTCTCCCTCTGCCTGCCACTCCCCCAGCTTGTACTCTCCCTCTCCCTCTCCCTCTCTCTGGCAAATAAATAAATTAAATCTTTTTTTTTTAAAGATTTTATTTATTTGTCCGAGAGAGAGAGAAAGAGAGAGCACAAGCAGAGGGAACGGCAGAGGGAGAAGCAGGCTCCCCGCGGAGCAGGGAGCCCGATGCGGGACTCGATCCCAGAACCCTGGGATCATGACCTGAGCTGAAGGCAGACGCTTAATGACTGAGCCACCCAGGCGTCCCTAAAATCTTAAAAACAAAACAACTGCGTGTATGAGGAAAATTAGAAAGTGACCACGCATGCCCAGGGAAAGGCCTAAGTTTATACCTCTGGCTCATCTGCAACACAGAGACCGCCTACAACAATCAAAATGCAAAAATCATAACAAGCCCAGCAAGCCCTGGGAAGTGGGGGACGGGGAGGAGGGGGAATCTGATTCGCAGAGTTACCCCATTATTAGATTCCAATGTCTAGATTTCAACAAAAAAAATCACAAGGCATGCAGAGATACAGGAAAGCATGACCCATTCAAAAGAAAAAAGTAAATCAACAGAAACTGAAATAAGCCCCAAGAAAGACCTGGTGGCAGATAAACTAGACGGACCTTAAAACAGCTGCCTTAAAGATGCTCAAAAAACTAAAGGAAGCTGTAGGGGAAGTTAAGAAAATGATACATGAATGAAATGGATATGTCAATAGATGGCTAGATAACCTAAGAAGAAACCACACACATACACAGTTCTGGAGCTGAAAAGTACAACTGAAATGAGAAATTCACCAGAGGGATTCAAAGGCAGATTTGAGTAGGCAGAAGAAAGAATACTGCACTTGAGTCCGAGGAAAGAAGAAAGACAGAAGAAAAGACCATATGTTAGAGCAGAGATAAACAAAATAGAGAAAAACAACAGAAGATAAATGAAACAGTTGGTTTTTCAAAAAGATCAGCAAAATGACAAACCTGTAGCTAGAACAGACTAAGGAAAAAGAAAAGATTCAAATTATTAAAATGAAAATGGGGACATTACTACTAATTCTACAGAAATAAAAGGATTATAAGAGAACTAAAGAGCAGTTGTATTCCAACAAATTGGATAACTAGATGAAGTGGGAAATTTCCTAAAAACATGAAACCGACCAAGACTAAATCACAAAGAAATAGAAAACCTGAATAGATGTATAACTAGTAAGGAGATTGAATCAGTAATTTTAAGATCTCCTGACAAAAGCCCTGGAACCAATAGCTTCTTTGGTGAATTCTACCAAACATTTAAAGAAGGACTAACTTTTCCAGAAGAGTAAAGAGGAGAGAAAACTTCCTAACTTACTCTATGAGGCCAGCATTAACGTGATGCCAAATCCAGACACACTACTAGAAGATTTATGATCACTGATGCAAAACTCTTCAACAAAACACTAGCAAACCAAAATCAGCATATTCTAAGTATTACACACCATCACCAAGTGGGATTTATTCGTGGGATGCAAGGATGGTTCAAGATACAGAAATCAATCATTGTAATAAACCACATTAACAAAACAAAGGGAAAAGAAACAGGATCGTCTCAATTGAGGCAAAAAAGCATCTGACAAAATTCAACACCTTTTTGTGATAAATACACTCAAACTGGGAATAGAGGGGCACCTGGCTGGTTCAGAGGAGCATGCGACTCTTGATCTCAGGGTCATAAGTTCCAGCCCCACATTGGGTGTAGAGATTACTTAAAAATCTTTTTTAGGGAGGCCTGGGTGTCAGTTAAGCATCTGCTACAGCTTGGGTCACAATCCCAGGGTCCTGGGATTGAGTCCCACATTGGGCTCCTTGCTCATTGGGGAGCCTGCTTCTCCCTCTGCCTGCTCTGCCTGCCGCTCCTCCTGCTTGTGCTCTCTCTCTCTGACAAATAAATCTTTTTTAAAAAAAAATAAAAAAGATTTTATTTATTTATTTGACAGCGCATGTGAGTGCACGAGCAGGGGGAGGAACACAGGGAGAGAGAGAAGCAGACTCCCTGCTAGGCAGGGAGCCCGATGTGGGGCTCCATCCCAGGACCCCGAGATCATGACCTGAGCCGAAGGCAGACACTTAACTGACTGAGCCTCCCAGGTGCCGCTAATTCCTGTCTTCTTTAATTTCAGGAATTGTTTGTAGTTTTCAGTGCACAATTCTTGAAAGTCAAAAATAAATATGTCATAATAGTCATGAAAATCATACAAAAATATATTTTTTAAAGATTTTATTTATTTATTTGAGAGAGAGAATGAGAAAGAGAGAGCACATGAGAGGGGGGAGGGCCAGAGGGAGAAGCAGACTCCCCGCTGAGCAGGGAGCCCGATGCGGGACTCGATCCCGGGACTCCAGGATCATGACCTGAGCCGAAGGCAGTCGCTTAACCAACTGAGCCACCCAGGCGCCCAATACAAAAATATTTTTAAATAAATGTCATGCTAATAGTTTTGGGTCATGTTCAGTCCTCTAGCTGCAGGTTTAAGAATTCTGTGAGTACTGCTCTGTTATGGTGGAGGAAATTTGTGATGCTGCCGAAGCATAACAGAACACTTACCAGGTCTTGTTCTCTCCCTAGCTAAAATATGAGGCCCCTGAAGGCAGGGACAGACAGTGCCCTCTCTGCCTCCCCTGAGAGTGCCAGTCAGTACACCTACCATTTGGATATCCACCCACCCAGTAGCCACAGTGACTATTCACAAAATGCAAATTTGATCATCTCTTTTTGCTTAAAACCCATCAAATGCATTGCTATGTGTTCTCCAAATTGGGTGGTATAGTCCCTGTCAAGCTCTCCCATCTTAATAGGAAGTCTGTCCATACTCCCTCGCAGCTCCGCGGTCATTCTGGCTTTCTTTCCATCTTTCTAAAACAAATTTTTCCCAAACATTTCTAATTGCAGCCTACAGTAAGAAATTTATTTTACATTGCAACCTGGTTGACATATATAAAAATAAGATTTGCAAAGCAATAGCTTTATTACTTATGCAATACACTCCAATGCTTTTTTTTTTTTTTTAAGTTGGCACCCACTTGGGGCGCCTGGGTGGCTCAGTTGGTTAAGCGACTGCCTTCGGCTCAGGTCATGATCCTGGGGTCCTGGGATCGAGCCCCGCATCGGGCTCCCTGCTCAGCGAGAGGCCTGCTTCTCCCTCTCCCACTCCCCCTACTTGTGTTCCCCCTCACGCTGTCTCTCTCTCTCTCTGTCAATTAAATAAATAAATAAAATCTAAAAAAAAAAAAAGTTGGCACCCACTAGATTACTGTTATGACCAATTAATGGAGTATAACATGCATTTTGAAAAACACTGCTCTAAGCATTCAATTTCTTTGCCTCAGGGTCTTCGCATATGTTATGCTGTCTGGAAAGCTTTTCTTGTGTCCTCTTCACCTGGATAAATCTTACCCATCTTAAAGGTATGAAATCAAAGGATGCTCTCGCTCACCAGCGCGCGCGCGCTCTTTCCCTCCCGTCGACTGCCTACATTTGAATCCTGGAGATCGTGATGGAAGAGTTAACACGGGCGAAGAACTCAGAACAGCGCATGGCAAATAGTAATGCTTCGTCTTTTTATTGGGAAAGGTAGTAATTATACAACTATTTGTGTGATTATTAATGTCTTCCAAGAGCTCCCAAACTCTAAACCCCTTGATTATTTTTTTGTTCATTTTCATAGTCCTAGCCTCACTTTTCCATGGCAAGTAGAAAGCACTCAGAAAAAAACACAACGGGTAAGGAAGAACTGGCCAGAAGGAATAAAACCCTAGAAGCTGGAAAGAGCCCGCGTTGGGCATCATCACGTCGCTCCAGGAGCCCCGCCCCAAAGGCGGAGGCACGCCCACCTGGCCTTCGGCGGTCACGTGGGACGCAGCTGGCAGCTGCGGGGGAAGCTGGGCCAAGATGGCGACAATGAGGAAGGTGCTGCCGCGGAGACTGGTGGGCTTGGCGTCTCTCCGGGCTGTAAGTGCCCCGGCCCGCCGAGGGGTGGCCCTGCAGGCACCGTGACAGTCGGGGTCGGGGCCTTGGCCCGTGGCGGCAGCTGAGAGGCGGAGCCGGACAGCTGCTCAGGCCACTGTCGGGAGGGCTTTGGAGTCTCAGATCTACTTTGTCCCGCTCAAATACCTTGAGGGGCATGGGGAAACAGGCCCATAGATGGGGAACGACTTGCCCGGGTCTTGGAGACCTGGGGCGCCATCCCAGGTGTCCTGATTCCGTCCAAGGCTCTTCCCGGCGACCCTGGCACCTTCTCCCTCTGAGCTTCCGAGCTCTCCAAGCTCCTCAGTAGTGACAATCACGAATAATCTTCCATTTTCCGAGGGGAAAAGCAAGGTCCTCGCCCTCCCTCCGCCTGCATTTCCAGCTCTTGTTGCGTTTGGGGACGCTAGGAGAGGTATCCTAGTGTGCCAGGTAGGACCGGGGTTGCGTAGAACCATGTGTGATTGATTCCCTTGGAATTGTACTTTGGTCATGTTGGATCCTGATGTTTCCCCCTCCCCTGCTCGAGTGGAGGGAAAGTGTAGGAGACCTAGTGGAATGAGGGGTTGAAGAAATTGTTTTGGTTAAAGCTGAAGCTGTGCTGTCCCAGTGGTTCTGCCACTTTCTAGGTCGAATGACAATTACTTGCTCTCTAAACCTCAGTTTTTCTCATCTATAACATGGGTAAACATTACCTCAGAGTTCTTTGGAGGTTACGGGAAATGTAGGTAAAGCATCTGACATTGTTTTAGCTCATAGTAAGTGATAAATCGGGTGCGTTATTTTTGCTTTAAGTTTAGAAGGGGTTATAAGTGTGTAGTGGGGAAATTACACTATCTTGGCAAGTGGACCCCTCAGAAAACCACTTTTTTTTTTTTAAAGATTTTTTATTTATTTGTCAGAGAGAGAGAGAGCACAAGCAGAGGGAGTGGGAGAGGGAGAAGCAGGCTTCCCGTGGAGCAGGGAGCCCGACGCGGGGCTCGATCCCAGGACCCTGGGATCATGACCTGAGCCGAAGGCAGACGCTTAACGACTGAGCCACCCAGGCGTCCCCCTCAGAAAACCACTTTAATGTCTACTAGGCCACCCACCCCTACCAATTATTAATGTGTAAAATAAAGATGGTACTTCCAGCTTGGAAAACTACGTGAGATGGTGGGTATTAATGTGCTTTGAAGAAATTCCTGGTGTAATGAGGTGGTGGTCATAGGCTCTCCATGGGGTTACTAGCAGAGGCTTGGTATCAGAAACAGATGGTTCAAGGCCAGACTTCTTCACTTGCTAGCTATGTGATTTTGGAGAATCTTTCTGAGGCTGTTTCTTCCTGTATGGAGTTGAGATAATGATAGTCCCTGCCATGTAGGTACTAAATGAGTAACTGATCCTGAAGTTAGCACTGGGCTTTAGTTGGTATTAGCTGTTGGTATAGATATACCATAGCTCAGGCTTGGCCCAGGACTTCTGTGGTTAGAGATCATCTCTGAGCAGAGCTGTGCAGAGGGAACCAACTGGGTGTTAACCAAGACAAGAGAAGACTTTGGGGGGGGGGGCGTCGGGGAACGACAGAAAAGTGGCAAAGAGGCAACGTGGCCCAGGGGTTAAGAGCCAGCGCTGTAGATCAACACTGCTAGGTTCAGATAATGACTCATGACAAGCTAACTGTGTGACCTTGGGAAAGTTACTTAATCTCTGGGCTTCATATTTTTCACAGTAAAATAGAGATTGTAATAGTTCCTACCTAATAAGGTTGAGAGGATGATAGGGTTAATATGTAAAAGGCTCTTACGAGTGCCTGGCAAATATTAAATGCTTAATAAATGTGATTTATTGTTTTATTATGTGAAGAGTTGTTATGGGGAAGGACGTGGAATTAAGTTTGTTCTGTTCTAATAAAAGGAACCTGGAAGCAGGTCTTGCATGCTTTCAACAAGGCCCTGTTATGTCCCAGGGCCTTGGAATTACAGGAACGGATAAAACAAAAGTCCCTGCCTCATGCAGTTTACATTCCAGTGGGATCGACTTAGGGCAATGTACCAGCATAGGTTGAACATCCCTGTTGTAGTGACATTCAACTTGCAGGGACCTTCCAACCTAGCCTGTTGACTTCATGAAATTCAGTGGCTCCTCACCTTAGTCTCTAGGAAGTTTTGCTGACTGAAAGCAAGGCCAGTTCAGGTGAGTTGTTCAAGTTCCAGCTGATTCATAGCAGGGAATGTTTCCTTCCTTAAGGGTTTCAGGAGTTTGGGATCCTTAGCAGATTACCCAGTGCACTTCTCCCCTTGCCCCATTGCAGTATGTTTATCCAGATTAAATCTGGTAAAACGAAGTTATTTTGAAGAGTTACAGTATTAAGAACAGAGGAAAGAGGGAAAAGAAGCCTCATATTGCTTGGTGGCAAGGAGGGGAAGATTTGGGGCAGACTTTAAATGGAGGAGATTCAAAGCCTTTTTATACTGTCTTCAGCTGTTGGTGTCCTCTCTCCCCGGACCCACTCCTTGTCATCACCCAGCCTATGACTGTAACAGAACAAGTCCTCCTCCATCCCCCAAACCCCACAAAGTCCAAGACTAACTACTCCTCTCCTCTACCTAGGAATTGCCCTCCCCCCGGGGTGGCTATACCCGTCATGCATTTATTTGTTGTTTCAGTGACTTTTTAATGCATGCCTGCTTTGTGCCAAGCGCAGGGCCACACATGAGGGATGGAGCAGAGGTGGAGACAAAGTCTCGTAGAGCTTATATTCTCCTAAGGAAACTGAGTAGGCATTATTGTCAGGGCTCTGAAGGAATTAGAGTTTTATTTTTTTTTTAAGATTTTATTTATTTATTTGACAGAGGGAGAGCCAGAGAGGGAACACAAGCAGGGGGAGTGGGAGAGGAGAAGCAGGCCTCCCACGGAGCAGGGAGCCGGATGTGGGGCTCGATCCCAGGACCCTGGGATCATGACCTGAGCCAAGGCAGACGCTTAACCGACTGAGCCACCCAGGCGCCCCTGTTTGTTTGTTTTATAGCGGGGGCAGAGGGACAGGGGGAGAATCTCAAGCATGCTCTACGCCCTGTGCGGAACCCAGTGTGGGGCTCAATCTCACAACCCTGAGCCGAAATCAAGAGTCGGACGCTTAACCAACTGAGCCACCCAGGCACCCCAGGAATTAGAGTTTTGAGATAGAAAGTAATGAGGGTCAGGGGATTGGCAGCTTTACAAAGGGCAGTCAGAGGAGGCCCATCTGGCTGAAAGGTGAGAAGGAGCCAGATGTGGAAGAGCCAGGTGAAGAGCATTCTGGGCAGAGGGCACGGTAAGCCTTGTGGCCCTGCTGTGGGAGGAAGGCCATTGGGGCTGCAGTACAGGGACCCCAATGGGGGAAGAGGGGGAGTCGGGACAAATAATGAGTTCACTGGGGGATGCGGGATGGTAAAAACAAGTCATGAGCTCTCTGAGATGAGCAGGAACCAAATGATAAGAACCTACTAGCCCATGGGGAGTGGGGTAAGGGGATGAGTCAGGTTTCTGGCTTAAGCAATAGAATGCTTGTGTTGTTTTTTACTGAGAAAGGATGAAGCCAGACGGAGCCTTAGAATTTAAACAGTTCTGTTGAGGGACTTCTAAGTTTAGGAGGTGCGAATAGGTTTGTGTAAGAAACAACCTAAATGCTCAGCTGTCAGACTGGCGGTTAGAAATGGGCCGGTACGAGGAGCAGGAATCTCTTGCCCATTCCTCAGTGAAATGCTTCTGTTCTTTTTGTTCTTCCTTCTAAAATAAACCAAATGTGAGAGATACGGAGTGTTTACAGTGAGAAATACTGCTTCCTGTCTCAGTGAAGGTGGGTCCATTCCTTTAGATTTGTCCCCTTGGAGAATTGTGACAATCTCCTCCCATCACTTTTTGTTTCCTCTTTTAAATCGAAGGTCAGCACCTCTTCTGTGGGTACTTTCCCAAAGCGAGTGAAAATTGTGGAAGTTGGTGCCCGAGACGGACTACAAAATGAAAAGGTAAAGATGGAATTCAACCAGAAGAGGTTTTTTGAACAGCAAGCGTTGCCTGTAGTGGGCGCCGCGGGGATGGACAGAGCAAGATATGATCGCCCCTCCCCCCCACGCAGAGCAAAGTCGAGAAGGCCAGGCAGTCGTGGGTGACAGTAAAGCAATCTAAGACGCCGGTGCCCCAGGTGTGGAGTCCCCGGTCCGTCTCAAGATCCCCTGCGGCAGGGCGGATGGGAAAGGCGGCAGGAGAGGAGAGGGAGGGTGAGGGCATGCCTGTCATCTGGCAATTCCAATTCTGTGTAAGGGGACTTAACTTATCCCCAAACGTCATGAAGGCCACATGCAAAGATTTAGCCTTAGAGACGTTCCTCACAACCTCGTTGTAATAAAACAGTTGGAAACCACCTCAGTGCTCAGTGTGGAGAAAGTTAGCTCAAATACCTTTTTTTTTTAAAGATTGTATTTATTTATTTGACAGAGAGGTAGAGAGCACAGGTAGGCAGAGCGGCAGGCAGAGGGAGAGGGAGAAGCAGGCTCTCTGCTGAGCAGGGAGCCCAATGCGGGCCTCGATGTCAGGACCCTGGGATCATGACCTGAGCTGAAGGCAGACGCTTAACCGACTGAGCCACCCGGGCGCCCCTAGCTCAAATACTTTAATGACTTCATTAAATGGATTAGGAAGCTGTACTAATAAGGAACATGTTAAGTGACTGAAGCAGATTATAAAATAATAGACATTTTCTTTCATCTTACACTTATATGTAAAACAAAAAAATTTATATATCTGTGGGAACATCTCCCTAGAAAAGGATCTAGAACAGTGCTGTCTGGTAGCACTTTCTATGAGGATGGAAATGTTCTAGATGTGAGCTGTCTTGGACACAAGACTATTGAGCACTTGAAATGTGGCTAGTGTAGCTGGGGAACTGAAATTTTGTTTTTATATAATTTAAATTAATGTAAATTTAACCATATATGGCTAACGTCTAATATATTGGACTACACAGATCTGGAAAGTCACATTATCAGGATGTTACCAGTGTTACCTCTGGAAGATTTTAAGGATGGTTTTCTTTTGTTTGGGGCATGTTTTCTGAAATAATTGTGCATTATTTTTTCAATCGGAAAAGTTCTTTCTTTGTTTGGAAAGCGTAGCTTTAATAGTGAGAGCTTGTTGATAACAATAAACTATAAGCTCTGTAAGGGCAGAATCATGTCTGTTCTGCTCACTGCTGTATCCCTAGCACCTAGCACCATGCCTGGAACATGGAGGGCTCTCAAAAATTACTTATGGGATAGATTAAGGTAAAGCAATGAAATTGAGGGGGTTGGCGTGAAAGGGCCTGGTGAGAAGGACTTGGAGTTCTTAGAATTTTTTTTTTTTTACCTAATCCTGTAAGTACTAGGGAGCCATGGAAGGCTTTTGAGCAGGAGAGTGAAACAATGGAGACTGTTTTAGAAAGATTCCTGCATGGGATGAATTGGTAGAGTGAGACCATGCCATAAAATGCAGGGGAGAATAATAGTAGATTTGGAAAGAGGAATCCATAGAATCTGGTGAGCAACTAGGCATGGTGGGGGAGGGAGAGAAAGAAGCAGCAGGCTGACCATGTGAGGATGAGGTCCAGTGCCAGTTGGGAGACCGAAAAGGGGACAAAGTGATACTTTGGGGGCCCCATCTCATGGACGCAGACAGAGGGTTACTCATCTCTGCCCTTTCAGGTCATGGCACATTGCTCTCAATTTGTTTATGATGGGGTCATAAATTCACAAACAGTTAAGAAAAAGCCTTTATGATAGAAAAATATTGTTTCTATGTAAATATTAACTCCTTTTCAGGCGAGAAGCTGCCTCCATTGCAAAATGCTATCTGTAGAACTTGGACATGTCCCCCACCTATTGGCATGAATTACGTGTGAATTCATGCTCGTGTTTGGAAGTCGAGATAGTGAAGTGCATGCTGTAACAAAGCTTTGAACTAACAGGCACCGGGTCTGAGACCATTTTATTCCCACTGTTGCTAACCCCGTCTTTTCTGGTGTTTCTTTCTTCATCACAGAATATTGTATCTACTTCTACGAAAATCAAGCTGATAGACATGCTTTCTGAAGCAGGACTTCCCGTTATAGAAGCCACCAGCTTTGTGTCCCCCAAGTGGGTTCCCCAGGTGAGCCCCGGCCCTCAGTAATAAACGTTTCTCAGATGAGAGAGATGTGAAGTTTTGCATTTGCCCTGGAAGTAAGTAGAAGCTGGGAACATAGGTCTCCAGATCTCTGGCTTGCTCTTGTGACTTGTAGGAGCATGGAGCAGCAGAAGACCATCACCTGGAAGGCAGGAGGCTTGGATTCCGTCTTGGCTTTGCCCCTGACTTGCTTGGGGACCCTGGGGAGGTCTTCCCCTCTCCAGGCTGAGAGTGACCTCTCAGGCCTCTTCTGGCTCTGGAAGTCTAGAATCTCTAGCCTTGTCTAGAAAAGTGGTGTCTGTGTTTGTAAAAGGGAAAGATGGATGATTGCTGTTTCACAGAAACAATCAAGTGGGAAGAAAGATCCTGTTTCAGCCGAGCATTAAGTAACACAGTCAGGGGCGCCTGGGTGGCTCAGTCGTTAAGCGTCTGCCTTCTGCTCAGGTCACGATCCCAGGGTCCTGGGATCGAGCCCCACATCGGGCTTCCTGCTCAGAGGGAAGCCTGCTTCTCCCTCTCCCATTCCCCCTGCTTGTGTTCCCTCTCTCGCTGGGTCTCTCTCTGTCAAAATAAAATAAAATAAAATAAAATCTTTAAGAAAAAGGAAAAAAAGGTAACAGAGAGTCTGTTCTTAGTAAATGGCTGGTAGTGTTGTTACTGCTTGTGTGAAGCTGGCGGTATTAGCTCTAGAGAGAAACTGGGGGACTTACCGGCCCCAAGGAGCCTTCAGGCCCATCCTCGGTCAAACAGTAAAAGCACTGGGGAGACATAGCTCTGCAAAGGGACTCATTCTTCAGGGGTTCTGGACAAGAGATTTTGTGATAAAAATGTTTTCTCTACCTGAGCGCTCTGCCTGACTCGGCAGTGACCTGGCAATGTCTCCTTTGGCTCCCAGATGGCTGACAATGCTGAAGTCTTGAAGGGCATCCAGAAATTTCCTGGCATCAACTACCCAGTCCTGACCCCAAATATCAAAGGCTTCCAGGCAGCGGTAAGAGACTCGCTTGATGGCGGGCTCTCCTGAAATGAGATTGATGACATTGGTCCCTGTCTTGTCACTGGGCCCTAGTCCCTATCCTGGGCTGTCTGTCTCAAGGGCTCATCTCCAGTAATGATGAGCACTGTCAGACAGACCCAGGGCAGTTCTGGCCCTGCCACCCCCAGCTCTCTGACCTTGACCAGCTATTTAACCCCCTGAGCCTCAGATTCTGCCTATAAGGTAGGCCTGATCATAGTACCTAATGCTGGGAGGATTTCAGAGGATAGAATGCGCCTACATTACTTAGCAAGAGCCTGGGAGAAAGTAAGTGTTTAATACATATTAGCTTTTGTTGTTATTATCCATTTCCTCTTTAGAGAAAGGTGATCGTGCTCCTCACGGTGGTTGCTAGTATCTGCCATCTTTTTAGAGTGTCAGACAAGAACATCATTGGGGATGCTGACTCTGAATTTAGGCAGGAAGCTGTTCTTAAGAGTGATGTCCAGGGGGTGCCTGGGTGGCTCAGTTGGTTAAGCGGCTGCCTTCAGCTCAGGTCATGATCCTAGAGTCCTGGGACCGAGTCCCGCGTTGGGCTCCCTGCTCAGTGGGGAGCCTGCTTCTCCCTCTGACCCTCTCCCCTCTCATGCTGTTTCTCTCTCTCTCTCTCTCAAATAAATAAATAAATAAAATCTAAAAAAAAAAAAAAAAAAGAGTGATGTCCAGGGCAGTGCTGGGCCTTGGGGGAAGGCCAAGGGTGGTGGTGTTTCTTTAATGGAGATAGAATTCACTGTGTTAATTTCCTCGGGCTGCCATAAGAAAATACCAAAAGCTAGGTGGCTTAAAACAACAGAAATGTATTCTCTCACAGCTCTGGAGGCGAGAAGTCTGAAATCCAGGTGGTAGTAGGGTTGGTTCCTCCTGAGGGCTGGGAGGACACAGTTCTCCTAGCTTCTGGTGAAGACTGGCAGTCCTTGGCATTCCTTGGGTTGTAGACGCCTCACTCCCATCCTGCCTCCGTCTTCGCTGGCCTTCCCCTCTGTGTGTGTCTTCGCATGGCCTCCATCTTAGAAGGACGCCGGTCCTACTGGAGTCAGGACCACTGTGACCTCATTTTAACTAATTACTTCTGCACCCACCCTATTTCCATATAAGGACACATTCTGAGGTGCCAGGGATTAGGACTTCTACAGATGTTTTTTGGGGGGACACAGTTCAACCCATGATATTCGTGTGTTATAAAATTCACTGTAAGACAAGGGTTTTTGCCATGCTGGTGTTCCTTGAAGAGACAAAGGCTGAAAGGAATTCACCTGGCTCTTGGCAGGTTGCTGCTGGAGCCAAGGAGGTGACCGTCTTCGGAGCTGCCTCAGAGCTGTTCACCAAGAAGAACACCAATTGCTCCATCGATGAGAGCTTACAGCGGTCTGACGAAATCCTGAGGGCAGCTCGGGCCGCCGGTATCCCCGTGCGCGGGTGAGTCACACCGCGTCAGTGCCGCCTGCCTCCTCCTCAGTACCGTTCTGGAAGGGGGCCAGGCTCTGACTCAAGCCACCGTCCCCCTACATACTTCTTATCCTGGGCGCAGACAGCCCATGCTCCACACCTTGAGGTCTTTCCTCAGGTAGCTGTGCTCAAGCAATCCTGGCAAGTGCTTTCTCCAGACTGGTTTTGGGGTCAGTTCCCCAGAGGAATCCAGCAGGACAGGACACTCACCAGGGTCTGTGGGGGTCAGATGAATCCCAGCTCCAGCAACCCCTCTCCACACATGTCTGAGGATCCCCATCGGCCTCTGGGTCTCCAGGCATTGTCCCTGTGTCATCTGTGACCTCACAGTCCCCCAGCAAGCAGGGCTCTCCCTGCTTCCAGAAGACAGACCCAGCTCAGGAAGGCCGAAGAGTCGGCTGTGAGGTCGCACCGCTGTCCACAGCGCACCCAGTGTGCTCTTTCTGAATGTGCACATGTGATCACCTGCCTCCCTGGTTAAAACCTGTCGGTGACGCCCCGGCTCTGGGCTTCTCACCCGGCTTCCGAGACACTGCCTTTGTCCGCAGCCTCGTCCACTGCCACTCACCCCCCCGCTCGGCTTCCTCAGCTCGCTGCGTTCCAGCCCGACTGGAACTTCATTCCTTATGTCCATGCTCCCGCTCTCTCTCGCCTCTGGGTGCTTTCCATAGACTCAGAACTCTCTTGTCCTACATCCTACTTGTCTGGGCTAGCTCCTGCTCATCCTCCAGCTTCTCCGGGAAGCTTTCTCTGGCCCCCAGCTGGTGTTCGTGCCCCTGGTTGGGCTCTCATGGCCCCCTGGACATCCTCTGACAGAGCACTTAGCTGCATGTTAGCTTCTCCCCCGCCGGACCCTGCGCCCCATGAGGGCAGAGCCCACGTGCCACAGTTCGTGGTGGGCTCCCTCCCGCGGCGCAGGGCCAGCACGCTGGGGTGCTGGGGATGCGAGGGGCCTGGGGAAGCAGGGGCCCATGGGGTCTGCCCGACTCCCAAGCCTGTGCTCGTTCCTCAGCATCTCCCTTGTCTTTGCTGAGCAGCGACTGGAGAACAAGGGGGAGAAGGAAGTTGGGAAAACACCCTGAGATCTTTGAGCCTGAAATGATGTATCCAGCCAACATTTGTGATGCCTGTCACATGCGGAACAGTTTGCCAGACTCTAAGAGGTCTCAGTGGGGCCTTAGCGCCAAGAGGACAGGTGGGAACAGAAGCCCACCAAGGTCCAAAGCCAAATTCCCCGCGGCTGGCGGGTCACCGGGTCGGCCACGTGCTGTGCGGCGCAGACGCTCTGGGCCCTCAGAGGCCCTCAGGGCCCTCCGTTCTTCTGAGGCTTGAGCACCCTCTCTACCACCTCAGGGGCTCCACACTGCTCTGCTCTCTGCCTGGAAGCCTCTCCCAGTGGCTCTCCCGCCACCTGCCCCCCTCCTTGGCTCCCGTGTCAGAGCCTTGGAGGTCTTGCTGGGCCGCCCTGGCTTCGGTCAGCCTCCTCTTCGTCACTCCCGCCACATCCCGTTCTCCCCTCCAGAGCACATCACTCCGACGTCACCTCACCCACTCCTTCGGTTGCCCTCGTATCAGCTCTGTCTCTAGCGGGAACTAGCCTCCATGGGGGCAGGGACCTGTGAGCCTTTTCACAGCGTGACCCAGCGCCCGGCACGTCGTGGGCAACTCCGTCAGTGTCCATAGATTAAAGGAGTGTCTGGATCGTTGGGCAGCTCACCGGAGCAGCCGATCGTTGGCCCGCAGGCCAGCCCAGCCCTTCTGTTCCTGCTTGGGTTTCATCAGTCCTTGCCCCCCCCCACCGGGAGTAGGGGCCCCAGCTGCCTGTGGCAGATGTTCTGCTCTATCTCCCTGCCCCAGGGCTCAGATGCCTGCTCACTTTGCCCTCTCTGGCTTCTCCCCTCAGGCCTGGGCAGCCCCGCTTCCCTGCCCCGGCTCGCCACTGCCCCCTCCTGGCGCCACGCGGCACCCACTCCGTTCTGGCCCGGCGGTATTGAATCTGCCTTCCCCCCGGGCATTTGACCTTGTCCCCCTTCGGGGATGGCTGTCAGACTTCTGCCCTGCGTCAGCCCCGCCGGCCTGGGAGCCTGGGGGCGCTGACACCATCCCTCCCCTGTCCTCCCACAGGTATGTCTCCTGTGTGCTCGGATGTCCCTATGAAGGGAAGATCTCCCCGGCTAAAGTAGCTGAGGTGTGTGGGTATCGGGCCGGGGGTTTTCTGAGGGTTGTCTGCCTGGCCTGCCCCTGAGGTTCCCCTCACCACCCTTTCCTGGCGGGTCACTGATGTCACTCGTTCACGCAGCTCCCAGCACTTGCTCCCGGAGGCCCACCTCCGAGTGCGCTTGAAGCCTCTGCCCCAGCCTGGAAGCCTCTGACTCAGTTTGCAGTCTGGTCAGTGGACAGGTGATAGTTGAGGGGATCTGTGGAGGGGCTCCGCACCCAGGCTCCCCGCAGTTCCTTGCCGTGGTTGGAGAGGCCAGCACGCCCTTGGCGTCCCCCGAGCAGGAACCAAGTCCGCACCGAGGAGAGCGCAGTGTGGGAACAGAGTCTGAGCAACCCGAGAGTTTATGCCACTTAGTGTCAAAGTCACCCTGCGAATTTGGTGTTATTATTGTTAGTCCATTTCTCAAGCGAGGAAACAGACTAGATAATTTGCCACACAGGTTGCAAATGGGGACACTAGGTCTCAGTCCCCAGTCTGTTTACCTGCCACCGCCCTGCTCTTCCTGCCCACCCGGGAGCCCCAAGGAGAGCACGCCGCTGACGGTGGTGGTGCTCCTGTCCCAGCTGCCCGCCCCGCAGCCGCCCCGCCGAGTCCCACCACTGCTTCTCGGAAGGGGAAGTGGAAGCTCCGCAAAGATCAGCCCTTTGCCAGGGCCCCCCAGCCTGGGAGCAGCCGAACTGGGATGGTGACCCAACGTGTGTCACTCCAGAGCCCGCTCCTTTGCTGCAGCGTCTGCCCCCCCCCCCCCCCCGGCCCCCCCCCGTGTGCCCCCGGGGCGGGGGGGGCCTCGCCGGTCCATCTGCCTGGCAGGCCTCTGAGAGTGTCACCTGCGTCCCTGGCCCTGTCCCACGCCCGCCGTCTGGCAGCGCAGTGTGGGGCAGCATCTCAAGTGGGGCACACGCTGCCCTGGCTTCTCAGTGACTTTAGGGATTTGCAGATGAGCTTCTCAAAGTTCAAACAGTTAGGTACTTGTCTTAAAAATACATAACTAGCCCCTCAGACCCACGAGAGTGTAGATCTTACTGAGGGTAAAGTCACGTGGGAGGAATCCATTTTATTGATTCCAGTCGTTGGCTCTGCCCCGGTGTTGGAGGTGGCACGTGAAGGCCTGAAGTCGGGGGCACAGGGGCAGGAAAGGGTGGGAGGAAAGCTCGGGCTTGCAGCCCAGGGTTGCTCCAGGCGCCAGCTCTGTTCCCTTGCGTCTCCGCTTCCTGCTGAGTAGAGTGGGGATCGTCATTCCCACTAGAAAGTTGTAAGGAGCCGATGACCGGACAGGAACGTAGTGTTTCCCACAGGGAGATGTTCGGCACAGGCCCGGGACCCCTGCTTCTGAGGTGTTGGGCCCCTGGCTTGAGGAACCTGCTTGCTTGCTTCCCCAGGTCACCAAGAAGATGTACTCGATGGGCTGCTACGAGATCTCCCTGGGGGACACCATTGGTGTGGGCACCCCTGGGATCATGAAGGACATGCTGTCGGCTGTCATGCACGAGGTGCCCGTGGCTGCCCTGGCTGTCCACTGCCATGACACCTACGGCCAGGCCCTGGCCAACACCTTGATGGCCCTGCAGGTAATTGGGGCAGGTCCGAGGAGGAAGGCACGTGTGCATTCTCCAAAAGGACACAGTGGCAGGACAGCTAGGTTCCCGCCTTCTTTCAGTGAGGATTCACGGATACCTGTGTGCCAGGCCCTGGGGTAGCCACAGAGGACACAGACACGTGACCCTGGCCTGTAAGGGTGTGTGAGGGGGATAGTCAGGGGAGTTTTGTGGTAGTCCCAGTGCGTTGTGACAGATCACCTGCAGGGAGGAAGCACGCCGCTGAGGAAGGCCTCCATCCCAGCTGGGGAGGTCCCAGAGGATATGCCAGGAGAGACCTGAATGAGGCCTGGAGGATGTGAGGAAGTTAAGCAGCTGGAAGAGGGAACGGGAAGCTAACTAGGCAGCCCTGCGCTGTAAGGCTGAGGTGGGGTTTGGGGAGAACATACACCGGGGGGCCCAGGGAGTGGTGTGACTGTGCGCATGCGCGTAGGGAGCGGGCAAGGGGGGTGCTCGGAGAGGCCAGCAGAGGTCACTCCAGGGGGGTCTTACCTGCTGTTCCCCGAAGACTGAACTGAGCATTTAGATTGGGTTTCCCTTGAGGTTTGCTCCTTGTGGACTGGCCACCCTTTAGAAAGTTCTGAGTGTCTGACCACAGGTGTGTCTGCGTCTTGTGTCTGACCTTGCTGTCGCGTTGGTTGAAGTCTGGCCTGTTGTCTTTCGGTTTGCTAAAGCAATCCTGGGCCGCCTTTGTTGTTGTGGGGTTTTTTGTTTGTTTTTGGGTCTTAAGTTATCTCCTAGAGGCTCAGGTCTCTAAGCCACATGATTCTGCAAGCTGGGTCTGTTTTCTCTGTTGTAGCTGTCCAGGTTAAAGTCTGTGGGACGTTTGAGGGGAGAAGAGAAAGGGAAACAGTCATTAGGAGAGTGGGCGGTGCTGACCTAGGGAAATGGGATAGGCCCCCTGGGGTTAGAGGCCCAACTTGAAGTGAGAGCAGCCTTAGGCTGGGGTGGTGGGAAGTGGGTAAATGAATAGCAGTAAACAACAGGGGCCTGAAATCTCAACTGTGGGAGGTGCTTCCTTTAGGTTTGTGGCCAGGAAGCGCCTGGGGAGACCTTTCAGGGTGAGGAGTTGAGTGTGAAAGGAACCGGGGAAGATACCCCTGGCATAGAAACTGTCCACAAAAAAGATTCACACTGTTCCCAGGAACTAAAAAGAGAAACATTGACAGAATCCTTAGCCAAAGGAAAGAGTAACTCTCAGTGGAAATTTCAGGCAGCAGTTGATTGGGAGGTTTGCAAAGACCTCCTGGCTTTGTAGGCTCTGGTCCCCACAGTGACACCCATGTTTCCCCATCCTTGTGTTTCCAGATGGGAGTGAGTGTCGTGGACTCTTCTGTGGCAGGACTTGGAGGCTGTCCCTATGCACAGGGTGCATCCGGAAACTTGGCCACTGAGGACCTTGTCTACATGCTGTCTGGCTTGGGCATTCACACGGTAAGCGCACCTGCCCCCTGCTGGCGACAGCCCCGAACTGACTAGAACCTTCCTTGAAGCCTGAGGACAGAAGCTGATGGTTTTGTTTAGGGGTTTTTTGGTGAAAGGGAGGACAGTTAAGAGGTAGCAGAGGAGGCACCAAGGAGTAGGGAAAGGGCCACATCCATGACCTGAGCCAGTTCCCTCTGGACCTGTACTGCTCCCTGTAAAATGAGGGCAGGAGAAGGAGACAGCCGTCCCCAGGGCTCTGTTAGTGAGGACCCTCAGTGGTGGCTTGGAAGCAGTATCTCGTCTGAGCTTTGGGACCAGATGGATCTTGGTTTAAAACCTAGTCCTGCCACTCACAGGCTGTGTGACCTGACAAACGACTTCACCTCCCTGGGCCTAAGAAACGGGAATGCTGACAGCTCCCCTTTGTGGGGCTGTGATGAGGACTAGGTAGGAAAATGGAGAGTGCCCAGCCCAGAGCTGAGCACACAGTACGCATCAGTACACGTGAGCTCCTGCCACAAACAGGTTTTCGGGGTGGCCCTCTCGGGTGGTGTTTCCCTCCCGGCTCACTCTGCCTGGCAGTCTTTATTACTTCAGTCTGCACTTGTTGACTGCTGCAGGCCAGGCCCTGTGCTGGGCGCTGGAGATGTGGACTGAACGAGAATGACGAGATCCCTGCCGTGGTGGCAGCAGTAGAAACCATTCCACAGACGGAGGCATCTTATATAAGGGGAGCCCCCGGGGTAACCCCAGATGGCAGAAGGCTGCAGCCTTGCAGGCAGGTGCTGTCCCAGCACAAGAGGAACGAGAAGGTCTTCACCTTTACTCTCTTAGTATCGGTTTTCTGTCCAGTCCGATGTCTCCCTGGGTGTTGCAGGCATGTGATGACCTAGTGCATCCTCTAACTTGTTTCTCAAAGGGTGTGAACCTCCAGAAGCTCCTGGAAGCTGGGACCTTTATCTGCCAAGCCCTGAACAGAAAAACCAGCTCCAAAGTGGCTCAGGCAACCTGTAAACTGTAAGCCCCTTTGGGGGACTCAGTGGGAATAGGGGCTCACGTGAATGATTTGGGGAAAGGGCACATGGAAATGGGAATGAAATTAACAGGAGTGGGCACCTCCCTGGCAGGTCCACACATAGGTCTCCTGCAAAAGGGAGGCAAGGGACAGGAGCTGCTTGGCCTCAGGCCCTCCCTGCCGGACCCTAGTCTGAGTGAGAAGCCTGGGGGGCTGCGGGTCTCCCTGCCCTATGGACCCACCGGCCCAGGAGCTGAATGCCTGGGGTCCCCCTTGGAACCCAGTTCCCTGGTGCTCAGGCCCCATCTCTGGATGAAATCCGTCAGCTAGCTACACAGCCTGACCTGCTGTGGCTCCGGGGCCGTCGCTGACTCCACAGAGCAAAGCGGCCTGGAGTTTTTCCCCAAGCTGGCGAGGGCATTTGGAAGGGGTGACGGCTGAGCTGTCTTGGTGACCACATGCCGCCTGCAGCGTCTTTGGAAAATGTGCCCTCTGAACATGATTTTTGAACACAGCTTATGTAATTTAAGGTTTAACGACATAAAAGCACGTGCCAGTATCATGCAGCTGTGTGTGTATGAATGGGGGTGACTGGTGGGGAATAAAACATCTTTACAGCATGGCATTCTGAGAGGAACGTGTAGACTTGGAACTAGCCTATGCATCTCTGATCTCCGTTTCCCCACCTGATTCCCGAATTTTTTTTTTTTTTTTAAAGATCTTATTTATTTATTTGACAGAGACACAGCGAGAGAGGGAATACAAGCAGGGGGAGCAGGAGAGGGAGAAGCAGGTCCCCAATGAGCAGGGAGCCTGACGTGGGACTGGATCCCAGGACCCTGGGATCATGACCTGAACCGAAGGCAGACGTTTAAGGACTGAGCCACCCAGGCGCCCCCTGATTCCCGAATTCTTAATGACTGCAAACCAGTGGCTTTGGGCCGGCTCAGACCTGGCCAGGACAGCCCGGTTGCTGCGGCTCCTGGCTCTGTGGGCAGGGAGTCCGCCCGTCAGTCGTCCCTGCTGGACTCCGGGCCCACGGCACTCCGGGCTGGGCACGCACTTTGGCTCATCACTCAGGATGCCATGACTCTGCCCCACCTTCCCTTTAAACAGGAGCACCACAGCATTTTCTAGCCGACTCTGGTAGGCGGAGTCCGGACCGACCGACCACCCCCGGCGGTTCGCGTGGGGGCTGAGCGCAGTCAGCCGCGCGATCTCTCCCTGGGCCTCAGCTTCCCCGGCTCTCGGGGGCGGGGGGGTTGCAAACCAGACCTCCCAGAACCAGCTTCCTTCGGTCAGCGCCGCCCCCGGACTGCCTCTGCTGCTCGCCGTCGCTGATTTCCTGCGGGGCTCGGCGGGTACCGAAAGGCTGGAGAGGCCGCGGGGAGCGCGGCGCCGGGCTCGTCCGCCCCGCCCTCGGCCTGCGGCTCCCGCCGGGGTACAGCTCCCGGGCGCGGCGCTCGCCTCCCGGCTCCCAGCCCCAGCTCCAGCCCCCGCCCCCGCCACGCCGCGCAGGCGCCTTGATGCTACAGCGCCTTTGGTCCTCCCGGCGCCCCGTAGCGCGCTCCCCGGCGACACGTTTCCTTGGGGGCGTGGAGGGGGCGGGACCAGGTGGGACGTCGGCTCTTAAAGTGACCCGGACGCGGGGCGCGGGAGGCGGCGCCGCTGGAGGCAGCGCGGGGAGCGCGGTCTGGAGCAGGTTCGCGAGGCGAATGGGTGGGGGCCTGGCGGGCTCGCGAGGGGCTGCGTGGTCTGCGGAGAGCGAGGGAGGGCTTCAGGGGTCCGGGCAGAGTCCCGCTAGGACGGGCTCCTGCAGCTCTCAGCTCCCGCCGCCTTGGCTGGGGCGGCCCGGGTTCATTCATTCCCGACCCGGAGACTCCGAGTTCGGCCCCTTCGGAGCCACGGCCCAAATCTCAGCCCGCCGCTCACCGCCTCCTTCCCTCCATTTTGCAGACTGGGAAGACCGAGGCGGCGACAGCCGACCGAGGTCACCCCGTCGGTCCGGGGCGAGGCTGGCTTCACCAGCCTTCCTGCCTCCTGGGGCCCATCCGCGACCACTTTTCGGGCTTCCGCACGGCGGGGTGAGGGTGGGGGTGGCCTCGGGGTCCGGAGCGAAGTCCAGCTGGAGGCGGTGGTGAGGGGGAAGGGTGAACTGCTTGGCGCGAGGTTAGCGGGCTGTGAGCCTGGAGATCCGGATTCTAGCCGGGCTGTCACAGCTGTGTGTCCTCAGGCAAATTACTTAATCTCTCTGACCTTAGTATCGTTCTCGGTAAAGTGCCAGCCATAACACTTGGCTCATCGGGATGTTGGGGGAATCCAGGAAAATGATGCAGAAGTGCCCGGTACAGAGCCTGGCACGCAGCAAGCGCTCAGCCAAGTGGGTGGGAGTGGTAAGCCGGGAGAGGGGATTGAGGCAGCCAGGAGGAAGGCGGCTGCGGGCCAGGCCGCACCGAATGAAAGACCTGAGTGTCTGGAGCCTCCTCCCCCGTCCCCCACTCTACCGGCAGGGTTTGTTCAGGGCGGAGGTGCACACCTGGCAGTGGAGTCGGGACCAGGGCCACGTCTACACCGCCCGGCTCCGTGCCGCCTGAAGTTGGGCGGCGACCCAGCTGGCCCTGGCATGCATTGGTAGAGGCTGGGCCAGCCGGATTGACCCGGGGTGGGGTGGGGCCCACTCCGGGACCTTGGTGCTGCAGCTCCAGAGCTGGGCTCAGCCTGCCTGGCAAAGCACCCCACCCTGGGGCCATTTGGTGTATTTCCTGCTTCCTCCCAGCTGACGGGAGCTACCCAGAGCAGGAGGTGTTAATCACTGGCCAGTTTACACCCAGTGATAGCAGAGGGATTGGAAAGGCCTGAATTTGAGCAGACAGAACCTCTTCCTGGGCTCTTGGGAGTCCCGGGGCTGCTGCCATGTTTCCTTCTGGCCAGGACTGCTTAGTCCCCAGACCCCTGGGAGGCTTTAGGTTTCCTCTTCAGTCCCAGGTAAATTGGGACTAGAGATTGTGGTGCCTGCACATCAGTCTCCCCACCCGTGCGGTGTGGCAGGGCCTTTCAAGTCCCCTCGTTTAACCCTCACACTACCACATGACGTTTGTACAATTACAAGCTCCAACTTAATAGATGGAAAGTGAGGCCAGGAGAGGAGAAGTGATCTCCAAGGCCTATGGCCACAAAGAGGTGGTCTCCAGACGTGCAGCGGGTCTGATTCCAGGGCCACCCTGTTCACTAGGACACACTACTGCCTCTGACGTGAGCCGGAGGCCCTGAGCGGCCACTCTCAGCCCCCTCTGACGCCCTGTGTTCTGGGCCAGGTACAATGGCAGAGAAGGTGCTGGTGACCGGCGGGGCTGGCTACATCGGCAGTCACACGGTGCTGGAGCTGCTGGAGGCCGGCTATCTGCCCGTGGTCGTGGACAACTTCCACAATGCCGTCCGTGGTGAGCCCGGGGGGTGTGTGCCTGTGTGTGTGTGTGTGTGTGTGTCTGTCTCGTCCCGTGGGAGCCCAGGACCCACGTCCTCTTTTGATGGGCTCCCTGTGCTCAACCAGGAAGGGGCTCCATGCCCGAGAGCCTGCAGCGGGTTCAGGAGCTGACAGGCCGCTCTATGGAGTTTGAGGAGATGGACATCTTGGACCAGGTAGCCCTACAGCGTCTCTTTAAGAAGGTAGGTGCTAGGGGCGCCTGGGTGGCTCAGTCGTTAAGGGTCTGCCTTCGGCTCAGGTCATGGTCCCAGGGTTCTGGGATCGAGCCCCACATCGGGCTCCCTGCTCAGCGGGAAGCCTACTTCTCCCTCCCCCACTCCCCCTGCTTGTGTTCCCTCTCTCGCTTGTCTCTGTCAAATAAATAAATAAAATCTTTAAAAAAAAAAAAAAAAAGAAGGTAGGTGCTGGGCAGGCAGGCCGGGGGCACCGCCGAGGGCCCGGCCTGTACAGCGACCTCTGACCCTGGCTTCGCCCCTGCAGCACAGCTTTACGGCAGTCATCCACTTTGCGGGCCTCAAGGCGGTGGGAGAGTCCGTGCAGAAGCCTCTGGATTATTACAGAGTTAACCTGACCGGAAGCATCCAGCTGCTGGAGGTGAGCTGAGCGGCAAGGTCCCAGACACCAGGAGACCCCAGCCAGGCGGGCCGTGCCAGTCACAGTGGATGAGGGCCTGGAGGGGAGAGTCAGGCGGGGCCCAAGCCGTACCATTTTAGACACACGTCCCTCTACGTCTCCCCACCTCTCTGCCTCAGTCTCCCCATCTGTAAACAGGAGTGCCCAAACCTCAGCCCCTCTCACCTGTGAAGGAGGAAGGGGGTGGGAATACGTGGGAGGCAGAGGCCACTGACGCCTCCCCTCCGTGGCCAGATCATGAGGGCGCACGGGGTGAAGAACCTGGTGTTCAGCAGCTCAGCCACCGTGTACGGGAACCCACAATACCTGCCCCTGGATGAGGCCCACCCCACAGGTGGCTGTACCAACCCCTACGGCAAGTCCAAGTTCTTCATCGAGGAAATGATCCGGGACCTGTGCCAGGCAGACAAGGTGAGGGCCCCCCCCTTGACGCAGCCCTCAAGGCCTCCCATGAACCTGAGGGTGGGATCCCGAGCACCACCCACCCAGGAGGAAGCGAGGACTCTGGAAGCGGCAGTGACTTGCCCCACGTCACAGCACTGGGTGGGAGGACTTTCCAGCGATAGAGCGATCAGGCGTGGATGGGGGGCGGGGGTGCGGGTAAAGAGCTCTGGATTCCGCCCGGGCACACCCTGCACCCTCACCCCACTCCCCTGACCCGTGTCCCGCAGGCCTGGAACGCGGTGCTGCTGCGGTACTTCAACCCCATAGGCGCCCACGCCTCGGGCTGCATCGGCGAGGATCCCCAGGGCATCCCCAACAACCTCATGCCCTACGTCTCCCAGGTAAGGGAGAAGGGGAAGGTCAGGGTACAGCTGGTGCCAAGGGCCTGGGAAGAGCTGACCTGACCTCCACCCCAGGTGGCGATCGGGCGACGGGAGGTACTCAATGTCTTCGGCAACGACTACGACACGGAGGATGGCACAGGTGAGCCCAGGACCAGGAGGATCCAGGAGCCAGGGGGAGAGTGAGGTCCCACAGGCACGGTCCTGAACACCCCCCACACCCAACCACCTCCGCAGGTGTCCGGGATTATATCCACGTCGTGGATCTGGCCAAGGGCCACATCGCAGCCTTGAGGAAGCTGAAGGAGCAGTGTGGCTGTCGGGTAGGGAGAGAAAGGAGAAGCGAGGCTGGCGAGGGAGACGGGGCTCCAGAGGGGGTGGGTAGTCCAACCCGCCCCACCACCTGCTCTCCTCTCGTGGGCAGATCTACAACCTGGGCACGGGCACAGGTTACTCGGTGCTACAGATGGTCCGGGCCATGGAGAAGGCTTCTGGGCAGAAGGTAGGCCGGCTGCACCCCAGCCCCGCGTCGACCCCCTGCCCCGACTTCCGAGGCGGCCTGGGCCCCTCCCACCAGCCTCCCTGACGGGCATCCCGGCCCTGCCCAGCTGCTCCGCCCGCCTTAGTGCTGGCTGCCTGCAGCTGCGTTTCTGAGCCCGGTGGGCAGCTGGGTGGGCGAGGCCAGGGCCGGCTCAGCTAAGCTACGGCTGCTTCGTCTCTCGCAGATCCCGTACAAGGTGGTGGCACGGCGGGAAGGCGACGTGGCTGCCTGTTACGCCAACCCCAGCCTGGCCCTCAAGGAGCTGGGCTGGACAGCGGCCTTAGGGCTGGACAGGATGTGTGAGTTTCCGCCCCCACCCCTGACCCTGGGTGCTGGCTTGATCCCTGGGACGGGGTCCGGGCACGCCCACCCGGGGCTGCCGAGATGGTGGCGGTCCCGCATTCCGATGTGGACCCTCGCTCCACCCCTCCCCCCATCGCAGGTGAAGATCTGTGGCGCTGGCAGAAGCAGAATCCTTCGGGCTTCGGTGTGCAGGCCTGAGACCCTCCCTACCACACGCCAGAAAAGGAAAGAGAAACTGGCTGCTCTCTCCAGCCTCTGGGGGGAACCCAGGGGCCTCAGCCTCCCCTACCTCAAACCCAAGCTGGGCCTTCTCAGCCCACCAGGCATGAAGCCAAGGGCTCCCCTGACCAGGAGTTGGGGGTATCCCTAACTCTTCTCTGCAACAGCGTCCAGGAAGCCATCAGGACCACCAGAAGTGAAGGGGGGAGCAAGGGTCCCGAGACAGGCACTAATTTATACTGCTCTGAAGCGCTTTACGAAGTATTTAAAATAAAAGTTTTCTAACACTGGGGCAGATTCTTGCACGCGATCACTCTACCCCTTGGATAGAATCATCCAGCCTGAGAGTTGAAGCAATTTAATTTTATCGGAATCCAGGACACAACAAGAAAAACACCCAAAACCACATGGAGACAGAAGACAAGACACAACTCCTCCCCCACCTCTCCCCTGGCCCTAGAGTGGGGACAACGTGGGGGTGGGACAGCTGGGGGAGACCTTGAGCCTCAGTCCAGCCCTACAGGCTCCAGGCCTGCGGGGGAGCAGGGTAAGAGGGAGGCAGGGCCCAGCCCCCACGTTGGGGAGGCTAAGGGAAGGCCCCCTTCGAAGGACTCTGCCCCCTCACCAACACCCCTGCCCAGGGGCAGGTAGCCCACAGCAGCACGGGGGCCCAGGGCCACGGACACATTCATGATTGAGAAGCAGCTGGAGGGAAGGAGGAGAGACCCACGATTATCTGGGCAGAATCACTTGGGGGTGGAGTGGTAGGTGGGGCCAAACCCTGAGGTCACAGGAGGGGGCCCAAAGCGGGGCTAGTGAGTGAGGTCCTGAGTGAGTGGGTCAGCGGCTGGGCCCTTCTCCCGCTGCCTACAGCCCGTCCAATACTGCTGCCAGGGGGGCCGCCTCCAGGGCCACGGGGGAAGTGGGCGGCCTGCCCTCTGCTGCAAACAGCCAGGCCTCGGCCTGCCTGCCCCAGAGGCCTATGGGAAGAGGGACAGGTCAGGGATGGTGGGGACAGGGGCTCGACCGGCTCAGATCCAAGATGGTGCCGCACGTGCTGGACCCCCAAGAGCTGGGGGACTGCGCTGGGGGCCGTTGCCTCCGGTCAGACAGGAGGCAGCAGCTTCTCAAGGAACTCCTTCACAGCTGCCATCTCCTGGGGGTGAGGAGGGATTGTGAGAGGCTCCAAGTTGGAGGGAGGAGGGAGAGGGCTGGGAGTAGGATGGGGCCCCTCATCACTGACCTGAGGACAGGAGCTGTGCATGACACCTGGGTAAGTCTTGAACTGGACCCTGGCGGGTGTGACAACGGACCGGAGCTTCTCAGCCGTCAGGGCCCCAAACCGTACTGGAACCATGGGGTCCAGCTCCCCATGGCACTGAAGGATGGCCAGGTCCTTGGCACTGCCATTGGCTGCCTGTGGGCCAGAAAAGACCTCCAGGGCAAAGCCGATGCTTCGGCACAAGCCCCAAGCCACAAGGAGACTCAAACGGCAGGAGTGGGGTCGTGGAGACACTCACCTGGGGGAAGGCCCGGTGCAGAGGCAGCCAACAGCTCAATGCCACAATGCCAGCCAGAGGGTGGGGACAGGTAAGGGCCGTGTAGAGGGACAGAGCCCCACCCTAGAGGGAGGAGAGAATGAGCGGTCATGAGGGCACAGCTCACCTACCACCCCCCACCCCCTCTCTCTCCCCTCACCTGTGAAAAGCCTCCCAGGACGATTCGATTGGCAGGGATCCCATTCTTCATCTCGTGCTCAATCAAGGCCTTGACTGGGGGGAGGGGACATGACTGGGTAGGGGAAAAGCCGCTGGGGGGCCCAGGGAAGGGAGCCAGGTACTGCCCAACGCTTTCGTTGGCGGCGGGGGATGGAGGGGGAGGAAGGCAGATGCTGAGGAGGGGCTGGGGCCTTACTGTTCTCTGCTGCCTTCTTGATGCCAGCCTCGTCCTCTGGGGCATCTGGACTCAGCCCCATCAGGTCAAACCTGGGGGAGGAGAGGTGTTGGCTCCTGGAAGACTCTGGCCAGCCCCCTGCAGCTCTCTCAGCTCCCATCCTTCCCCCACGCCCCCCCCCCCAACTCACCAGGAGGGCATCACCATCTTCATGTTGAGTGTCACAGGGATCCGGGGTCTAGGGAGGGGCAGCGAGAAGGGTCATCATGCGCAGAAGGGATGAGGAAGCCACAGCAGAGAGCCAGGAGGGGGCAGAGTAGCCCCTGGGGGGCCCCTCCCAGCAGGCAAGGCCTGTGTTTAAGGTGTTGCCAGGCAACATGCCACGTGGGGCTGGAGGCTGTGGTTGGGGCACCAGCAGAGAAGCAGAGCCCGACACTCGGTGTGACGGGGTTCCAGCTTAGTGGGTGAGTACTTGGGGGAAGGGGCACAGGATCTCCTGGTTCTAGGGGATCCCTGGTCTAGGAGGGCCTAGGGCTGGGGGCTGGGGCTGCGAGCTCCACCGGAGTGAAGGCTGAAAATGGCACCTCCAACTGCCCTGGGCTCAGGCCGCAGGATGCAGCTGACAGGAGAGAACAGGCCCAAGACCACAGGACCACCCCCCAGCGGATCCCCAACCTCAGCCCCTCCCTTGCTGGGGTGACACTCACGCATGGGGACAGATGTACTTGACGTGAGGGAGCCGGATGGTGGAGAGGGCGTCAGCCCAGCTGTGCCTATAGGAAGGAAGGGAAAACCGGCACCCATGTGGGGAGGGGGAGAGGGCGCAAGCCCCCTAATCCTGCCCCCGGGCCCTTCCCCACCTTCCCAAGGAAGTACCTCCTCCCTCTCCAACTCACTCACCCTGTGTCTCCAAGTCCATGTAAAAAAATAACCTGAAAAAGGGTCAGACATGGGGACGTGGGAAGAGGGCAGTCACCACCACCCTGCTCTCATTCCTCCTCAGTCCTCCAACTTTGGGCCATCCCCCTGCGCCCCCAAGGACCTGGGTGGGGGGGAACCGTTGCAGCAGCCAAACAGGCTATTAACCCGTTGCCGCCTGGCTTCAGGTTGCTCCCTTCTCAACTGTGCCACCTCCATTTTCCCCCACACCCCTTCCAGCCAGTTTCCCCAGCTGGGCCAGGGGCTGGGCCGGGGGCTGCCGAGGGCAGGGGAGGACCCTTACCGCGGCCGTTTCCCGCTCAGCTCCAGACACAGTGGCAGCATCGGTGAGCAGGGGCACAGACATGGTGTTACCACACATACACTGCAGGCTCCACGGCTGGGGCCTGTGCAAATTCGGGGGAGTGGTCACGAGCAAGACCAGGCAGGGGAGAGACTCCTGACACAGAAGAGTCTCAAACCGAGGGCCCACTCAGAATGTCAGCGCCCCATAACACCCTGGTTCTGTCCTGGGCACCAAGAAAAGGCAGGCAAGAAGTCTCGGGCCAGAGCAGGGAGGAAGTTTGCCTCCATTCCAGGGCTGAAAAGCAGAGGAAGCCACCCTAGTGTCCCTGGTTCCGGCCTGAGCTTGCTGGAGACCCAGAAGGGCAGAGAGAGGGCTTAGGGGCTGTGGGGGAGGGGAGCCAGGGCATCCCCTGCTGTCGTCCCCCCACTAACTGCCTCCTCCCTGCTCTCCAATCATCATGCCTCTAATAGAGCCCCAGGTTCCCTCCTCCCCAACTCCCAGCCCTACTGGGAAATGAAGGGGAGAAAAATGCCAGAAAGATATGCTTTTAGCCCCTACCCCCAATCCCCCCACATGCACATTTTCTCCCACCCCCCCCCCCCCGACATCCAGACCCCACCAAGCCTTCACAAGCAGTTTCTGGCTCAGCCATTCCCAGAGCCCCCAGGGGCTGCCCATGTCCCCAGAAGGCACACAGACTGCGGCCCACTACCCACCCTGTAACTGGTGCCCCACGCCCCACTGAATGGTGCTCCCTGCTGCCGCTAGTGCCCACCGAATCCAACCAGGTCCCCCAGTTTGACCATGCTCTGGGACTCCCAAACACACAAAAGAATGTGAGGCTGGTTGGCTCCTCCCCATCCTTTGCATCCTCCCAAGTCCCCAGAAGCTACCTGCCCCTAAGCGCCTACCCTTCAGAGTGGTGCCCGCCCCCCAGCACCCTCCCCACCCGCTTCAACCTTCCATCTCTGACCCTGAGTGCACCACTCCACGTGGGATCCCTCGCCTCTGACCTCGGGGTCCCTCTTCCCACACGGGGATGCATCTTCCGCCCTAAGCTGGGATTCCCTTCCTTCCTGGCTGGGAGACTTCCACCTCTCACCCCAGGGTCCCCCTCTCAAAGTGATGCCTCCCCCCGCCCCCCCGACAAGGGAAGGAAGCTCCTCAGAGTAACTACTTCCACCCTAACCCAGGGTCTCCCACTCTCCACACTAGGAACGTCTGTCCTGACCAAGGGTCGCCCCCTCCCTACTGTGACATTTTCTACCCTGAGCCAGGACCCTCTCTCCCGCCCACAAAGGGGCGTTGTTCTACTTTTGACCCCGGGGAGCCCCAGCCCCACAATGGGATCTTCCACTTCCGACCCTAAGTCCCTCCAATCACAGCCGGACGCCTTCTTGCCCCACTCTACCCCCAAAGTCCCCAAGACCGGCCAGCGCCTCTTCGCACCTAACTCCCCACCCCCATCCCTCACAACTGCGGTCCCCTCCCCACTCGCCGGGACCCCCGCGGAGGTCCGGTCTCTCCTCCCCCCGCCCCCGCCCGTACCCTCCCTCCGCCGGCTGGCCCCGGACGAGGGTACCTCTACTCCCTGGGGGTTTCGAGACCTCTCGGGCGATTCTCCTCTTTCTCCTGCACAGACACACACTCTTCCCCCTCGGCCGCCCCCGCCGGAACTTCCGTTCGAGTCCCGGGAACCCAGCCATCGCGCTGCCGGAAGTAGCCTGGCCAGCGGTACGGAACCCGGAAGTGGGCGTCGGCGATCCGCCAGATAGGAGCTGCCATGTTGGATACGGTGGGGCCACTCCCCGTAATGAAGCCACGGAGTCACCTGCAGAATCTAGACAGCGCGTCGGTAATTCCCGCCTGCTACCACCACCCATGCGCCTCCTAAAGGAAAGCTATCCGGAAGGAGAGGCACCCCTCACACTAGCATAGTTTCGTATGGATCATACACTGGCTGGATGGCCTCATACACCGAAGACATCCTTAGAGACCACCCAGTCCTCCACTCTTATTCTAAAGATGAGGAAACGGACGCTCAGGGAGGGGAAGGAAACAGCAATCTCAAGATGACACTGTAATGCTGCCTCTCTGCACCTGCTTCCTGAGCTATGTAACACGGTGATAAATACCACCCTGCCTACTTCACAGCTTTGCTGTTAGGCTCAAATGAGGTCGTGTGGATATGCTTTATACACTGTAAAATTACAGTGTGAGGATTTAATGACTAAAAAGTACCCCGGGAAAACAACACAGGTCACAGCAGGACAGCTGGACAGGCAGTGTTGTCTTAGCTCTGCCCTCAACAAGCAATGCCATGTGGACAGTGAACAGAATACCATCAATGAGCTCCAGTTTGTTAAGAACAAAAAGACCTTCGTTTTGTCCCCATTTTCCTCCTTGCTGCACTGATAAAGTGGAAATGGGTTCTGGGTCCACAGAAAGGCTGGAAGGGGAAGCGAACTGAGTTGAAGGACTATGTGGGCATCTACAAACAGGAAATGAGTGATGCTGCTACCTACAGTAGTTTTCTTTGAACTGAAAGAAATCAGTAAACTTGGGAACTCCAAGCACTTTTCCAGGCTGAGAGGCAGTTTGTCTTAAGTGCTCAACAGGTCACAAAGATAGAGCCTAAAATACCAGGATCTGAACAGAGAATCTTTGGAGTCCTGAGGACTGCAACAAGCCAAAGAACCAGACTGGATGTCAGAAAGGGATGAGTGTGCCCAGACCACATAATTGCCAGCCACTGCCCCAGGAGCCCTGCTAGGTCTGCTTATAGAAGAGTAAACAATTCCTCCTGCACCCCCAATCACCTGGGACCCTGGGGCACTTCTTCAAGTTCTTGAACAAATTCTTCAGAGTGAAGCTTCAAATTCAGAAGCCCAGTCCCAGGGCCTGCCTGTGATTAGGCTTTAATCAGTGGAACTAATGAAGGGATAGTCTGCTCTAAGATTTCTAACTTTATTTTTCCTCCTACTCCAAATTTTAAAACATAGCCTTTAATCTCCAAAATGATCCAACTGAAATAAAGAGGCTGTGGCTGAGGAGTAGGACCTTTAGTGCATCAAGAATTGCGTTTGCACTCTGGTTGATTTCAGGTTACATTTTAGAAATCTTGGGGCTTAACAAAGCTTGGTGGTGGCACGCTTTCCCTTGGACAGGCTGGAGAAAGTATGGGCCAACACTTCAGAGGAATTCTCTCAAGAGGATGAAGATTCAACACTAATTCCCATTATTCACTGTTTCTATTTCTGCAAAGGAGAGAATACTGACCATCTCAAATCCCCTCATTTTAGATACTTAAATTGTCTCCAGTTGCTGTCTTGACTTACAAAATTTAAGTCCAGTCTTGGGTCCACATGTGCTGCTCACTTACTTTCCTTGCTCTCATTTCTTCTGGTGACCTCAGGAATCTGTTCTCCCTTGTTTTGTAAATGTCCCTCCATTTTGTAAACGTTACTTCCTCTCATGAGAAATGGAACATCAGTTTGTAACCTCACCTTCCTCTTTACAAAGTGTGGGTGGGTGTAGGAGTTTTTAGTCCAATGTACCTTTCCTGAAGAAAATGATCTAGTCTTAAGTATCATTGTGGCACTATGACCTACCTAGTACAAAACAACAACAAAAAATTTCAAAGTTCCATACTAGTTCCCAGTAAAGTAAAAGTTTCATCAGTACTACCAAGAAATCAAAAGAATATACAAATATTAAGTCTGGCAAAGATTTATTAGGAAGCTTATTAGGTACGGTGAATAAAAAGCCATGAACAGAAGAACTGAGATCTCCAATTTCTGGCATTGCACTTACGACACTAGTTAGAAGCTAATAAACATTAAGGATGTCCCAAGGGGAATCTTACCTAAGTCCCACTCTTATCCAACCAGGATAACTCACAAACACAGAAATGATGCCCATGCTCTCCCCAGACTGCTTACCTAGGCAGTAAGAAAAAAAGACCTCCTCAAGCTATTAAGCATCATCAGGAGATTCCTGCTCTTCTAGCTATAACCATGGGACACTAGTACATGACAGACAACTCCAAGCTGGGCAACTTGACAAGAATGCTGAACGCTGACAGGAAGAAGGAGCAAGCAGGGACAAGTATTTCTAGTTGGAGACCCTCCTGATGGCTAATAGAAACACAATGCTGAGGCTTCAGAAAGCTTACTGCAGCCCAGGAAATAGTTTCCATTTTAAAAAAAAAAACAAGTCACACAAAAATCCTGCCACAAAGCAACAAGACACTTGGGATCCCATGGCCACATTGACTGGAAAGGCAGACATTATCCAATGACTGCCAGATGCTGCCCAGCCCAAGACTCAATTTCTAGGCCCTAGAGAACCACGATTGTCCCTCAGCACCCACACTACCCTCCCTGGTGGTGTGGTATCTTCCATAGGCCAGGTTTCTGCAGCAAGCCCCAAAGACAAAGCTTGGCAAAGGCTGTGGCACCAACTCTCTCTGGAACCCTATCTCTTTGTCTTCCCCAACAGGATGCTGTACATCTTCACCGACACAGCGCCTCTGTGGGAGCCCTGGCCAGTCTTAGGAAATGAAGTGTGTCTGTGGGGTAACCTGATGGACCCTGTGGTCTGCTGGGTTGGCTGATGCTTCATAATTGCAGATGGTCACCTCATGTCGGCGAAGCTGCAAGAAAAGTGAGAGGCTGGGTCAGCTGGCCATTTCCCAGACCACACACTGGAGTAGTCCTTATTCAGGTTCATTTCTGGAAGTCATCTCTTCCCCCTTTTGACACTTTTATCCTAGGAAGACTGCAAAGATCATTATCAATGATTCACCCCGTAACTTAAAAGATTCATTCCCCCGCAATTATGGCGCCACCACGAGAAGAGGACCTTATCTGTCTTGTTTATTATCTTATCTCTGGGTGCCTGGAACAAGAACAGTTATCAAAAATGTCAAATGAAGAAAAGAATCTCCAAGTGAAAGAAGTGAATTGTTATCAACTGTATTATTTCAACTCCCTTAAAAATACCTACAGCCTGTCAAGAGAGATGGACTGCTTATAGTAATGAAACCAAGAAAAATTATACACAGACTGGAAGTAAGTAGTATCTCACTTGCTCTTTTTTCCTTTCCTTGGAGTGCCCATATCACAGCATACAGACGTATACACACACATATGTACGTGCACGGGGGAGGGGAGGTTGGGGGGTGGTCATGCTTCCCGCCCCTTCTTACCTCAGTCCATTCTCCTCTCAGACCAATATACAAGACCTTTGTGGTATCAGCTCCGAAGTTTTTTGAAATATGGATTGAGAGATGATAGACGTTTGAAAAACGAGAAATTCTAGAGAATGAAAGGAATGGGGAGAGAAAACACAGGTTAGAGTTCAATGACTATCTCACCACCAGGACAAAAACAACAATTCTAGCTCCAACTTGTGGTAAAACCCAGGTAAATGTCAGAGAACACTCTGGCTCTTCTGTATCACTCTTCTCTTTTGCACAAGAATTGATTCAGTGGAAACTGCCTGAGCATCTACCAGGTCCTGCTCCAGGCAATAGGAATAGAAAAATGAGTCAACACTGCCCTGCCCTCAAGGAGCAAGAATGAGAAATGCTATATGACCAAGCAGGGATTCTAACGCAAGTTCGGTGTTGATCTCACCAACCTTACCATTAGGAAAAAGAACCAGTGAAGACATAAGGTGGTCTTGGGTAACATGGCCTATTGTAAGCCCACTATGCAAAGAGGAATTCTGAAAACATCTTTCCTAAGACCATCCTAGGAGATCAATCAGATGTCAACTGCTTACAAGTTTAACAAGTCTATGGCTTGCACTGCATCTCTGCCCAAAATTGACCAAGCCAAGGATCAAGTTTCCTCCACTGTTTTAACTCGTTTCTCATGCTAAGAAAGCACGAAATGGGCCAAAATTGAATTGCAAGCTCAGTAAGCGCTAATGCATATATGTTCACTGCAAATGAACACCTGCTGTTCCTGAGAAGCCAGAGAGTGGAGACAGGCCAAGTGCTTACTTTGTAGCATACTCTAATTCTCCCGTAAGATCCCGATTCAGACTAAAGGTCTGATCTGGCTCCCTGTCTGTATCATCAAAGGACATCTGTGGAATGTTTTTGTACCTGAGAAAGGAAAGGGAAGAAAAATCAAGTAATGTGCATTATCACGTTGTGCATATTTTTCAGTTTTTCAAAACTTCTTATTGACTCAACTGCCTTCCATTTTATTAAAAGGAGATCAAATTTTAGGAATGGCATTTTAATGGCATTTATACACAAATATCTTTAAACCAACAAGGGCTGAGAACTGCAACATAAGCCAGTGGCATCTTTGAGTGGGTTAAGATCACATGAGAAGCAATACACAAAGAGGAGGCTCAAATCAGGTCACGTGCAGCAAATGCATGGAGAGAATCAGCAACTCAGCACATTCAGACCAAGCTGAGGAGGTTAAATAAAACAGCTTACTCATGGGAGAAAAAACACTTTTGGCAGAAACCTATTAAACAGAGTTAAGAGATAAGAGCAGGTAACTTAACGCTCAAGCAATTTTTGTGTTCAAAATTAGCCTGTATATTGAGTTCTCTTCAGTTTTAAAAAATAAATAAATAAATACAATTTGGGGGTTTCCATTTTGAAGAGAGCATAAAACACTGCCAACTCACAACGAGCTTTGGAAAGTCAAATAAAACTGCTAATGAAGAAAAAGGTTTTCAAAGAAATATCTAAGAAACAGCTGTCTCCTCTGTAACTCAAAGATTCTGAAGCCCTAAGCCACACCCCCACATCTCTAGAGTGTTTTATTAACACACCCACACAGGAGGGGCCTAGACATTAGGGGCAGCAAAATGCATGTAATTTAAGAAAGCAAATGTTTGCTTCAAAGTGTTTCTAAGAATGATGCACAGAATAATAACAGTGAATATTTATGAGTAGCATTATGAGAGGCAGTGTAGCACTGTAGTTAAAAGCAGTGTCTCTGGAGCCAGACTTCTAGGTTTAAAGCATGGCTCTGTCACTTACCAGCTGTGTAATTCTGGGCAAGTGATTTAACCTCTCTGTATCTGTTTCCTCATTTATAAAGTGGGGATAGTGATAGTACATATCCCATACAATGATGAGATTAAACTGAATCAATTCTAAGATACATATACTTTAAAATTTTTACCATGGAAAATTTCAAATATATACAGAAGCAGAGAAAAATTCAATGAATCTCCATTTATTTATCACTCAGCTTCAACAATCAACATTATGCCTATTTCCTACCACCCCCATTTTGTTTGTGCTTGATATTTTAAAGCAATCCCAAACATTTCATTTCACTCATACTTTAGTATGTATTTCTAAAATGTAAAGACTTCTTAAAACACCACTCTTAAAAGGATATCATTTTACAAAACTTGACAATTTAACAATTCCTTAAAATCATCTAACACATAGTCTGTGTTTAAATTTCATTAAGTACCAATTTAACTTTTCTAGATGTGTCAGTGGCATGTCACAGTTGAATAAGCAAAATTTTTTTTACTTAATGGCATAGATTTGATAAAGTATAATATATGTAAAGCGCTTAGAACCAAGGGCTATGTATTTGTACCTGCCCTACCAAATTTGGGCATTTATTATGTTCCAGACTTATTCTAAGCTCTTCACATGTTATGTATCATTCAATTCTCTCCACCATCTTATGAGGTTCATACTATTTCTACTGTCATTTTACATACGAGAGCACTGAGATAAAGAGATGTCCCAAAGTCATTCACCTAACCAGCGGTACAGCCAGAATTTGAACCCAAGCAGTTTATTCCAGAGCCCACTCTTAAACACAATGCAACACAGATTTCTAGTTTTCTCAAGCCAATCCATCTCCCCAGTAAACAAGTAAACGTATGGTTTCCTTAACATGATTAAATATGTGGGTTTGCTTTCAAATTCATGTTTCCAACTTTCAAAAATAGTATCAATTTCTTAAATCTCTCAAATTGACCAATTTTTCAGGAAAAAATTTTTTTAAACATAAAGTTCTTCTGGTATTTTTTTCTCCAGCACTCAAAAAAGTTTTCCCCTTCTTTTAGGAAGGCTATGCTGGACTAAGGCAAGCTGTCAAAAATGGAGTATTAACCCTGCTAGCAACAGATCCCGTGTTGCAAGAGGTATACAGAACTCTGCCAACTAAAGGGCATTCACACTCAGTAATTCCATGTCAACAAAACACACGCAAAGATTTTAACTGTGTGAAATAACAAAGGTAAATCTGGAAACTAACCCCAAAAGTAGAAACCATCATTTGAGATCTGCAGTTGGGTTACTAAGAAAACTGCAAAGTCATCGACAATTGGCATTTATAGGATGCTCTCTGGATGAATGGTGCCACAGCAAGTACTTTGAAAAGACACAAGCTGTTGGCCCTAAAGATGCTTAATCTAAAAAAGTCGTTAATTCAGGAAGAGGTAAGTGTATTCTGATGAAGAACAAAACCAAGATTTTTCAGGGGGGGAGGGAATATTTAACCCAGTAAAAAGAAAAAAGTGTGTCATTCTGGAATAAAGTGCTACCACAGAAAAGAGAACTAGCTTCTTGAGAGCCTCAGCCCTCGCGCCACTTACAGTCTCATCTCAGAGGGGTGTGAGTCATCATCCTCTCCCATTATAATGATGCCTTTGAGTTTGACATTGCCTGTAAATCTGCCAGAATGCAAAAGAAGTTGTCAACTTGGGTATGAACTTTTGCGTAGCTGTGTGACCCTGGACAAGACCCTTCCCCTTTTGGGGCTTCAGTTTACTCATGTGTCAGACTTGTACCAGAACATTTCTAAGATCCTGTCTGCCTCTGGCATTCTGCAGTTCTAAGAAATTCACCTTGACTCCTCAGTTATCTTTCAACAGATACATCTTCATGCTTTCCTCCTCAAACCCACCACACTGTAATTTCCCCCATTTCTAGAAACAGATGTGTGCCCTTGACACACCAATGAATGAATCCTGAGAAGACATCTGGGTACAGCCTATCTAGCCTGAGGCAAACACCAAGGAGATACTTACGGAATATTAAACAGAAGCTCTTCATCTGCATCACTTTCAACAAACTGGAGGGGATGGGGAATGGGGAGGAGAAAGCAACAAATATTTGCTGAGAGCCTACAATTTCAGGCATCTTCCAACCCTGTTCTATGACCGGAGTGCAAGGCAAATAGTCAACCTCCCTCGGTTTTCCAGCACTTACTAACTTGATGCTAATAACTGAATAGTCCTTAACTGGGGAGCCCGTGAATGAACTTCCAGACCCAACTAGCCTCCTCAAATTGTGTGTAAAAATCCGTGCCTATGGGGTCCACAGCTTTCAAACGGCTCTGTGACCCCATGGTGGTAAATGCTCTAGAAAGGATAACACGCTTCATCTGCCTAGCCTGTCTTTGGTCTTCATCAGGTGATTATGATCAGGCAGCCATTGGGACTAGCAGTCAAACAGGGAAAACGCCCTCATGGCCATCCTCCGCTACCCCCTGAAGCTCTGGAAGAGAATATCGGCGTGTAAAGCCAAACCACCCCTTTCCCTCTCTGGGCCTCAGTTCCTCTATCTGCAAAATGGGGAGACTCGACCCTGTTTTCTTCCCAGGGGGAGGGCAGGTGATGGGCACGGGAAAGCCCTTGGCAAGCGGGCTGTCGTTATTTTTAACAGCAGGACTGAGACCGACAGGGCACACAGGAGGCCTGAGGCCCCGCGCGGGTCCCCGCCTCGCCCTCCCGCCCCAGGCCCCGGAAGGCCCACCTTGGAGCGGTCGGTCCGCTCCTCCCACGGCTTGAAGACGCCGCGGCCGCTGCCCTCACGACTCTCGTTGAGGCACTGCAGCCGCTCCAGGTCGATGCGCAGGTAGAGGCCGTAGGCCAGGCCGCGCTGTTCGGGCGGCTCCTCCCGCTCGGCGGCGCAGCGACAGCCGCCCCCGCCGTGGCTGTGGCCGTGCGACATGGCGACACCGCCCCCCGCGCGTCCCCTCGGCCCTGCCGCCGCCGCCGCCCGCGCCGCGCTCGCCCTGCTTCGCTCCGGCCGCCAAGCGCGCCGCCGCCGCCGCGTCGTAAAAGGCGCCCCTGAGTGGCGCATGCGCCCGGGGAGAAAGGGGGCGGGGCTCGGAAAGGGTTTGACGCTTGACGAGCGCTTGCAGGTGCCAGGGAGTCAGCCCTGGAGTCGATGCTATCGTTCTCGCCGCTACTGAGGTCTGGAAACTGAAGCGCAGAGAGATTAGGCAGGCGTTCCGAGTAAATGATGGGGCTGGGATTCGAATCCTCCTCCTCATTAAGCTAAAGTCTATGCTCTTTTGCCACCAGCGTTTTTTGGGAGTTGGTCGAGGAAAGCGTGCGCAGTGATAAGGCCCTGAAGGGTTGGGAGCACTACGTTATCGCTGCTTCACATGTGCAACTGCAGGCATTTAGAGCTCACAAACTCACTTTCATAACCACTCTCTTCGTAGTGGGCTTAGCGGTCGAGAGCAGGCTTCACGGACGACAGGACCTGGAGACAAGTCCTGGGTCTGCTACTAACACTGTGACACTCTGAATAAGTCATTTTCCCCATCCCAAGACTTCGTTTTCTCGTCTGTAAAGTAGGAATAATACGTTTCATAGGATCACAGTGAGTATTACATGAGATAATGAACTTAGAGAACTCAGCACAGTGGCTGACACATGGTAAAAGTTCAATAGCTGAGTCACGTCTTGGTTCAAATCTAAGCACCGCAGACTTCCTAGCTATGTGGCCTTGGGCAAGTGACTTACCCTCTCTGAGTCTCAGTTTACCACCTGTAAAGTGCAAGGATTGGAGTAGATGATCTTTTAAATCCCCTTGCCATGTGACATGTCAGAGCAGTTTTTTCAAATGGCTGGTTGTGACCCATTAATGGGTCTTAAAACCCATTTAGAGGATTGTGACTAGCATTAAAAGATAAAATAGTATATAATTTAAAAATTCAGAATGTATCACACTTTTAAGTCTCAATTTATAGAACTTTTGTTTCAGTTTCAGGTTTGTGTACTCAGGTGCAATATAAAGTGTTTTTCATATCTTGGGTTGAAGTCAAAAGAATTGGAAGCCAATGTTTAGAGTTGAAATGATTTTGTTTTTGTTTTTTTAAGATTTTATTTATTTAGGGCGCCTGGGTGGCTCAGATGGTTAAGCGTCTGCCTTCGGCTCAGGTCATGATCCCACGGTCCTGGGATCGAGCCCCACATCGGGCTCCTGGCTCAGTGGGGAGCCTGCTTCTCCCTCTCCCTCTGCTTCTCTCCCTGCTTGTGCTCTCTCTCTCTCTCTATCTCTGTGTCTCAAATGAATAAATAAAATCTTACCAAAAAAAAAAAAGATTTTATTTATTTGACAGAGAGAGACACAGCGAGAGAGGGAACACAAACAGGGGGAGTAGGAGAGGGAGAAGCAGGCTTCCCGAAGAGCATGGAGCCCGATACGGGGCTCAATCCCAGGACTCTGGGATCACGACCTGAGCCAAAGGCAGACACTTAATGACTGAGCCACCCAGGCACCCCTAGAGTTGAAATGATTTTGGATTCAGAGTAGAATGTGTTCTTAACTGCTGGTGGGGCAGGGGAAAGACAGAGGATGTAGAGAGTGTTACGGGATACTCTGGATATCCCTTGCCCTTCATGTCTGGCTCTGGAGTGTCCAGACAAGACTGGGGGCTGGTGAAATACAACCCAAAATATCCATCTGGTTAAGTTCCACTCTAAAAATATTTTGAGGGGCGCCTGGGCGCCTGAGGGTCGTTAAGCGTCTGCCTTCGGCTCAGGTCATGATCCCAGGGTCCTGGGATCGAGCCCCACATCGGGCTCCCTGCTCAGCGGAAAGCCTGCTTCTCCCTTTCCCACTCCCCCTGCTTGTGTTCCTGCTCTCACTATCTCTCTCTCTCTGTCAAATAAATAAATAAATAATCTTTTAAAAAAATAAATAAATAAAAATAAAAATATTTTGATGTCTGGGGTGCCTGGCTGGCTCAATCAGTAGAGCATGTGATTCTTAATCTCAGGGTTGTGAGTTCAAGCCTCACATTGGGCGTGGAGCCTACTTAAAATATTTTGATGTCCTAGTTCAATTCTTTGTGAAATAGGCGAGCTTGGTTCTGATTCAGAACAGCACAATGTCACGAGTTATTTCTACTTTGCAATCACGGTTTCAGGCCAGGAGCATGGCACATAATAAACGCTTGGCAAATATTTGTTTAATTGAATGATACACTTAGAAGCCTTTCTTTGGGGAGACCATGTCCCACTGCAGGACTAACACAGGCCTTACCCAAGACAACTACTCACTTTTGGCTTCTTTCCTGTCATTCTCATCATTGTCATCCTTTACTGACTTATTGAGCACTAGGTTCCAGGCATTATACTCGTAATTCTGTAAACTACCTGGGCACTTCTTTTCTGGGCCAGTTTGGCTTGGGCTGGATAATTTGGAATGGCCTCACTCACTTGTCTGGTTGATGCTGGCTCTCCGCTGAGGCGGCGGGGCTATATGCCTCTAGCAGGCCACCTGAGCTTAGTCACGTGGTGGCAGTTATGGATTTTTAGGAACAAGAGAAGGAAGACCCAATTGCATGAGCGCTTTTTAACTGTCTGCTCCTATAATCTTTGCTAATGTGCCATCAGCCAAAACAAGTTTCATGGCCATATCCAAACTCAAGGGTGGAGGTATTGACTGCACCTTCTGATTGAGAGAACTACAAAATGCTGTGGCTCCTTTCCCCCTCCTCCCCAGTATATCTGTATTAATTATCTTTTGTTGTGTAACAAATTACTCCCAAACATAACGGCAAAACAAGTTAGTATTTATCTCAGTCTCTCTGAGCCAGGAATTTGGGAATGGTTTAGCTGGGTGGTTCTGGCTCAGTTCTCTCATGAGACTAGAGTCTTTCAAGGCTTGACTGGGGCTGGAGGATCCACTTCCAAGATGGCGCACTCACATGGCTAGCAAGTTGGTTCAGGCTGTTGACTGGAGGTTTCACTTCCTTGTCATATACACCTCTCCGTGGGACTGCTTGAGTGTCCTTAGGACATGGTAGCTGGCTTTCACCAAAGCAGAGAGAGCAAGGTAGAAACCACAATGTGTTTTATGCGCTAGCCTTAGACATCACATATTATCAATTCTGGAATATCGCATGATTCCATAGGTCAGGCATATTCGAAGTGTGAAGGAACCGTGTCAGGGTACAAATAGCAGGAGACAAAACTCATTAAAGGCTGGCCGCCACACTACCATACATGCTAAGTGACCATTGACAATGTCTTTATTTTTCTCATATGCTTAATTTAATTGGAGATAAAATCCATTTAGAATTTTGAAGATATTGCTGTTTTCTTCTAGCTTTGAGAAGTACACTGCCACTCTGATTCCTGACTCTTTGCATGGATGTCCCCCCTGCTCCCTTTCTGGAAACTTTTAAGCTTTTCTCTTGGTCCCTGGTACTCTGAAATGTGATGATGTTTTGCTTTGTTGTGGCTCTTTTGTGATTCGCTGTGCCGGATACCTGATGGACCCTTTGAGTTTTGAAACCTTAGAACAGAATGTGAGCATACAGGTTAGGACATATGCACACATGTGCACAAGGCCCCTTGCAGGGAAATGCACTTAGGGGTATAAAGAGAAGTGGGCATGGGGCTACCGTCCTGCTTTTGCACCCTCCACTACCTTCTAGTGTAGAGCTCCGAGAAGCCCAGAAATTTGGATGTGGCCTTCCAGGCCACTGTGAAGGTTTATTTTTCAAGGTAGCCCAACGGACTGTATTTTATATAACAGTTCATGAACTCCATTTATAACTTTTTTTATTTTTATTTTTTTTAAAGATTTTATTTATTTATTTGAGACAGAGAGAATGGGAGAGAGAGAGCACATGAGAGGGGGGAGGGTCAGAGGCAGAAGCAGGCTCCCCGCCGAGCAGGGAGCCCGACGCGGGACTCGATCCCGGGACTCCAGGATCATGACCTGAGCCGAAGGCAGTCGCTCAACCGACTGAGCCACCCAGGCGCCCTATAACTTTTTTTAAAAAAAAGATTTTATTTATTTATTTGAGCGAGAGACCCAGAACATGAGCAGGGGAAGAGGGAGAGGGAGAAGCAGACTCCCCACTGAGCAGGGAGCCCGATGCGGGGCTCGATCCCAGGACCCTGGGATCATGACTTGAGCCAAAGGCAGACGCTTAACCGACTGAGCCACCCAGGCGCCCCTCATTTATAACTTTCTAGGTATGCCTCAGTGCGTACTTTTGCCCCAGTCCTGGAAATATTAGGTGTGGCCTGCTGGGCAAGTTGCCTAGTTACTTTCCTCAGATTTGTCATATATAAAATGGGAATAATAAGAACACCTACTCTGTAGGGTTTTACTGTGAGGGTGATATGAGATCACGCATGGAAAATGTTTGGAACAACCTCTGGTCAGTAGGAAAACAGTTAAATAGTGACTTACTGTCGCTAAGAGCAAGACTTTTGACTCAACGCCCCCGTCTGGTTGGATGGGAAACTGCAATTGCTTAAAAGGGGGGCTGGGTTTGGGGGAAACCAGCAGTTGCAGAGTAATTTAGCTCTGATTTGGAAATGATGCCCTTTTGCCTCTGCTTACTGGACTTACTCTGCCTGTCCCTTCTCTTGAACTCCTATGCTGCAGGGATGACTGAGAACAAATGGAAATTCTCACTGACTTCTAGGACTCCTGGGGCAGGTAGGAAAAGTTTCCAATTTTTTTCTTTCTCTCATTCCCAGGTTCATTGGCAACATTTCTGTGGTTCAAGGACTGCTAAATTTGTGTCTTCTCACCCATCTTAATTAGGCTGGGAGAAGCGAACTGTTTTTCTTTTACTTTTGGTTGCCTCTGTGTGGAAAGCTGAGAGTGTGGTAAGATGATAGCTAACAACCACATGGTGCTGATAATGTGCCAAACACTTGGCCACAAGGTCCCTAGGGCTTTACTTATATTGTGTTTTAATCTTCATAATTGCAGGGGTCCTATTATAATCCTCATTTTATAGATGATAAAACTAAGTGCAGAGAGGCTTAGCGACTTGCCCAAGGTCACACAGCTGATGACTATTGGAACCAGGATTTAAACCCAGGCAGTGTCCATACTCTTAACCACACTGAACCTTCTCCAAATATTAATTAACATTACTGTTAATTACTGTTAATTAACATTAATTAACATTACAAAATAACAATATTTCTGAGTGCCAAGGTGAGACCCCAGAGCTCAGTCTCTTAACCACCATGCTGAACTTACCAGCTGGGTTACCTTGGACATTCATTTCCCTCAAAGCTTCAGTCATAACAACAATCCTTTACTAAAAGCCCATTCCATGTGGGGTACTTCCCCTTATTCATCAACATCTTGGCTAACATGTCCTGAGCACTTTCTATGTGCCAGGCACTGTCTTAAGCACTTTATACGTTTTAACTCATTACATCATTGTATAATAGCTCTGCAGGGTTGATATATTTTCCCCATTTTGGGAGGAAGAAACAGAGACACAGAGAGGTTAAGTGACTTGGTCAAGGGCACACAGCCAGGAAGTGTGGGATTTGAAGCTGGGTGGCCTTGCGGATTACCTGAGGGTCCAGGCTGTTGTAAATGCTTTGGGAGTCTTTGGTGCTGTTAGCAAATATTTCCAGTTCTCTGTGTCCAGGCATCTGGAGGGATTGTACTTCCTTATCCCCTTGAATTTAGGTGCAGTCAGTGAAACATGGAGGAAATGATGGCTGTCACTTCTGGACATAGCTTAGCAGCCAGTGCAGTATTCTTCACTTGTCCTGAAAATCTTCGGAGCACAGGTGCTGTCTCCCTTCGCCCGGGTCCCTGAGTGCGGATGACATAAAGCAGAGCCCCATCAGCCCCACAAAGGACATGTAATGTGAGTGAGAAACAGACCTTGTTGTTTTGAGCCACTGAGATTTGGAGCTGTTACTAACACAACCGAGTCCAGGGTTTCCCATCCTCAGCACTATTGACATTTTGGGCCCAATAATATTTTGCTTTGGGAGGCTGTCCTGTGTGCTATGGCATGTTTAACATTTTTTGCCAAGTGTCTTGTTAGGGGCAAAATCACCTCTGGTTGAGAATGACTTCCCAGCCTACCCTAATAGTCTGAGTATCCTGCCAGTCCTAAGTAAACCCCATTTAGGCATGATTTCTTTGTTTTTTCTTTCTTTCTTTATTTTAAAGATTTTATTTATTTATTTGAGAGAGAGAGAAAGAGAGAATAAGCGGGAGGGAAAAGAATAATCTGAAGCAGACTCCATGCTGAGCGCAAAGCCCAATGTGGGGCTCGATCCCATGACTGCGAGATTATGACCTGAGCTGAAACTAAGAGTCGGACGCTTAACTGACTGAGCCACCCAGGGGCCCCTATTTGTTTTAATATGCTGTTAGATTCTGCTAACATTTAGGATAATCACGTCAATATTCATAAATAAGATTGGTCTGTAATTTTCTTTTTGGTTCAATCTTTATCCAGTTTCCATGTCAGTGTTATGCTAACTTCAATAGCATTTTCCTTCCTTTGCATTGCTTGGAATAGTTTAAGTGGCATTGCTATTATCTGACTTTAAGGGGGAAAGAATTTCCCTGTGAAACCATCTACAGGGGAGGCCCTACAACTGCTTTCCCTATTTCTTCTGTGGTAACTAGTCTGTTTAGACTTGACATCTCTATAAGAGTCAATTTTGCTAAGTTGTTTTTTTTTTTCTGGAGAATTATCCACTTCATATAGGTTTCCTGATCTGTTTCATACAGTTGTGGCTCAGAGTTTTAAAAGCTGGTAAGTTTTACAAAGAAATCTAGATTTCTGGGGTTATTTGGGTGGCTCGGTCGGTTTAGCTGGGATCGAGCCCCGCATCAGGCTCCCTGCTCAGCGGGGAGTCTGCTTCTCCCTCTATCCCTTCCCCCTGCTCATGCTCTCTCTGTCTCAAATAAATAAAATCTTTAAAAAAATTTCTAAAAAAAAAACCCAATTCTAGATTTCCATCTTTTCTTTAAAATTCCAAAGATGTGGCAGCACTGGGCCCTGCCTTCCACCTTGAGACAATCTGGTGGATCTAGGTAAATAGCTTTCATTTCCTGTTTCCACCCACCCCCGCTATTATCTTCTACCAAACTCCTGGCATATGAGTTTGTGATTCCTGAGATAAGAAGGAATTAGGTAGAGTCTGCTGTTTTTGTGGTTGTTAGGGGCTATAGTGTAAGGGACCTGAAAGAATAGATAGGAGTCCAAAAATAGAAAAGTTGAATGACCCTGTCTGGGGCACAGACTAGGATTTCAGTTATCAGGAAGGACTTGCTGACCTCAAAATAGTGCTCAGCTTGTGACCCTAAGCTTCAATTCACATCAATAGGAAATAAAGCTTTTCCTTTCATTCCACATTTCGAGGGAATGAAGGAAGGACATTAAAACGTATTGAGCTCCCTTTCTCTCACTGAATCCTTACAAGAATTCCCGTGGGGTGTCATTATTCCCATTTTACAGGCAAGGAAACTAAGTCAAAGAGGTGTCACAAAGCTAAAGGATGGTGGAGCCAGGATTTGAACCTGGACCTCTCTTCAAAGCTCATGCATAGTTTTTCCACTACACTAGGCATTTCCAAACCAGGCTGCTCATCACTGGGGAAGGCCCTCTGACCTATTTGAACAGATTTCACAGTGGGGCCCAGAAGAAATCTATATTTTAGCTAATGATTGGTACAGTAATCTGATTGCTGCCTCCCCTACTAGATGGAAGATCCAGGAAGGCAGGGACCATGTCTGTCTGATTCAGTGACACAGGGTGGGGGGCAAAGTGTGTGCCGTGCGACCAAATGTGCAAACTTCCCAGCACTGACCCATGGGCCAGCTTCAAAGGGCTTGTAAACTATTTGTGGCAAATCAGCCGGAGCAGTTCTCGAACTTTTTAATGAACATTTTAAGAATTGTTGTTTTTTTTAATTTTTTTTAATGTGCATGTTGGGGCCCCAACCCCAGGGATTCTATACTTGAGAAACACAGGTATAGCGATATACAATTTTAATGGCTTGCCCTTTCCCCAGAGGTTTTTTTTTGTTTTTTTATTTTTTTATTGTTATGTTAATCACCATACATTACATCATTAGTTTTTGATGTAGTGTTCCATGATTCATTGTTTGTCCATAACACCCAGTGCTCCATGCAGAACGTGCCCTCTTTAATTCCCATCACCAGGCTAACCCATCCTCCCACCCACCCCAGAGGTTTTTGAAAGGGGTTGAGACAGCAGGCATCACAGAAAGAGAAGTCTGGGGGTCTGTGAGGACAAACTGCCTGTTTCACCATTTGGGCAAATCATCAGAGAGACTGAAGTGGATGTGGAACCTTAGGGGAGAAAGTCTGTGAAGGGGGGCATCTGCCAAGGTGATAAGCCAGCCAGAGGGTTCTTCTGGGCATTAATTATATGCAGCAAAGAGAAGAAATCATTGTTCGCAACAATTAGGGCATTTTTTTGCATTGGCGTTCGGCCTAACTCGGGTGTGTGTGATTGTAGAGATGGTTTAATGTGACTGACAACATGTGCTTGGGAGTTGGGCCAGCACACAGCACCCTGCTCACCGATTGTGTGAGCTTGCAGGCATTCTTGATTTCTCTGTGCTTCAGTTTTCTCATTTTTAAAAATGGGGCCATGACCACCTACCTGCAAAGATACCGTGATAACCGAGACAATGTGGATGAGTCAGAGCGGTGCCTGCCAAGTGGTAGGTTCAGAACCAGTGAGGCCAGTTACTCTTACCTAACTGCCTGCCAGACGTGTGTGCTACTCTGTATCCCAGGGTCTAATCCAGGTTCTGGCTCAGCAAATGTTGAATTATTGAGTAAAGGACAAGGTGCTAACTTACAAACTCCAGGTAAAACCATCCATCAGATACCATGTTCCATAATTTACCTCAAATGCATTGTAACTTCTTAGAGTGAGTATTCGATCCAGTAAAGGCTGGGGAAAGTTAAGTCCATACACCAAGAATGCCCTTGTTAGGAGAGAATAAAAATGTGCTTCTGGGAGATGTTGTAGGTTTGATGTAAGATCCAATCCAATATAGGGGCACCCGGGTGGCTCAGTCGGTTGAGCGTCTAACTCTTGGTTTTGGCTCAGGTCCTGATCTCAAGGTTGTGAGATCCAGCCCGGTGTTGGGCTCCCTGCTTGGCGCGGAGTCTGCTTAAGATTCTCTCTCCCTCTGTCCCCCCTCCCGCCCCCAGTTCGTAAAAAAGATACAATCCAATGTATGCAGGGGCTGCAACCAAGCCCTGGGCTCCACTAGTGAAAGGCTGAAGCTCCTGCAGCTCAGCCAGGGCCTTAAGTTCTTGCTGACATGACCTTTCTGCGTTAATTGTCATTATGCTCTCATTGGCAAGTCCGTGTAAGACTGAAGAGACCTACCTGGGTCCTTCACACCCCCCAGGGACTGGCAGGTGGAGTGGCACCCACTTTGCAGCCAGAGAACCTGGGTTTCACATCCTTACCTTCGCTGCAGATTGGCTACATTATTTCACCCCTGAGCCCCAGCTTCTGGCTTGTAATATGGGGTTAATGCCTCAGTGCCAGGAGGTACTCCTTGTCATCTGAGGTTCCTCCCTTTACTCAAGGGTTCTTCTCCCCAGATTCCCATCCCCCAGTCCTGCTTTGCTACAGAAATCCAACATCCTTTATGAAGCCCGGTTCAGGTCCAGGGATTAAGCTCTCCACCTCACAGCCCAGGAACCAGACACTTGGTGACCAACTGCCATTCTCAGACACAATAAGGGAGAAAGGAAAGAAGAACACAGTATATGGGTGTTTTTTTTTTTTATTATTTAGACATGGAATTTTCCTTCCTTTTCATATAACTTATCTAATTAAAATATTCATCTTGGTAGTTACCACAAAAAAGTAACATAGAAAATTGTATTTACATTTTGGGACCAAAATACAAATGAAGAGCAGGATGATACCTTGCTCCTTTCCCTCCCACTTCCCGGAAAGAGAAAGCCCCAAAGAAACTGCTCATTACACCAAGGATCACAAAGGGTTAATTTGTAATTTGGTGATTTGTATGTAGTGTAGCACAGGAAGAAGATTGCACACGTTTTCACAAATGAGACCAAAGGTTCAACATCATCCTGTGTGTCTGCTCTGCAGCCATTTCAATAACCAGGTAAGAAGGTTGTTCAGAAATTCGGCTTTTTCTCTTCCCTCCTTACCCTTCTCACCAAGTCACATCCCTGATGCAGACACTCTTGGAGGGGGAGGAGGGAAAGATCTGGCTCTAGGCAAACAGGGCTGATCAGAAATCTGTATGTGCTAAAAAGGGGTGGTGATGTTGGCATGAACAAATGTGTCCTTCCTTCCCTCCCTGCCTAAAAACTCCTAATAAAGGAAATGAAATCCTACACAACTGAATCTGCAGTATGAAAAACTGGTTTCAATGACCAAGACTTGAACACACAGCCAAGAGACAAAGTCAAGCTGGCAGACACTTACAGGAGGAAGTGTCTGGCCCCTGACCCAGACGTTCACTTGGCTGTTAGGGAAGAGGCTTCCTAACACCAGATCTGCAGAGCAGGCCAGGGCTGGGTGGGGGTGGAATGGTAAGACAAAGACCAAGAGAAATAGTGTTTTACCCAACTAAAAAACACAGCAAATGAAAACACAGCGACACTTGTGTCCTGTTGCAACAGGCAGCCTGCACAGCAACGCACACTGAACACTGTGGGTTCTGCTGCACAGAGTCTCCGCTCGCTCTGGAACCTTCACAGTCAGCCTGAGGTCTCCAGGATGGTTAAATGCAGTGCACTCCCTATTCTGGGCTTAGAGGGAGCTTGTCAAGGGGACTAACTGCCAAGCTCCTGAGGCTGTCCTACAAATCATGCCCGCCGTCTACCGCGTAGGTATCTTAAGGACAGGCACCTCAAATGTCTAGCATCTCCTTCCCCCTGGGTCCCAACCAAGTGGGTTCCTGTGAGATCAGTGCTTGTCAACAGCCGAGAAGGGCACCGACGCTGCCCTCCTAAGTGCTGATCTTGCTCCTATGTCAGCTTGAAAGGGAGATCCTCCCTTCCCCAACCTGGTGGGTGTCCTTGCGGCCCTCCCCCATCCTGACACTACAGCTCAGACACTTCCCCTAAGTTGGCCGTTCCCTCCAAATTCTGGTTTAAACACTCAAAAAGTAGAGAGCGCTTCAGCTGCAAAGTTCTCTGCAAAACATAGCAAATTCTTGTGCTCTTCCAATACATGATCTTACCTTTTAAAAAAAGGCAAAACAAAACCAATTTTGAACACAGCATTACAACTTTTAAAACCACTCACTTCTGTTAGCAGTTCACAGGGAACCAGAGATTAAAGTGCTGGCTTCTTAGACTCTGAAGTTGAATGGGGGGGGTAGGGGCACAAAAAGCCCTGCCTTGTGTGTTTCCCCCCTGCTAGTGGGGAGAAGGAAAAAGAGGGGAGGGGAAAAAAAACCCTAAAGTTTTGAATTAGAAATTGTAAATCGTAAAAATGTTGGGGTTCTGTGCAAATCAATCCCCCAAGGCTCTGTGTCCTCTAGTGAGCCTCAAAAAAGTGGCAACTGGCAAAAAGGATGGGCAAAGACTCTAGACCTTTACAAATAACCTCCTTTAATAAATACTATTTAATGAAGAAAGAGATGCACCTGCATAGGAACTCAAAGCAACACTGGGAAGGGCCTCAGAGGTGAGGGGTCTACCTTAAACACTTTGGGTCTCCATGTCAAGGCGCCCCAGTAGGACAGACAGCCCAGGACCCACTCCTGGCCCTCTGTGCAGAAGGCACCACACAGGCTCTGAGGACGCCCAGCCCTCCCTCTGGAGCCCTCCGTGCAGAGTCCCCTCAGAAGAGCTGAACTGTGACAGGGGAATGGCTTTCACTAGGTTTTTATCTAAATTTAATAAAGGACCCTGAAAATAAAAGGCTAAGTATATGGTAGAGGGCCTTAAAAAAAAAAAAAAAGGAAAAAAAATACTGGGGTAATATAAATACAATCTGGGGGCAATATTTATTAATTAAAACTATGTCTTATAGTTTACAAAGAAGCTAATTAACAACAAAAGTGTAATTGACCTTAAAATCCTCAGTAAGACTGAGGCTTCACATCTTCAGAGTTCTGAAGTGTTCTCCAGGCCTCGGCCAGCAGGCTCACAAGGGGCAACACCTGCGGGCCGTGCGGGGTTCGGAGCCCGCAAGGTGCCTCCAAGCAAAGGGTCCTGGTCTCCTTTGGAAGTTCCATTCCCCAAGCCCCAGTGTCCCAGTACTCCTCTCCACAACTTTCATCTCCAAGGCAAGTCCTCAGTTTATCGTCGGGAGAACCTGTTCTTGAAAGCTTTAATCGTCTTGGCCATCATTGGGGCGATTTCTGTGAGAAGGGAAATGAGGCAGCTGCTTCGGCTCGTGGCACTCTGGCCACGGACCGTGAGCGGCTGACGATCAAGGCCCAGCCCTGCTGCTCTGGGGTCCGTGCCGGCAGACCAAGGGGGACACGCAGGCGCCCTGTCTGGCACCACAGCAGAAGAACGGCCTGCTGGAGCACCGCTGGAGCGCCTGCCGGGCCCGTGACCACCTCACCAACCCCGAGACCCGGGCTGACCACCCCCGCCCGCCAGCCCCCAGGCTGTGCAACGGGCGGCAGAGCTGCGATTCACTACCTCCAGATGCTCACGGCCGTTCTGAGCCAGTTTCACTCTGCCTCCCCAGTATCCAAACCAGCAAAAAGCAGCCCTCTCACTCCCGTCTGCCCAGGGCAGCAACAGGGCCAAGACCAGCCACCTAAGGATGGCGAGCCTGCCCTCCTGAGTGATTAACCCGAGCACGGCCGAAGCTTACGCCACGACCTCTACCCGCCCAGGGGCCCTGGAGTGCATACAGAAGCCTGCTCTTAGGGGAGGACGCCCCCTTAGAATACCGAAGATAGTCTATGGTAATACACCTAATACAATACAAAATACACGCAACTAGATATAAAAAATAAATACTTGGAAGCTGGGGGTTATAGGTTTTAAACCCTCCACACGGACTGTCATTGAGCAGTTAACAGTTACGAACCCCACATTGTTATTACTCGGAAAAACAGGTTTACATTTAGGTTTTAAAAAAGGGGGGAAGGGGGAGAGCGCCAAAACGAATATTCAGTACGATCGTTACTTGGAAGATCCTTGTGTATGATGCACAAAGCGGGGAAAGGGGGCACCAGCACTCGGACCAGCTCCGTGCAGAGCATCGGACACGTGCCTCATCTAGCACACACAACATGATGCAGCGGCTGGGACGTTAAAGGCTGCAAATACCAGTTTTGAGGTATGTGAGCATGAACCCCGAGCTACTTACTCTTCACAGTCGGTTTCCTAGGATCATAGGAAACAGTGCTGAGCATGGGAGCCAAGTGGGCACCGCTGGTGCTCGGGCCATCGTAGGCTGGCTCCTCGGGGCTGCCGCTAAAGCTGTTGCAGCTGCCACTTGCGGAGGGGGCGGGGCTGTTTCCTGTGGGGTACGGGGCTGGCTTAATCCTGCAACACAGAGCCAGCTGGTTAGGCCCAAGTGTGAGAAATGTGCCCTCGGCCGCAGCAGCCTGGGGCTGGCCTGTCGGAGGAAGACCCCGTTCTGTGGCTCTGCCCGGCCGACCCTAGCGCCCCCGATTCTGGCGACGGCACAGAGATGATGCCGTTCGTCCTTCACAATGGAGGACCTCAACTAACCTCACCCTTTGAGTATAAATCTTTTTCTGAAAATGCTAGTATGACTGGGCTTAGGTAGTCATCACAGTAGCATGGTTCTTATTTTTTGTTTAAAGTAATCTCTACCATCCACCGTGGGGCTCAGATTCATGACCCCGAGACCAGGAATCGCATGCTCCAATGACTGAGCCAGCCAGGCGCCCCAGGAGCATGGTCTGTTTAAATGGGGAAAGGGAAAGCACGAGGGAGTGTCTCCCAGAAGCCAGGTCCTGTTCTCCATTTAATCTTTACCCTCCCCGAGAGGCAGGAATAATTATCGGCCTATACTGCAGTCGTGGACACGGAGGCTCAGGGTAGGTCAAGTGCTGAGCTGGTCAAGGTCGGCCTCCAAAATCCACTCTGCAAGGCCATGCTCTCACCCCCAAAATGAACTGCTTCCTGCCCCTGGGCTGCCTTGTAGGGCTGAATGACAAGCTCCTGGGGCTCTTTTCCCTGAGCACATAGAAACCCTGAAGTTGCCGAGCGCTTACCTAATTTTCTCAGGCACAGCTGCTCCTCCGGTTCCAAACTTCTCCTGTCTCCGTCGAACATCACGAGGCGGTTTGGCCACAGAGTTGACAAAGGCCATCTTTGCTTGTCGGCCTGTTGAGAAATATGGAGATCAATACCTGCCTTTTTGAGCAGAGATCCTACTGTGATTTTAATAATCTACACTATTAAGAGATAAAGGCTTTTCAGGTGCCCCCAAAGCCAGGGGATTATTAACCCTGAAAACCCCTCCAGATAGTATGTGTGGTGGCAGAAGATACAGCCCATCCCTGCCCTGCTTCTGCATAAGCAAGACAGATTTAGGAGTTGGAGGCTACATCAGCCCGGCCCGCTAAGGCCCTGCAGTCAACCAGAGCACAAGGCTCACTGTTTTGCCAGGTCGCCCCATCCCACCAGGGTCCCCCCCGCCCCGGGGGACCCTCCCTCCCCCGTTACCTTTGGGCTTATTGGCATGTGCAGATCGGATATTCTTGGTCAGCACTCGTAGCCGCTGCTCCCGGGCATCCTGAAGCCGCAGGTACATCTCCCGCCACGACTCATACTCTTCTGGCCTTTCTTCCTTAAAGTCTCTGTGACAATGAACTTTCCATAATTGATCTGTTTCTTCAATTAATACCTAAAATCAGAACCAGGGCATCACGTATATGCAAGCACTCTGACATATCTCTTTTCCATTTTAATTACCTCAGCGTGACCACTTTTCTCATGGTTTTTTGGTCCTCATAGTAGTATCATATTAAAATACCATGGTTCTAGAAAAAGTCACTATATTAAAACAATGTTAAGTGTGAGGCATTGTACTAGCTGCTTTTGGGGGGTTGTGCGGTTAGGAGAGAAGACAACACAGAAACTAGTTGAAGACCAGGTTTTTGGGACACCTGGGTGGCTCAGTCCATTAAGCGGCTGCTTTTGGCTTGGGTCATGATCCTGGGGACTTGGGATCGAGCCCCACATCCGGCTCCCTGCTCAGCGGAGAGCCTGTTTCTCCCTCTCCATCTGCCTGTCACTCTGCCTACTTGTGCTCTCTGTCAAATAAATAAATAAAATCTTTAAAAAAAAAAAAGACCAGGTTTTCGCTTTAGGAAACCGGTGACCGGTAGAACTGGGATGATGACACACCCAGGCAAGGGGACCACCTAAGGATGATCCCTCAGAATTAGAGACAGCCAGCTAATGCAATCAAATGCCTATGTGTCCCAGCATTATAAGAAAGACATTTGGTCACACTGGAATGTCTCTAGGAGACACCTAGCTAGCCAATCTGTGCTCTTTTTTCTTTTCTTTTTTTTTTTTTTTAAAGATTTTATTTATTTATTTGAGACAGAGAGAATGAGAGAGAGAGAGCACATGAGAGGGGGGAGGGTCAGAGGGAGAAGCAGGCTCCCTGCCAAGCAGGGAGCCCGATGCAGGACTCGATCCAGGGACTCCAGGATCATGACCTGAGCCGAAAGCAGTCGCTTAACCTACTGAGCCACCCAGGTGCCCTTTTCTTTCTTTCTTTTTAAAGAGGGGAGGGGCAGAGGAAAAGAGAATCTCAAGCAGGCTTCACGCCCAGCACGGAGCCTGACATGGGGCTTGTGACCCTGAGATCATGACCTGAGCTGCAATCAAGAGTCAGATGCTTAACCGCTTAACCGACTGAGGCACCAGGTGCCCCTGTGCTTTTTATATTCACCAGACACCTGAATGTCCACACAAAGCTCTGTCCCTGCCCTGGATCCCAGAGGCTGGGCTGCCAAAATTCTCCCCTGCCCTCTGTGACTAGGCAAGCTCAAGAGAACGGTGGGCAGTGGGTCCTTTTGAAACCCATCTTGATTTGATGCCAGAGCAGGTGCTAAAAGTATGCATGTTTCAAGGCCCGCAGGCAAACCAACATGCCCAGAACAGTGAACCGGCCACTGCCACCTGCCCTTCACCCACTGCAGACTCAGAGACAAAGCTATTTCTGGAGACACGAGCCAGAAGATGGCCTTCTCTGCACCCAAACAGGATACTCACGTGATTGTACTCCTCTATGCGGTATAGTTGATCAGGCGTACACCTCTCCAAAACGGGTTCAAGAACAGAATATGGAACACCACCCACTTCAAAGATTGCTGCAGAAAATCAAAGGTGAAAGTGCTGAATATTGGCCAAGCCACCCAATGGTGAGGTCCCAGTGCCACAATGTGTTTTAGAGCACGAGAAAAGCATGTGACTTACAATCAATGTTGTTTTTAAGTACCCGGATGCACTGTTGGTGCAAGGTCATCATTTTCGGGAGATAGGCACATTTGGAGCCAGAATACACCTGCATCTTAGAATTCATTCTTCGTCCAGTGAATCCAGCTTCTTCCTCTTCCTGGGGTGAGGAGAGCGCTACAGGGCAAGGAAGACAAGACTGTTCGTTACAAAGGGCACTAAGTTCTACAGGGAGAGCTCTCCTTCTCTCCCCCTTCCTCAGCCTCCCAGTGCCCTTTCTCAAAGGCAACCAATGCTACCAGTTTTGTGTATTCTTCCATCAAGTCTATGCAAAAATAAGCAAGTATGTATTTTATTCCACTTTCACCAATAACACCCACTACTGTTGTTCTTTCATTTATCACATTTTAGAAATCATCCCATATCCAACAGACTTTCCACATTTGTTCCAGCTGCATAGGAGGCCACTGTGTGGATGAACCGTGGTTTAGTGATGGTCTCTTGTGAGGGACACTTAGGTGGCTTTTAGTTATTTTTCTATTAAGAATAGAACTTTTTTTTTTTTTTTCAGATCAAAAGCTCACGGAGAACATCAAATAAAGGGCAGCTAGTAAGGGCAGCAGCTAAGATTTACCGAACACTTACTATGTGGGAAAACCCAGAGTTAAGAGCTTGACCAGCATTATCACTTCTAATCCACTTAACAGATTTGTGAGGCAGATACCATTATTATGCCCACTTATAGTGTATGAAACTGAAGTCCAAGAAAATTATTACCCCAGTTCACAGAACTTGTAGCCAGAGCTGGGATTAAACCCAAGCCATCAAACTCCAGAGCCTAGAAGGCTAGGAAGTGCACCAAAATCTTAGGACATCATGAATAAATTATCATCTTTTTTTCCATTTAAAAAAAAATGCTGAAAATTACCTTTTCGCTTCGGTGGGAAGGAGGACATCAATTCCAGAGTAGAAAGTGGCCGGTAGTTGGCCTGTATCATGGGTAATGGGAGGTCTGGCAACACCGGCAATGCGTCTGCAGGGATCTGCAGAGACAAGACCAGTGAGTGGACAGCCCCCGCGTAGGAGCACAACCTTCTGCCTTACAGCCCGTTCCCAGCAATGCTGACGAGGCAGACAACTTCACAAGCAGATCCAGGCTGCAGGGGGGCCACCAGCCAGGTCTGACACCACCAAAGGCAGGAAACAGAGATGGGCGCAGCACGATGGATTGTAGGAAATACGCATCTTGGGTGCTAGCTGCCCTGGCAGCTAGAGAGGCCTGGAAACAAATTCAACAGGCCACGTAAAAGCCAGCCAGGGAGTTCGGCAGGGCCAGATGCTCCAGCTGGGAAGCCACCAAGTGGCTGAAGGGCTTACCTTTTTCAGCTTGGCTGAATCAGCTCCAGCTGGCTGAAACTTCTCTGACTTGTTTTCGTTCACTTTAGGTAATTTCTGAACTGAGTCCAAGTTTTTATTAGTGCTTTTCGAATCACTTTTTTTTAGTCCTTTTTCTCCAACAGTCGTGGCTGAAGTTTTCACAATCTTTTTCTTTTTCTTCCGGGGCTGGTCATAGCTGAGGTATGACTCAAAAGACATGGTGGGCTGCTCAAATTCATCATCCATATCTGCCTCCTCAACCTTAGGGAGAGAGCTCACTGACTTTCTATCTGAATGAGAAGTTTTTACTTTCCCTTCTGAAGTCTTTAGGTTGTTAGAAACCCTGTCTTTCACCTTGGGCAGCGGGTCTCCCGCCCCCTTTCCTACGTCTAAGCTGTCTAGACTCTGCTTGTTTTTGTCCAATTTGGTTTTCTCTGCATCTTTGTGCTTTGGCTTGTTTTTAAGGTGGTTGTCTGAAGCAACTTCCAAGGGGGGTAAAAACTTCTTCTTGGTGCTGCCCTCTTTCTCCTTCTCTTTTTTGACACCACTAGAGGGCGGTTTCTCCTTTGTGCTATCCCCTGAGAGTGGCCTTCGGTGTTCCTCTTTGGAGATGGCCTTGTGTGATTTCTCCCTGCTCAAAGACGACTTTCCATCTCCCCTGGCATCCACCAGACGTTTTTCCTTATAAGATCTGTGTTCCTTGTTCTGACTCACAGGCCCTTTCCCCTGGGGATCCCCCAGGTGTCGGTCCTGACTAATCCCCAGTCTGTCCTGAAAGGCATTACTATGGCCTTTCCCAGGTTTCTGGTGTGGAACAAAGGGCTCGTGGTCGTCCTCCAAGGATCTGTAATGGTCCATGGACATCTGATGGGGACTGGCAGACGATGGAGGGGACTGAACATGGCCATAATCAGAAGATTCGTGGTCTGAAGAATAAACTGGTGAAACTCTATGGCACCTCTTTCTCTCATCTCTCCTCTCCTGAACGTGAGACACTTTGTGAGTTCTCTCGGGTTCCGAGAGTTTTCTGTGTTTTTTCTGCCTGTGATCAGGGCTATAAGATTGGCTGCTGGAGGCTTTCCAGTTTTCCTGGTAGTCCCCCTCTATCTCCTCCTCCTTCTGAACAGCATCCCTGGGGCGCTTTCGGGAATTGCTCTTCTCAAAGTCCTGTTCATCAGGCTCAGTGTTTCTACGATAACAGAAAAAGCAGATAGAGCAGATATAAATTGCAGTGTAATCCTTGTTCAGAGGACAAAGTCACAGAACCTAAACTCACAAAAAGAAATGAAAAGGATGCAGAGTTAGAAACAAGGTCTTGGGAAGAGGATGAATATCCTGCTCAAAGATACTCAACTAGGGTTTGAGATTGGGAAAACTCAAATAATTCCAAAAACAGAAAATGATGCACTTAACTGCAGGATACAAGATCAAATACCTTGAGGACATGAAAAATGCCTAAAAAAATTTCAACACAGGGGTGCCTGGGTGGCTCAGTTGGTCAAACATCTGCCTTGGGCTCAGGTCATCATCCCGGAGTCCTGGAATCGAGCCCTGCATGGGGCTCCCTGTTCAGCAGGGAGTCTGCTTGTCCCTCTGGCCCTCCTCCTGCTCATGCTCTCTCAATAAATAAATAAAATCTTTAAAAAAAAAGATAAAGATTTTATTTATTTATGGGCACCTGGGTGGCTCAGTCGTTAAGCGTCTGCCTTGGGCTCAGGTCATGATCCCAGGGTCCTGGGATTGAGCCCCGCATCGGGCTCCCTGCTCTGCAGGAAGCCTGCTTCTCCCTCTCCCATTCCCCCCCTCTCGGCAGTGAACACAAGCAGACCTGAGTCGAAGGCAGACGCTTAATGACTGAGCCACCCAGGCACCCCAATAAAATCTTTAAAAAAATTGAAAAAAAAAATTTTTTTTTTTCCAATATGGGGACATATTTAACTTGTTACATAAAAAAAGGGGTGGTTGTTTATATAGTTTGTTCACAATTATATAAAAATGTCTTTTATAGGGCACCTGGGTGGCTCAGTTGGTTAAGCGACTGCCTTCGGCTCGGGTCATGATCCTGGAGTCCCGGGATCGAGTCCCGCATCGGGCTCCCTGCTCGGCGGGGAGCCTGCTTCTCCCTCTGACCCTTCCCCCTCTCATGTGCTCTCTGTCTCTCTCATTCTCTCTGTCTCAAATAAATAAATAAAAAAAATCTTTAAAAAAAAAAATGTCTTTTATAAAGAGGGTAGGGGGCCTGAGCGGCTCAGTCAGTTCAGGTCATGATCGCTGGGGTTCTGGGATCAAGCCCCACATCTGGCTCCCTGCTCTCTCGAATAAATAAAAAGCCTAAAAAAATAAATTAATTAAAAATAAATAAAAAGAGGGGAGAAAGAAACATATCAAAATGTTAATAATGCTTATGTTTGGATGGCAGAATTACAAGAAATTTTTATTCTTATTTCTATTTTTTAATATCTTCTAAAATCCTATAATGATCACTGATTATTTTTATAATCAAGGCAAAATAAATGTTTTATTTATTTTTAAAGATTTTATTTATTTATTTTAGAGAGTGAGAGAGCACGAGAAGGGGTGGAGCACAGGGAGGAGAGGGAGACAATCTCCAGCAGACTCCGTGCTGAGCACAGAGCCAGACAGACTCGGGGCTCGATCCTAGGACCCTGAGATCATGACCTGAGCTGAAACCAAGAGTCAGACGCTTAATGGACTGAGCCACCCAGGCACTCCCAAAATAAATATTTTAAATAAGAAGGCAGAGAAGGAATAATAAAGAAAACGTATCTGTCTGTAAACATTCCAGTGCCAGCTTTAACCATGACGCTGAACAGACCTACAGAATAATGTTCTTACCGTTCAACAGGAACCAGTTTCTTCCACTGGGCCACCAGATCCCTGGCAAAACTTCCGACGTGCTCGTGTTTTCGCAAGCTATTTACTGTTTTCCCAACTCCGGTCTCCTACAGATTTGACAAAAGAATTGTTAGAGGGCGGTAGAACTAGGCTCACAACTTTCTAAGGAAATAAGGCCTCTTGCTTTGAGAAACTCCTTCCTAAAACATACCTTGCAAGTCTCAGTACAGAATTACTTTGTGTCTATGCCTCAAACCTCTAATGACACAGAGTAGCAAAGCACACCAACCTCAGAAGAGGAAAACAGTGTATGAAAACACTTCAACAACTATAACAATAAATAACAAGAGCGATTACAGCAGGTGTCAGGCACTGAGCTGAGAGCTTTTGCATACAAACCTCAATGAGTCCTTACAACAACTCTGTGAGGCAGGAATCTATTCTGTTTTACGTCGAAGAACAACCTAGTCATAGAACTTGGATTTGAATCCAGGACTAGTTGATGGCCAAAGTTAAGGTGTTGTTGTTGTTGTTTTTTTTAATTTTAAGATAAAATTCACCATTTTAACCATTTTATTTTATTTTCAATTAGCAATAATCACACCTCGGATAAACCTCATTGGCTACAATACTGTCACTGAGCAAGGCTCACTTTAACCTTTTTAAAGTATACAGTTTATTGGTTTCGAGGACACTCACAATACTGTGCAACCATCACTACTAATTCCAGAACATTTCCATAACCCTAAAAAACCCCATTCCTCCCAATTCCCCCCACCCCTTACCTTCTGTCTATAGATCTGCCTATTCTGGACATTTCACATAAATAGAACCATACAATACATGGCCTTGTGTCTGGTTTCTTTCACTTTCAAAGCCCATGCTTTTGATCTTATTGTACAACCTCTCCAGTGGGAAGGGGATGGAATGTAGTTATATAATATCTAACGCTTCTTACCGCAAGAATGTCTACTGTAATAGGCAAGGTGGAGAGTTTCTTCAAATATTTCAAGAGCTGCAGAGAGAATAAAATAAACATTAATTTCTATAAAATCATAATCACTCACTGGAACAAATAAGAATAATATGATGGTTAAGTGCTTAGTAAGTTCTATGTGTTATACAGTAAGAAGTATGGTTATTATCTCTATTTTACAAGTATGAAAACAGGCTCAGAAAAGTTAAGTTACTTGCCCCAGGATCCAAGGGCCAGATATACTCAGGTCTGTGACTTCAGATCCCCTGCTTTCAACTACTATGTAACACCAGGGGGAGGTAAGACTTAGATAAGAGAACCAAACCTACCAACTCTAACAAAAGTCATCAACAACTATCATTGCCCCAAGTTGAGAGAGAATTTCTGAGAAAGGTGCCAATTTAGGGAAATTACCCATGGACCCAGCACAGAGGAAAGCGAAACGGAGAAGAGGTTTCTCCAGGAAAAGGGTATCATGGTTCCAGGAAGAGTCACAGTTTAATAGAACTGTTTTTTTTTTAATACAAGTGGGAATTTCAAGACCAATTTCAAGTTACCAGAATCAGAGGTTTGCTGGTACAAATTGTGAACACAAAATCTCTGGGTAGATTAGACAAGTGATCTGGGTTTGGCCACACTTCCTTTCTATAGTTCTAAAACTAGGTCAGAATCAGGATAGCAGAGCTGTTGAGACAGAGTTTCGGAGTCAGAGACAGGCTTCAGTTTGGTCCTGTCATCCCCCTGCCAGGTGATCCCGCGCAAGTCATTAACCTCCTTGAACCTTAGTTACTTCATCTGCAAAATAGGAACTGATCCTGTCTCTTTACAATTTTACAAGCTGTGAGGATTCACAGAGACAAACCACGTGCAGTCCTTGGCCATAGTGCCTGGAACACTGTAAAAGCTCACTAAAGGCTTTTTTTTTTTTTTTAAATAAATGATTATTAATCATTTCATTCATCAACTGCCAGCTCTTTAAATGTCTACCCTTGATCATCAACCAGATATTCCCCAGCTAATTCCTACTTACTCCATTTCTACCCAAAGTCATGACTGGCTATGCTTCTTTTCAGGAAATGTTTACATGTATATAAACATACTTACCATTCAAGGAGTGGTGCAAAGTACAAATAGTTCAAAATAGATTAACTGTGACTACCTTCACATTTAAGCACCAGGTAACAAGATCTGTTCTTTTTCCATGTGTAGCCCAGGCTATAATTAGTATGCCATATTGCTATTAGGTAGAGTAGCAAATATGTTTTTCTGGTCATTCTACTTTAATAATTACTGAACTTCGTCTCTAGGCAGAGCAACTGGATCACAAGTGATAATCTTGTTTGGCTGGGAACAAATGAGAAGACAAGTAGTGTATCCAGGGAGTTTCACCTTCATTGTTGAATGAAAATTATCCTCCACACTTCAAATGTGATCACCATCATCAACCATCATGAACCAACTCAGGATAAAATTTATGAGTGTTTCTTGTCACCCAAGCAATAGGTGCAAAAATTAATGCCAATTCCTTTTCTTACAGGAAAATTTAGGATCACTGTAAAGGTTAAAAACTGGTTGTCTCCGCTAATGCCATTCCCTGGAAGGCATTTATAGACCATCTACTCTGTGTCTGTGACTATGCTAAGTTCTTACATGTGTTACCGTATTTCATCCTCATTAGCCAACTCTATAAAGTGGATAGTTTTCTCCCCACTGCAGATATTAAAACAGTCCAGTAAGGTTAGGTAACTTGCCTAATGAGTAAGTCAAGTGTGTCTACAACAGCATGAACTACAAAGACAGGAGAAACATCCAACACAATTAACACTGTCCTTAGAAAATAGGAAAAGAAAATAGAACAGGAGTTCATGTGCCTGGAAACAAAGCAGAAGAGTTCTTCCTCAGTATTACATCAGTAATAGTTTAGAGTCCATAGAGTAAAGGAGGTCACTATGGGGACAGAGAGTACCAGGACCTCTACAAAGCCAACATATAAGGATGGGGCCAGAAGTCATGGAGGGAGTGTTCATCTCAAAACTTAACACTAATTGGAAGTGTAAATGCTGCATTTCTGCTTTGCTTTGGTTTAGCAGGGGTGACTTGAAAGCAGACAAAACTAAAACCCTGGAGATTTCAAAGTGACTTAGCACAACATAAGAGGAAAAGGGCTTCAGAGCCCCTCTATTTTCAAAGAGGTTCAAGAAAGTACAAAGTAATAACAAGGTAAAAGCACTTTGGGCATCCTCAGGTAGGTGGGCACTTGCTGTTATCAAACCAAGGGACCAACTGCAGAGTTTGCAAGAACTGATAATAGCTCATTGAGAAATGCCAAACATTTGCATGATACACACTTAGCAATCTCAGCTGTCCTTTGCACACTCCTTCAACCCAAAGAGCAAAAGATGTTCATAATGTTGACCTCTTGTTCTCTACTTGCCATCAAACTGTGTTCTTGGTAGTTTTCACATTCAAAATGTAACATAGGGCAAGTAACTTTACCACCCATGGAAACTGGTTTCCAGTTAGATAGTAGGAGCCAAGTGACCCTGGTCTGATACCTTTTCCCCAAGTAAGTCCAGATCACTGATGGACTTAGAGCTAAAACAAAGTTACAGTTAAATACCGATACTTAATGCGAGGAAATCCATGAACATAGGTCTGGAATCAACCCTCTGGCTAATAATGGTTTGAAATTATGAGTTAGTTGCAAATTCAATACTGCCATATAATCATCTTGCAATTTCAAGAACAACCTGTGGGAGCTTGTTGGGTTAACAGAAGGTTGAGAAGAAGACCAGTGTGCCAGCTTGCAGTTTTCCCTCTGCAGTTAGCTCATTGCTGAATGCCAACTATTGTGCCCTTTGCAAAAAGGATCTCCCAACATTTTCTCATCTTGATAATGCAAAACCAGAAGTTTAGGGTGATTTGCTACCTGGGAAGTGAAAGCCCAAACACTCACAATCATCACTAATAGTTCAAGTAGGATGAAATGCCAACAAAACCTTTTCCTAATTTGGGATTTCATGCACATCAATTACTATAAAAGCTACTTCAAAATTTAAATTGTAATGGGAAAATGACTATGGATACTACATAGTCCTTTTTTTTTTTAACCTTATAGTAATAAAGACCAAATTGGCGGGGGAGGGAGCAGAACATAATACTGCTTTAAGGTTTTAAAAATCAGTCACAAACCTAAAGTGTTAAGGAAAACCAACTAGTGCTCAAAAATAATGACCATTTATTAGATGTCCACAAAGGGTTATTGTAAAAAGAAACTTGTAAATATGTCTGGCCACTAGGTACTGGAGCTGCAATGAAATATAGAACATAAACAATGAAAAGCATTTAAGTTTTCACAGATTTAAAACTAAAATGGCTTCCTGAAGAAGTGGCTCTAGTTATACATGAGAAGAGTTAAAGAGTGGCCTGATGGTGACATGCTTTGCACAGCCTTTAGGAGGGAAAAAATCTCATCTATGACAGGCTGGGAGAAGGTGAAGAGAGAAAGGTGAAGAGAGAAAGGAGCCCTTCAGGAAAAACAAAACAAAACAAAGACCCTGTAAAGAGTGGTGATTAGGGCGCCTGGGTGGCTCAGTCGTTAAGCGTCTGCCTTCGGCTCAGGTCATGATCCCAGGGTCCTGGGAGCGAGTCCCACATCGGGCTCCCTGCTCGGCAGGAAGCCTGCTTCTCCCTCTCCCATTCCCCCTGCTTGTGTTCCTGCTCTCGCTGTCTCTCTCTCTGTCAAATAAATAAATAAAATCTTAAAAAAAAAAAAAAAAGAGTGGTGATTAATATCTACTGAGCACTTCCTATAAGCCTGGCCTTCCCCCTCTGACTTGGGTCCTAGGAAGAAGCAGGTGAGCAAACATACTCAGCAAAGTGCGTCCCCAACGTCCATGGCTGGTAAATGGATTAGAACTCAAATCTCACCACCACTTTATCTCGCCTGGCTCCCTCCATTACTTCCTCTTCAAAAGGCACTCCGGGGCTCAGAGATCCAACTCTTAGGAACTGCACACTGTGAGCTAGAGTGCTCACAGAGAATGTCTAACACCTAAGTGTTTTCATCAGTGTATTTGAGTTAAAAAAATTTTTTTTCTAACATCCAGACACTCCCCCAGACACTGAGAAGCTGGATAAAACAAAGTCGAGAGGGGAGAGGAATGCGTTCAACTTCACAAAAACAGTTAAAAAGGTTAACCAAAAAAAGCTTAGTACAATTAAAAATGGTGCCCATACTCGCAGCAACGAGAAAAGGTAGCTCTTACCTTTCTATCAAGGCCAAAAAGAAATCGAACTGCAACTTCTAACCTTTTTGTTTGTTTGTTTGTTCCGACTGCAACCTAAGTTTTTAGGTGTGCGTACAGCTAGGGGACGTGAGGTTTATTCTGTTTTGTTCTGAAAGGGATTTACTGAGAAAGCGCAAAGGTCCACGTTCTGATATCAAGCCGGAAAGCCATAAAAACGTCTCTCAGAGACGCAGGACCGCACACTGAGCCTAGACTCCATCAGAGCACAGGCGGAACCGGCTCCTTTTCCCTCGGAACGAACATCCGAAGACACTAAGCAAGCAGGCACGTTTCGCGGGGAGAGGATCAGCTCCAGCGGGCTCGCCCCGCGGGAAACAGCTGGCCCGGGACGCCGAGGGAGCGGCTCCGGGGGCCCGGCCGGCCCGCCGCGTCCGCACCGAGCGCGCCCCAGCCGCCGGGAGCCCGCGGGCGCCCCCGTCCCGGGCCCGCCGAGGCCCCGTGCCCGTC